>NW_009647412.1:522133-588064 GCF_000708025.1 Charadrius vociferus
GCATGTCGGTCGTGAGAGCTGTGTTACAGTAGATGAGAGTACAGGCCAAATAGGTTCAAACCAGCCGGGCTTGCTGCTTCTAATGGGGTTTATATAATACTGCATAAGGCATTTGCTTCTTTTCACATGTCCATGATACATGCCAACTACCCACTGTAGTATTGTTCCAATGCATGAAGTGGAATAACATTTTATTTTTTAGTAACAAGACTCCTTCACACAGGACCTATTTTAAGAATAGATCTAGGGACAGAGAAGCATTTGCTTGACCTCTTGGAAGTTCTTGGAGTGCTGTAATTGCCGCAGGTGCTTTAATTTATACAACCCTACATATGCACGCAGATTTGGATTCATTGCTGTAGTGTCTAAGCGTCTCAGTCAGTATGTACTTATTTTCACTGTCCTGGGGGGTTAGAGAGTGGACATGCAACAAAACTAATGACCTGTCCATGATGAAAACACTGAGTCTGTGGCAGAGTTGGTAATTTAACCCAGGTCTGCTGAAACCCGAGCTACTCTTTTCATGAACTGAGACTTATTTTGTGTGGAAGGAGGTGCTGGGATGAGTGGGTATGTGTGCACCATTCAGACCATTTCAGCACAGAATTAGCCTTACTAATTACTTGTCCCCCTTCCTTAATTGAGTATTTACTTAACATTTGACCTCCTTTAATATACTCAGTCTGAGTTGGCTTTCCCTAGGAGCTCAGTCTGCAGCTCTTTATTCAGGCAGATTTCCCTTTATACCAGTTATGCTCACTTGGGATCAGGACCAGCAGCTCTTAACCAGGCTAAACCATGGCCATTTAGACAAAGAGCAGATTTTTCCCATCCTTGCCATTAGATGTTTTATATGCACTTTGAGAGTTTTGGCTCAGTGAGGACAACAGCAGTATCCCGGGAAATAAAAGGTTTGTTTCCATAAATGACAGAGGTTTGTTGTCAATTTCAGCAGAGATGAGAGAAAAACACATCAGGAATTGTATAGAAAACTCTTATTCTCTAGAGATATTTTTCCAGTGTCACAGATTTCAGGGAGCTTGGAGCACCCTGCTGTGTGGATGCTGACTTGATGCAGACAGGCAGTGCGAGTGCAGATGAGATCTGACTGCACTTCCTGTTGCTGTGTCTTTTAGGAAGAGAAATCCCTCTCGCCTTCCCAGTTTTATATCCAATCCCTTTGCTTTTAAAGCTTCAGAGTCTCACCCTCCAGTCAGGGGCAGCTTCCTGGCATTATGGACTTGAGTGATGCTTGTCTCTTCTGAAAGAAGTTGCTGGTGCTGCTGTGGTTTTGAATGATAAAGAAGGAAGACCCTGGGGCAGTAAATGCCTCTGCCAGGTTTGCAAACTTCCACAGATGAGCAGTCAGTGTTTGCAGCTTAAACTACCATGAAAGGACAACAGGAAGAGAGTGTTTGGGTTTTTTTGGTTTTTTTTTGAGAATAGCATCATATTATGTTCTTCTCTGAGCAGATAATTTATTCAAGGAGTGACAGATTGTCTAGTGTGTCTGAGGCACTGGCCTGTAATTCAGATCTAGCTGTGGTTGCCACAGATTCCCTTTGCTGTCAATATGTAGTGTATCCAAGCATAAAATGAACCGTCAGACCACATCTCAGGGGTGCTGTGTTAGGTTTGAAGGGCCAGGATGAGAAACCTTGAAAGGCTATTGCCTGCACCTGATTCACACACGCTCTTAAGGCTTTGGTCTGCAAGGCTTTAATTCAACATGCTGTATTAGCACTAAATTTATATCTATATGACCAGTAAGATATTAATAGACCACATAGCAAGTGTCTTTTGGAGCAAGTGTAGGTTTTTCTGTTTGAATCAGCCAAGTAATTGATCCTGGAATACAGGCACAGGAAAATGGTTGAAAACCAGATGTGAAAGGCTAGAGATTACTCTGAAAGGTCAAGCATACAAGAACGTAAAATTTTACTTAGCGAGCTAGTACAGGAAGGAAATGCCCTAGAAACAAAGTATCCCATGATATAGAAAAAGTTTTTTCCAGTGCCAAGAGAAACAACAGAAAATCGTGAACAGAGAAGCAGTTTTTTCAGGAGTCTGACACTGAGAAAGTGAGTCTGCAGTTTGCAGCTTCTTCCTCATATGTAGCAAAACTACTGGCAGAGCTCCATAGAGCTGCAGATCTCTGTCAAATCCCTTTGTAAGTTTCACTTCTCCTTCTGAGTGCTGCTGCTTGTGAGAAGCTTCACCAACGTTGAAAAAGGCTTGCTATTAATTGGCTTGTCCTCACTGCTGATCCTGCACGCTGACCAGAAGGTATTCAGGTCAATGGAAAGGTTCCTGTTCACTTCCTCAAGCTTTGGCCCTGTACCACAGCTGGCCTGCACAGCGTTGCTCTTGTGTTACTGTGCATCCATCCCGGCTGTTTGCCTCCTACTGTGTCCCAGGACTCATGATTGTCCCCGGAATACGGCCTGTCTGCTATAGTGCCCCCCAGCAGGACAGTCAAGGCTTTGTGAGTATCTCTTAACCCACAGGAGGTTTGGCTGTCTTCTGGCACCTCTGGTGCTGACACTGAGGGCACTGGTGAGGTGGGCAGCACTTGCTTAGTTCCCAGCCCATGGCATCCTCCCCAGTGAGCAGACCTACAACAAGCCTTTGGTTTTGTGCAGCTTTAGGCTGAGATTTGTTGGTGGAAGGCTTTCAGAGTAGAAGTCTGCAGCTTCCCTTGAGCTCGGCACTTGCCATGCGGCTTCCCAAGTCCTGTGTTCACCCACATTCCATAAAATTGATAGTAACAAGGACAAACATTACATTCTAATATTTCTTCCTTTTGTACGAATTTTACCTTCTGTTTCTTTGGCATGAAGATTGACCTCTGGCTGGTGCTAAAGCTACCATTCAATGGAGTACCATTCAGTGTGCACTGTGCTCAAAGAGTCCTCTTTTGTTTATTATTATTTCTTCATTTTTTATCCCAGACAAAGCATGTGCTAGGGTAGCAGCCTTCAGAAGACCTTGCCATCACTAGCTGCAAGTGTGGCAGTAATTCAGTTATTGCACCTTTCCATAATTCTCACCAGTGCAGCAGTGTAAATAAACAGGGACCAGTGAGACACCTGATAGGAGCCAGAAGCAATTTAGCCACAAGAATTTATCATCAAGATACAAAACACCCTGGAGCAGGGGAATTGTCTCGTTTGCCATCTCATGGCTCTCTGACTGCTGGCCAGATAGATGGTGACCTTTTTTTTAACTGACAAGATGTTCCTTTTTGCAGAGCCTTGCTTCTTCCCCTGATCTCATTGCTGGGTGCAGAGTACATGAAAAAGCTGTGCTGGTGCTGTTCCAAGAGACATGAAGCCTCCCTGTATGCATTGCGCAGGCTCTGGTTTGGTGGCTGTGTTTTGAGAGGCATTTGCAAGGCTTTCCTGATGGCCCCTTTAAAGCGGGATTCCTACTACAGTGAAGAGCAAAACCATTTTTTAAACTTTGGGCAAGAAGTACTGTGTCCTGTTCTGTGGCTCCTCATCCCGTCTAAGTCTGCAAAGCAATGGAGGTGATGAACTCTTGTTTCATGAGATGTGTGAAAAGATACCCTTTGTATGCAAGTTTGGAACAACAGCCTGTACCAGTATTTCTGGACTCTAGGATGACAGACAGTCCAAAACCAAGAGTCCACTGGGCAAAAACGCACAGCTGCTGAGACCAGAAAGTATGAAGTTTCAAAACAGGTGCCTATTTGTAATTCTCAACATTCACTTTTTTACTGGTCCTGCTTAATGAGACTTTGACAGACATAGCTGTGAAGAGTTTTGTTCTGGACCAGTGAAGGTGGAGTATGTCCTGTAATATAGGGAGTCCTGACTGCTGGACCATATCTGAATGATGGTGGCCACTGGAAAGTGATATCCATCTGGAGAAGGTTAAAGTCCTGGTATGAGACAAGTTTGATTTAAGTCCCACATCATAATGATGCCTTCCAGCATGTCTCAAATAAGGGGCTAAGTGTTGTTTGCCAAGGTTTAATAATTTATTGCAAAAGCACTTTTCAGAGTTAAATACTTCCCTGTGGTTTTGGTGATTTATAGATTTTATGGCTATTAAGTTCTTCTAACATGACTTTCGTTGTATAATATAGTACAAGTTGTTCCTGCATCAAGTCCATTGCTTCTGGCTTTGCTCAAGGTCTGGTTCAGTATGGTGCTAAGGGAGCTGTTTCCCCCTCCTATCTACTTCCCTCCCCTTGATAACCCTCTCTGGTGTTACATGAGCTTTTAATGATGTGATGGCTCTATGGCTGCCTCACTACCTCTGTACCCTCCTCACTGCTTCCTTACCTGGGCAGAACTTGGTCATTTAATAAAAATGCATCAATCTGTATTTGTGAGAAATGTGAATTCACACCTAGAAAGAACAGCAAGGCTGAGCTGTCATCAGGTGCAACATTTCATTGTGACTCAACTTAGATATATATACTTGAATGTCAGTTGCCCTGTTCTGTATCGCCTTTCATCCAAACTGCTCCCAGAACACCACGCATCATCTCCAGGATGACTTCCACATTTCCCACATTTGGCAGGCCGTGCAGCTCTAGCCCACTGCGGTTGTGCAGAATACTGTCGAGAACTGTCCAGCTGGTGGGAGACACGGTGCAGATTTTCCAGGGCATTGTGTTTGTGTCTGGTCCCTCCAAGAGTCAGCGTTGGCAGGATGCCCATCTCTGTATTATCTGTATGTCCGGCCGACGAGGTTGTTATTTCTACTCTTACAAAAAGGGCATGGATCCTGTCCAAACCAGTACGATTAAGAGATATGGCAGCTGCTGGCTATTCAGCAGGTCGGTCTGCAAGGTGAGGTACTGCAGTGGGAGTAGAAGTGCCTCCCTGCTGTTACTGAGGCACCAGCACTGCCTTTTGGCATCAGCTGATTTTTCTTTTAGTGTTTCCCCTGATATATTGACCAAGCTGCAGCCCTGAGGCTCCCCACCTCCTGGAGTCAGAGTCTTCATAAAGAGATTTTAAGAAAACATGCAGAAAAAGACACCCAGTCCATGAACACATTGGGCAGAATCAGTCCATCAGCCCTTTCTGTGGGGAGCCCTCATATGCCAGGCCACAGTCAGCAGTGTCAGATGGACACTGCCATTGCTATGCAGATGTAAAAATGTCCAGCTGTTTAACTTCAGATGGTTACAAACCATGAAACTACTTTACTCCACGGTGAGGAAACCGACTACACACTGGACGGTGAAGATTCCTTTATTGATCTAGTCCAGTGAAAAGTGTTCTCAGAAGGCTTCTTTTTTTCTTTCAGGCTCTCAGCATCCCACCTCATGTTTCATACAACTGCCTTTGCTACAGGGCTTCACTGAGCCTTATCACTGAAGGGTAAATTACATCCTTGTTACTGTAACAAGTATCTTCTGAGCATTTGCAGATAACGCACATCAGAAACTGCCCCTGGAAGTGCATGACGAGTAACCTGTGGTTTCTTGTGCCTGGTACGTGTCTAGCTGTTAGTGGTGGACTGGCTTCTCAGATCCAACACTGCGGTGAAATGCAATTGGGTGAGGGCCTTGCAGTATAAATCTATTGTAATTCCTGCATTCTCCTGCCTCTTGATTGTAACTCTTACGAGACGTCTTTATGTTGGAGCAAAAGAGATACAAGCACAGTTTTGGCAGGTTGAGAGAAGGCAGCAGCAGGTGCCTTGAGTATTTGAGAGAAATTGTACTGTGAAAAGTCTGGCAAATACACAGTAATCAGTTTTTGCCTACTTAGGGATTTCACAGGGGATCAATAAATTGTCAAGAATGTTTAAACTGGTTACTGTGAAGTGAAGAAGAGCCTGTGAACTGAAAGGCCAAGAAGGGGGTGTAAGTGCCTACTCTGATTTTTAAAGGGACTCAGCTAGTTTAGGAATGTTTTACTGTATGTGTTATACCTGGAATTGGGGTGAGGTATGGTGAAAAGGATAAACCAGGCCACTCTCCTCTTTTATAGATGCTCCAAAGCAGAACTGCAGAGTCTTATTGGCAGTGGGTAGGGGAAGTTCTACACCAGAAGTAATAATTTGAGCTCCAGAGACCAATTCTCACCTTATTTCTGGGGGTCCATCTCAGGAGAAGCTCTCCTGATTCACTGTAAACAGTGTCTATTGGTTTTTTTACAGTGAAAGGATTAGTTGGTTTTGCTTTCCAAGCAATTTATTTTCACTGTCTGGGGCTATGTTGTCATAATACGTAAAGGGAACGTATATTAGCTGGAAAAATAACTAAAGGGAACATATATTAGCTGGCTTGATTTTAACGTGGGGAAAAATGAATTCACATACTGATACACAAAGCATCAACAGATATAAAAAATAAATCAACAAATACCAGAGAGATGATAAATACATACACTCTGACAGAAAATGCAAGCTACATCCCTGCTAAAAGCTGGTTGAAAAAGGCAGCAGTAGAAATGAGCAAGGCCAAAACAGTAACATCTTAAAAGGCTTTAGGAGGAAACAATTTCACACAACGGGAAAGACCTGTGGACTTCTGTGCTGTGCGTACAGGCATGAACAGTCACAGTCCCACGTACAGGTGGACAGGAATGACTCTCTAATGACTATTATCTTGATTGACAGCTGGACTGGGACCCTACCTACCTGAGCCTGTGAGATGTGATTTTTCTGCTGATGGGAGTCATCACAGAACAACTCTTACCTTTCCTGGTGTAGACCAAAGAGTAGTGCGAGCACAGGGCTAGTGAGTACCAGCTGAATCTCTGGCTCCTGAATTGCTGTATTGTTACTGTTTGTTACTGGTTCTGTGGTGGGGCTTGCTCCCTTGTGTACAACAGGAAAGTTAGATGGGGTGGTGTCTCTGTTCAGCTAAAAAACAAGGTGCTGTAGCCAGCTGGTGTACTCTGTGGGGTGATCCCAGGAACAGCACACCTGATGCACGCTGACCGAGGTGCACAGCACATCAAGAGGGGCACACATGCACACCCTGATTCCATATGCAGTGATGCCAGAGTCTAGCTCCTATTTCTGCTCAAGAGAGTAGGGTTTTTCCATTAGCCAAGTCTCTGTTTCAAAATCTGCTGTTCCTGCTTAGTCCCTAGGCCCAGGACTCTTTACTGTCCATCTGTTCCTGGATAAGAAGAGAGGGTAAAATCACAGGTCAGCAGAGAAAATTACCTTTGTGTCAGATATTATCTTTTCAACAGTGTGTACAGTAAGCTGAGATTACTGGGTCCAGTCCGTCACTGAGATTCTTATAATACCAATTCTAATTGATAAGACTTGAATTGTACACACTTCTAAAACACAAAAGTACAATTCCGTTGTAGCTGTGCACCTTTATTTCCTTTCTCTTTGTATTAGGCTTTGGATCTTGCTTCCATTCAGCCTTCTAACCATTAGGAAGTACTAATATCAAGCAGACTGTAATGGCTAATAAGGATGCAGAGTATAGAAAATACTGTAACATGAAGCACCCTTGTACAGCTTCTAAGGCTGGAAACAGCATGCATTTTCTATGCACACAGCCTTTGTATTTCATATATCCTTTTCTACACAAAAATTCTGGCTAATTTTCATTCCTTCTAATGTCTTTCCCAGTGTAGATCAAAGAGCAATGTGGATTTCCATGGGTGATTTTATACAGTGAGAATTTCCTCCTTTGCAGTTTGAATTATGTATTTCTGTATGGGGGAATTGCTCATGACATGGGAACAGGAGATATGAGGTGGCTTCTGGGCTATTACATTGCCTGGAGCTGGCAGTTGCAACAAGGCAGTAGGGAATTAGAAAAGATTAACACCGCTGGCTGTATGAGTGCTGTGGTCAGGAATCTGTCTGCTCGTGCGAGCTGGTGCAGCAAGGAGTCCCTCCTTGCCTCAGCCCTTGGTAGCTTTGCTCTTGGTGGGGTTCGTTGCTATCCTCTCTCAGCATTAGCAGTCCTGACTTGTGCTCTGCCACTGCTGTCACAGCCTGCTTATCTGTGCTTCCCTTGTCTTGACGTCAGAGGAGTCAGCTGCTGTTCAAACCTGTCAACCTCATTTCAGACTTGGTAATTATCCCACCATAGTGAGTAGTACTAACTGCACATTTCCTCCTGTTTCTTTGGGGAAGGACGTCATCTCCCAGCCACACTTTTCTGAAAGGTTAAGCATCTTTCTCTTCAACTAAGTGAAAGATTGTTCCTTTAATCATACCTTTCTGCCTGATGTTTGTCGTCTTAACTAACATGTGTCTCCCTGTGCTGGATTCATCCAATACTCATTTGTCCCAGGATTTGTGTCAAAGCATTAATTTGCTGTGAAATTTCTTCCATTCAATTTAATTTCAGGACTGCTGCTCAGGCGTTTGCATTTGAGATCAGATCTCAAGACCTACATTTCATCCTCTGTATCTGTGAGCAAGCCAAAAGCTGACCACATTCCCTTTTAACAGCTGGGTTCAAAACTGATTTCAGGGGACCAGGCTGAGAGGCGCTGAGGATGCCGAAATTGTGCTGCCCTGGGCAGGTCTCTGGCTGGCTCTCGGACCACCATCTGAGTTGTTTTTGAAAGTAGATGTTGTGTGTGAAACACAGTCTGTGTTCTGGTTGCGTATTATTTTGTTAGTTTTATGCATTACGGAGAGAAAGTAACAATGAAAGCACGCAGTCAAGAGAAGTGACTGTAGGTATAATACTTGCTTTGTATCTTTGAGGCCAGAAATCCAACCTGCTGACAGGTTGCTGACAAAACTGGGTGATACCATATCTCAGGAGTCTGCCACTGCACTTTTAGCTGTGGTTTTGACCTGTGAATCAGAGATGAACAAATGGAGTGCCATCATACGGCTGGCAGAAAAGTGCCGTGTTCTGATTTTGCATAAACTGTGCAGTCTGGAGTTGTTGCCTGGATTTCAGCACAAGCCTGGAGCACACTTGTAGCAGTGGCACTAGCTTTAGGCTCTAGTTTGGTGTATTTTCTGCAGCTTCTGTTTGGCTTTGGGCACTGTGTTTTCAGAGGTATAGGGGATGTCTGAGCTGCACACTGTGACCTACCTACAGCCATGGTTCAGGCTTGCTCTGTTCTACCCAACCTCTCCATCTTCTTCCTGCCGGTCTTTGGTGTTTTGTTTGTTCTTTGCATATGATAACACCTCAATTAAAATATGACTGCATGTGTCAGCAAGGAAGGCACTGAGAAAGTGTTGTCTGATGAGCTGGCACTGTGTGCCCCACCTCTCTCCCCAGTTTTACTTCAAAAAATGATAATTATTGCTGGAGTGGATCCCATTTGGCTGATGTCTCGCAACTGGAAGCCATGAAAACTATTATTCTGTGTAAGTTCCCTTTATGTACTGACGAGAATTATCACACACACCAGAAGCTGCAAAGAGGAAGAATATTTTTTCTGAAAATGAATCCATGCTGCATCACTTGAAGATCAGCCTAATGTTACTCAAACATTTTCCTTCTTGTTCTCTAAAGGCAAAGTATGCTGCACCCACATGACCAATTGCCCACTGCGTCTCTTGAGATCTAACTATTTTATGCAATGTTTGACTTATGCTAACGAACGAGACGATAATGGGCTGTGCTTCATTTCAGCTTGTCACAGCTTTTGCTAACAGCCTTGTTTTCCGGGAAGCCTTGGTTTCAGTTCTGGTAGAAGTGGAGGAGAAGGTGTTAATGCAGCCCTGCTTATTTTAGCAAGTGAGGGAATCAGTGGTTTTAGGAAAACAGTTCAACATGTTAACCCTTTGTTTCCAGAGCAACACAGAAAATCATGGTAGAGCGAACAGATGGCTCTGGCATATTTTTAGCCTTGCTCTCTGTTCCCATGGTATTCCAGACTGTGTGGGATTCCCCATAGACTGTTGTAAGATTGGTGGACCCAGCCAAATGTCTTGTTTTGCAACAAAGCATCAGAGGGAAGGAGGGAAACGGAATCCTGTTCAAATCAGCTCTGTTTAAGTAACTTTAAATGAGAGGTTCTCACATATGGGATGATGGATGGTGGGGGAGTCTGTAGAGAGATGTTGGTCGTATGATTCTGGTGCTTGCTCATTGTCAGCTGCTGCATTGCATTAGGAGGAACAAAATAAATGAGAAATACTGTTCTGGTGGTATTGTCTGTATAAGCAGTCAATGCATCCAAAGGCGTAGATTGCAGAGCAAAAACTCACCAGGATTTTGGTTGTCTCTGGATTACAGATAGGACGGGGGAAAATAGTTTCTGTAGCTGTGAACAGTCTCTTTGGGACATGTACTCCAAGGAGGTTCTGAAAACTTCTTAATTCCAGGCAATGATCCTTTCTCGGGTGTGGTCAGATTCAGAGCTATTCATGTGCACCCTGTTTCAAAGTTTATTGGTGATTCTCTGTGGTCATAAAATGTTTTGTTCATAAGTAGAGATGTTAGCCAGTGAGGTATATGGTGTAAGAGAAGGGATTCCTTAGGTGTAATAACTTCTGGGTCTCAGCTATGGTTAGAAATCCTAATTGTAAGGATGTTAACTACAAAATCGGGTATGTGGTATCGCAAGAATTGTATTTGTTGTTATCCCAAACTAGGTTTGTGTCATCCTGGGTATTAAAGACTGCAAATGATTTCTCAATAGAGAACAGAAGTCATAGCATCAATTTTCCTGGACTGCCTGGATTTCTGTTATACACACACATTCATTGAGTTTCATCAAGTATTATGTTCTCTTAATAGCTTATTTGCATATTAGAATGTTTTAAACAAATCCATCCCTAATGTGTTCTCTCTGTGCAGTACCACATGGCTCAATCTTTTACTGTTAGAAAATCATAAAACACTATTTGACAGAATAAGAAAACGTGATGATGATAAGGGTCGGCCCAGTGGGGCAAGTTTCATTGCAACACAATAGAGTTTAGAAATACCTGTGTATTGTGTCAGGCCAAATCATTAGCATGTCTGGTGTTCTGTGTAGATTCAAGCAGATGTATTATGAGGTGGCAGACACCAGTCCATAGTGTTGAGACATTAGGAGGCAGACTATAGCATGCAAGTGAGACAGAGTAAAAAACGCAACAACTTACGGACCAGCTTTGTGCAGATTCCATTACTGTCTGTGGTATCATCACCTTTACAGTGCCCTTTTAATGTTGTTTAAGTATTGCCATAGTCATTTTAAAGACGGGATGCCAAAGCAGATGAAGTAATTTGCTGGTAACAGCATGCTACTGGTAAATTTGCAGCTCTGACCCCCGTGCCACAGTCCCATGGTCACTGGATACCATGTCTTTCCCCAGCAGCATGGATCTCCCAGTCTAGACAGTTAAACCATCCTGCCCTGGAGGCTGTGATATGAATCCCGTAGCTCCTGCCCTCACTCCCATGAGCTGAGAAGAGGCAGTTAACTACCCTTCTCTCCTGTTTGTCGCTTCTGGAAAGTGCTCCAAAGTTTCTCCTCCAGGAGCAGGCAAGTGCAGCTCAGCAGATGCAGAGCACTTGCTGTCCTTGCATTTCTAAAGGATAGCAGCTGGCCTGTGTGTGTGCTGCAGATCTGCAGTGCTCCGCCATTCCTGTTTCTGTAGTCCAACTGCATTCCTCATCTGTCGCCCACCTGAGTCGAGGTAATGCTTACGCAGGGCATTAATAACACATGAACACTAGAAGCTTCCCTTTTTCCTTTGCACGCGTTCAACCACCTGCAATGCCTCTGAAATGACCTCTTTCTTTCTGTGGCTTTATAATTCATGGATACATTTCACACACTCAGCAAAATGCCACATCGTGGATGTTTTCTCCATCTGGGTAACTGGTGGGTATTTTTCTCCCATTGGACCCAAGGCCCCATGGACCCAGATCATATTTGAAAGAAGATGCAATTCCATGGGTTGATGCTAAACCCAGGGAAGCCAGTGAGTAGACTCCCTTGAATTTGATCAGATTTTTTGCATTGAAGCCACTAGTAGATTACGGATTTGACAGATTCAGGAATTTGCTCAAAGTGAAGGCCAAGACTGACAAATTTGCATACGTCATTTAGGATGCAGTCCCAAAATCTGCCTTCCAGCTGGTAAATCAGGTGTCACCAGTTAAAGCAGAAACTGAAACAATAGTTTCTGGTTACAGAAAACTTACAGACAAGCCAGCTTTCAGGCTTGAAGCCTGCTGATAACATACCAAGGGGCAACGATGCTTGAAATCAAAACTCAAAACAAATTCAAAGCCATTGTTTCCAGCAATGATGTATGTTCCTGCGTGTTTTGGGACCAGACAGCAGCCGATGGAAATTCATGACGCTGTTTGCAGTGGTATGAATTATTTACTATACAGTCTGCTAGAACTGAATGGCGAGGGCAGGCTGTTTGTTGGATTGTGATTCCAGAGTGCTGGCCTTCCATGTCTTACACGTGTGACTAGGAACATGGTGATTCGTGTGCTTTAGGGTCAGGTTTAGGGAGAGCATCAGGTCATCCAGTTTGATGTCCCGAAATGGTGACAAAACCGCTTTTAACCCACTTACTCGAGGCTAGGTAAATCTTCCAGGTATATCTTGTTGTCTTCTCAAAAGGCTTCAGATGAGGGAGTCCAGTGTTTTTTCATAGTTTGAGACCAGTTCTGTTTTGCAGTTCTTACGGGTAAACAACCATGCTGATTAAAAATTTTACCTTGTTTTTATTTTCAGTTTGTTCAGTTTTAATTTGCAGCTAATGGTTCTTTGTCTTTCTTCTGCTAGACTAGAGAGTCCTTTAGAACCTGCAATTTCCTGCTTGCAGAAGTCTTTATACCTAGTAACAAATCACCACTTGGTCTCTCTTGCCAAATTAAACAGAGAAAACTCTCTTTACATTTGGTTGCATAAGGCATTTCCACAGCACTTGAATGTTATGTCAGTTCTCTGCAACCTGTCTGGGTTTTCAGCATCTCTTCTTAAGTAGGTACCATAACTGTGTTAGTGTTGGTTTCTCCCATGCAATGTAAAATAATTTCCCTTATTTTGCTCCCCTTCTCAGAATTGCCAGAATATCAGAGAAGCCTCATTTCTCTCCCCTGCATTTTTAATCCCAGCTCATCAAAAGACAGTCCTCCTCTCTGTAGATGTGTTACTCGTTTTCTTTCTCTTTAGTATTCTTTTCGGTTTTGCAACCTTGCCTGGCAGTGCTTAAAACTTATTCTGTCTGTATAGGCTTCACTTATGAAGCTATCCAGAGGAGTGTGAGACCGTATGCATTGTTATTATTTATCAGCCTGTCATCTGCAAATTCCGTCATCATGGTTTTTATATTTAGTTCCAGTCTGTGGATGCAAACCCCAAATAGCTTCAGGGAAGGACCAATCCTACTAAATCCCAACAGAGACGCTGCTATCCCACACTAATGGGTCTCCTGAGCACGCCATTAGCCTCCGCATCTCTGATATGGCAGGTTGTTTTTAGTAGTAGCCCTTTAGAAGAGGAAACTAATTAACAGCTAGATTCATCATTTAGGAGGTTTATATAAGCAAGGAAACAGCAAAGCCTATATTTAGTGTTGTCTGTAAGGAGGCAAGGTGAAATATTGCTGGTGTCTAGGTGGCTGTGACCAACTGTAGAGTTGAAGCCGTGGAGGATGAGGACCTGAAGAGCAAAGGGAAAAACAGGCTGGGGGGGGAGGAGGGTGGCAATTTTTGGGTCACAAGGAATTACTGAGCCACAGCAGCAAGAGTCCCTCTTACTTTGTTACTCAAGGCCCTAGACTGAGACCAGGGATGAAACATACAGCCCTGTGCAACCGTGAGGGTGACTTACCGAAGAGGACCCTGACTGAAGCGCTCTTGACATCCCGGACCACATGGATGCTAAAAAGGCCTGAACCCAGGGGCGGGCTAAAGAGCCGGGGGTGGATCTCAGCACACGTGGTGGCCACATTGCCTGGCACTGCTCAGCTGGCACGAGTCCTGCCTCTGCATTTCATACCGTGAAGGTGTAAACTTATGTCCCTTGCTCAGATGTGAAAAAGTCCAGTCTGTTAAAATCAGGGTGAGTGCACTTCTGCTGCTCCCTGGATAAATCACATGGGAACTGCTCTAATTCCACCCTGCAGCATTTACATATTTAATCTCCTTTTGCTGTTTTTTGAGGTTTCTCACAAATGCTCCCGCTTCAGGAGACCCTGCCCAAATGTCATTGCCGCAGCACAGCCTGACCTTTCCTGCAAGTGCTTGTCTTGCCATTCTCACAGCTCCCAGGTGTACCCTGCCTGCACTTCAGGGTGAGACGTGCTCTCAGACTCCTGCAGCATGAGGGCGTACTGCTGAGATGAGTTGTTTATTTCAAATGGCATCTTCTGGCTGTGACATGGATCCTGCTGTAAGAGTTCAGTGGATGGAGCCAGTGTTGGGTCCCTCAGAACTCAATTACATCTAAATCTAACAGATTTTCTTTGTGTTAACAAAATCTTTTCTGTGCTGGTTGGTTTTTGAAGAAAATTAAATAAGGTCAGTAGAGGTCTGAGTTTCTTCTTGCCTGGAAATGGAAGCAGGTTTTAGTTCCAGTCAGAAAATCTTTGCTGGAAAAAAATACCTAGCTGTTTTGGCAGCATCAGTAGGAGAGCTGGCCAGGAGTCCTGAGAAGGTTCCTTGGCTGGGAGGTGCCTCTGTATTGAACTCGCTTGCAATAAAGATCGGTTTCAATAAATCTCTTCTGAAATTTGTCAGTGACCCGTCCTCTTCTCTCCTCTTCCTCTACTCCCTCTGCTACAAAAATCTTTTCCCTTTTTCTCTTAGCTATCATTCAGATGCCTGGTCACGTAGAGCGTGTGGTCATACTCCTAGGTACTGTGGGTCCTAGGATAGCAGGTATGCTCAGTGATGCTGGAAAGGGAGTTAGCTTGAGCCCACGCTAACAAATGTTCCCCTTGCCTCTACTTAGAGCAGCAGATTGCAGTGACTTCACTCCCCTGCACACCTTGGTATGTGCCTGCAACTGGCTCCTTGCTCTGTTTTGATGAGTTAGTCACAGGTTCCTGTTTTGCATCCTTGGCAGGATGGTGAGTGCTTCCTTTGATTTAGATGTGAATTTTGTCCCAGGCAGTACGGCTATGGAGGACTCTTTACAAAGCGCTCTGGATTTCCTTTCTGCAGTGAAGGCTGGGTCTGTCCCCATATCTGATGCTCTCATGTGGACCCAGGAGGGGACCTTTCATACCTTCACCTGGAGCAGAGCTGGGAGATAGAAAGTTCTCTTCTGCCATAAATGCAAAGAGGCACTTTTAAGAGTGCTTCTAGCTAACATAGCGAGAAACTTTGGGCTAAAGAAACTGAGGAGACACATTTCCTAGTTGCTGAGTTGGGTGACTTTTGCAAAACTCAAATCTTTTCCTCATAGCCAAATAGCACCAAAATCGAAAAAGTTACATTGTTTCAGCAGGTTCTCTGCCTCTGTGTGCTTCGCTCCTGTTGTAAGAGTTAAACAAAATGACTAGATGGAGTTCAAAGAAAAATGCCCTCATTCCCTTGTAATTTTTAGGACACTTTGAATTCAGTACAAACACCAGGTCTTCTGAAAACTTAAGACTTAAGGTTGTGTGGCAGAGCACCATCTGAAACCCCTGTTGAAGAAAGTGAGCAAAGAACAGCACAGCTGACACTATCTGCAGGCACAAAAATAACCCAGTGCATACTGGATTTAAAACCCTTGCAGGTAATTTTTTGAGCAACCCCTGGTCTGACTGTGGGTTTTTGCCTTGGCTTCGCTGACACCAGGATTTCACCTCTGCTCTCCTGTGTCTGGACGAAGCCATGTTGTCGATTCTGACATCCAGCAGATGGTTCTGCAGCAGCCTGGGTCTCTAAGTGTAAAGCCTTCTGAGTTAGTTACTGCTCTCTCTTCTTTCCTGGGTAGGGTTTAGTATAGCAGATTTTCTACTGAGACTCTGTTCACTGTGTTCAGTCTCTGTATAGGGCTGGGTTGTAAATGGTTTACTCATAGCCTTAGAACTGAGAATCCAGCCCTTCCTGGTTCCTGACCTATGCCAGCCTGCTTACCTACAAAGCATGTGCCACAAAGTTTCACCTGTTTCCTTCTGTGCTGCACCCAGAACTTCTGTTTTGAACCAGAGGCTCTCTGGCGGAAGAATATTCTGCCTCACTTTATTGTCCACTGCTTTGTACTGCTAATTCCTGCTCATTAATATGCATCTCTGCCTTGGTCAGTTTTGATTTCAAAATTGTTTCTTGACACTGAACCTTGTCCCTTTATTTTCATTGTAGAGACTCTTTAAAGTGTTCCTAGCTTACTCTTATGTGTCAGAAACCAGCAAGGGGGCAAACATCTCTGCAGCGCAGTCAGTATAGCCGGGAAACCCAACAGAGAGGAGGTAAATGCTTTGGCTGAAGAGACCTGTTATTATAATGGAGAAATATATGTGCATTGAAAGGATAATCACCCATTCATCCAAGCAGTTAAACAATAGAGACAGAGGGTTTGGTTTTCTCTGATTGTTTCCCAAAGCAAAAATGATTTATGTCTTCTCTCTGAGACTGTTAGATGTCTACTGAAGGGTTCATTAGAGAGACCCTTGCAACTGCCAAAAAAAATGGCTAGATTATTGAGCCTACAGTTAATTTTTTTCTGTCCTTGCCCTCTTCCTACAATGAAGAACTAGTTTGCAATCCAGACCTTGTTCGTGCTGTCCCACATGGTGGGGAACTGCTCTATGCAGCAATGCAGAGAAAAGTGTCAGTCCCCAGCCCAAAATACCGTCTCTAGCTCATTGTGATGGCTCATGATGTTAAAGCTCTGGAGCACACGGTATGTTCTCTGTGCTACCTGTAGGTATCACAACAATCACTTGGTCATTTCAGCCCTGAATTATGGCTGCAGTTAATTTTGCAGTCCTGTGTCCCTTGCAGTGGGACCAGCAGAGGAGGCAGAGCCCGGCACTGCCTGGAGGCGCAGGGGGCTCAGGAGTCTGACTGTGCCCAGGACTGGTGCAGCCTGCGTATTCCACGTATTCAAAAACAGGCTGCATTGCCCATTCCATTAATGGGGCTGAAGGGCTGCTGCTTCCTCTTTTGCTAGCAGACTACCCTAGCTGTAAGCACAGGGGGCTGTTAACTGGAAAAAAAGGCTTCGATGTCACGCAGCCTGGCAGTTAGGCTGAGAAGCCCTTACTGTTTTCTGAGGCAATAAATAAGCATTACAACTTCTGGTTAATTGCTGCGAGCCAACCCTTTCTGAGAAGGAGGAGGATAGGACATTATTTCTCTACAAAGTGGAGCAGAAAGATGGTTGACATAGTAAAGACAGCAGAGAAGACTTAGGGGTAGCTGTGATGTCATAATTTGTTTGGCCACAGCTTCAAATTGAGCTTAATTTTACATAATGCCTTCAGCATTGGAATTAATTAGCAAGAGCTTCTTGTCTTACCCCAGAAAGCTACTGGTACAAATGCATGATCATGAATTACAGGCTCAAAACTCTGTGCAAATACGCAGTGATTTATGTACAATACATGTGTGTAAATTAACGCACAAACTCTATGCAAGCATCCACCTAAATGTAGTCCCAGTTGATCAAAATCCTTGTAATCCCTGACCTGGGACTGTGTTGATTAGCGCTAGCTGAAGATGTGAGCACTAGTGGCATGAATTCCATCAGGCTGTTCTGTAAGTTCTTCATCATCTCCTGCACTGATGTCAGTTATTTGCATTATAAAATCTAATTGAAAAACTGCAAAATTAGATTTAGGGGAAGCTGAAGACTGAAGCACTTTGCTCAGGTGATAATTTAATTTAATGTTAAGACATTGCTTAGACCTAAATGTGAACGTATTCTGTGTTCCTCCATAATACACACACCCAGGGATATAACATCATTTTTAATTTGATTTAAAAATGTAATTGTATATGGCTGAGCAATTGGTAGACTAAAATCATTGGATCAGCTTTGAGAAATAAACCTTATGTGCCACATTCACTGGGACCACCCAGTGACACTACTGTGTTATAGCACAATATTAAATAGTGTAGAGGCTTCCCAGCTGGCTGCAGGAATCTGTACATTAAAACCTAAAACACGATTTGTTGCCTCTTAGCAAGAGAGCTACAGGAAATAGGATTCTCTAAAGCAACCCTGCAAGCATCTGAAATAGTATTTACTTACATTACAATGACGGG
Organism: Charadrius vociferus; assembly: GCF_000708025.1. NCBI lineage: Eukaryota > Metazoa > Chordata > Aves > Charadriiformes > Charadriidae > Charadrius > Charadrius vociferus. The sequence goes on from NW_009647412.1 coordinate 540,228, forward strand.
AGCTTGCCATTTGTCAAAGAGAGTTACAGACTGATCTTGTAACCTAGAAGACTGGTATCTGATTAGATTTTGTTGTGGTATCCATGAGGGGACAGATGCTCAGCTAGTGGCCACACGAAGGTCTTCATCAAAGCCTCTGGAGCGAGGCTGAGTTACACCAGCTGACAGATCTGCTGCGTATTTAAGCTACTACAGTGGTCAGGAAGATTTTCAGCTGTAAAATCTTGCTGCTCCCAGCCTCAGTAGCCTGTTTGATTATATTGCTTTGAATGCACCCAAAAATTGTTTGAAGAAAGGAATTTCTGCCACCACTTCATCTTTCTGTAACAGTTGTTTTGTTTGTGAGGGTGAGCAGGGATAACACTGACCCAGCTTTCCCATATCAAGTGTGTCTGTACTTAATTGATTCAGTAAGGATTTCCAGCTAGTCTTGTATGCATTCAACGCACACTACAGTTTCTGGTGAAGCGGCTATGTTTTGGAAACAGAAACATGTCTTCTGCTGCTATAAATTAGTGGGGCTACAGGGATCGCTTGTGATACCAGATGTAGGAATTTGATCATGAGTCACACGATAGTTGCCAGCTGGGCTCCGCTGCCCAGCTGGCAGGACTTGAGTTGTTGAAGCCTTCTGCAATAAGGAAGTTTTTTAAGAAGATTTTCTAACTTGTCATGGCCTCTGAACTCATCATACAGCTCCTTATTTGCTCTGCCTACATGAACTGATTTTTTTTTCCTAAGAAAAGGAAAGGGTAAAGGATTCAGTGTAATGATCAAATTGTTCCTTTCTCGTTCAACATAGAATTTTGCATGTGAGTAAAAATTTTGTCATTTTTCTCATCCGGATTTGCATGTTCTAAATGAGGTCTTTGGCGGATCATGGCATTTATTGGCACAAAGAGAATTTATAAGCACTGAGAGAATCTGAAGGAAGAAGTGTCATGCGCACACATTAGTGCATTATCTGCAGGGCTTTAAGAAACTGCTAGGGTTTTGCGAGTGTGTTTAAAAAAAAAAAAAAAAAAACACCAGAAAATTGAGAAAGTGGGTCATCTGGATTCATTTGCTGCGTATCTTTCCAGCTGGGCTTTTGTTGCTGCTCAGACTGACATATCTGAGCTCACATTGTAGTCACCAGGATTGTGCAGCATCCTACGTGCCTGCTTGCCTCCTACACTCTCCTTGTTTATTCTCCAGGGTGTCTGGAGGGCCCAGATCAAGGTCAGAGTTGTGCTGCAGCTGACTGTGAGCTTGCTTATGAGCAGCGAGAGGCTGTCTCTGCCTCGGTGAGGGTACCTTCTAGGTACAACAGGCAAAGGCACAGGGACATGAGGGGACTTTATAGAATGTCATGCAGCATATTTATCAGAGAGAGGAGAACAGCCAGCTGTGGTGTCGGAGCACTGTGCCCACCTCCCTGGACTGTTCTCTCCTTATTCTTCTTCAGCTACTTGTTTCTCAGTTCCTTTATTCTAGACAGCACAACACACAACAGCCCGCCCAGTCTAGGCTGCTTTTCTCCCTCTTCCCCAAAACCTTCCTGAAAAATCTGCGAGGCCTTCTGGGCAAATGCTAACTTGCTGGCTGTGTTTACATTTGGTGTAACCTCATTTTAGGGTGAGTAGTGATGAGAAAGGCTAAACTGAGGCTGAGATGATAAGCGATAAGTACATTGCTTGTTTGTATAGTGTACTGAACAGAATCGTTCTCTCTCTTATCACATGAATCTTTTTGTGTTGTTAATATACTTCTGTTTTCCTATACAAAACTTGCATTCTCTGATTTGGCAAGGAAGTTTTGTTTGATCCGAAGTGCCCAATGAGTTGTCTGGATTCTTCAGGGAATGAGGCTACTATGGGTTGTGCACATCTTTGTCCTTTCTTCTTCCCTGGTAACTTTTGGTAGGAGGTATGGTGATCACTAAGGTTTTACGCTCCTATGAGCTGCATATGCAGCAAGGGCTCCTAGGGAAGCAGATTCTGTTAGTACCCTGCTCTAAGATGAGAGGCGAGGTCATAGATTCACCCCTTATTAAGCTCTTGAGATCCACATAGGAGAGTATTAATGTGTCCCAGCTGTGGAAGTTTTGGTCAGAGCGCCTGCTGTACTCGGTACCAGATAATCCAACTAAAATACATGATTTATCCTTGCAGAACGATTTGTTGGCTGATTCAAGTGAATATTACAGGTATTCTTCCACTTGGAGTCTTTTTGCAAGACAGACCAACTGAGCAACAGATGATACACCAAGCTCAATACATATTTTATGATCTTTTCTTTTAGGTGGAAAAACTGGCAAGGTACTTGGACCCAAATGATTTGGGAAGAATCAATTTCAAGGACTTCTGTCATGGAGTTTTTGCTATCAAAGGTATGTGCATATTTCTTAAAAATAATCCACTTCAGTTCCACTAATGTTTCTCTGGTTGCAGAAAATGTAATGATCAAAGACATCCTCTCTTTTGACTGTGGTTCTTTGTAGTGACAATAGGGCAACTCTGGGAATAGAGGCAGTATATTTTTCCTTTTTGTGCATCTCCATGTATCAATGGTGAGCAATGCTGAGTTCCTATGTCTACAAGTGCTTGTGTATTGGTTTACTGTTAGTTTTTCATAACAAATGTGATGTGTTTTGAAGACAAATGTAGCAGAAGAAAGAGTACCTTTGTGGTTAGCAGGCAGCGCCAGAGTCTGATACTTCCAGGTTTTTATCTGGTTCTGCTGTTGATTTACCTAAGGAAGTTAAAGAGCCTTTGGGCTCTAGTTTCTCTACTAGGAAATTTAAGACTATTACACTCTTCTTGAGGTATCTGCAAGGTGTAGTTAATTCATGTTTTCAAAGTACCTGGGGACGTGTATTGGAATGAAAAGGGTTAATTACAGCTTGGCCATGCAAACCCTGGAGATAGAGACCAGGTAAATCAAACCATCTCCTTTGCAAGGAAACACAGTCCTTGACAGAAGATGTAGACATTATTATGCTTTATAGCTTAGCCAAAGGGCAACAAAGCAAACATCGAAGAGAGACTTTAGCCATTTTGCTGCTGATTATTTTTCTAGCTTGCCGTAGCAAAATAATCCAGCTTGTCCTTTTCCGCACACATAGTATGTCCTTAGTAAAGTGCCAGAGTGCTGTCACAGCCCAGAGGCTTTACTTCAGGAACAGGGTGAATGTCACAGTGATAGTAGTGTGATTGCAGGAGAAGCCTCTGGAGATTGTGCTATGATGAGATTATTACGAAGCCGTAATGATGCAAGAATGTAACACCGCAGTAATTTTAGTTAAAGTTTATGGCAGCTGAGGACTGTCTATAATTATGTAAAATTACAGTGAGAAGCTGCTCTCAGTCCATGTTCGTGGACACACCTTCCAAGGTGACACTGATATGTTTGAAGAGAATGCCATAGAAAACCCAGAAGGAAAGTTAATACATTAGTGTATAGACCCTAAAGTCTATACTAGAGGTTTTCCTTGTCCAGGAAATGTAGCAAACTGGGTTTTGGGTTAAATAAGACACAAGCTCTGTAAATAATCTGGTAGTCCTCTATAATTCACCTTCTAAAGATGCACACAAAGGCACAAAATATGATCAGGAAGGGACAGACTGACCCAGAAGAACATCTCTTCTGTAATAACTGTGCCCTTGTTCACAGTGGGCAGTACCCTCAGTGAGGGAGTGGGCAGCTACTTTTCCTTTACTGTGAGGGACAGTGTGTGCATATTGACAGTTACCAGAAAGTGACGATGCCTTGGAAGTTTTCATCCTTGCTCACCTTGTGGGAACTGATTCATGTATTCATATCCTAAAGTATAGTCCTGCAAAGACATGACTGATTCAAACTCTCTAGAATACTTTGTACTCCAACTTTATGAATAGCTTAAAACCCTTACGTGGAACATTTTATAGATAGTGCCCAAATCATATACTTGATGGATATTAGTATGTAAATGTGAACGGATACGGAGAAATCATCCAATTCTGCAGCATCACCTCAAGCTCTCTTAGCACATCATTAGCATTGTCAACAGTTACACAGTGTCAGTGCCAAGTGTGTATAATTGCAGGAGCAGTTTTATCTGTTTCTGATAAGACATTGTTATGCATGCTTTCACAGCATCTCTTTAGAAAAGCTGGTTCTATTGCTTACCTCACAGCATGGAAGTTTTATTGCTCTTTAGGTACCAGCCATAGTTTTCTTAAAAATGAAGTTGGTCATATTAAACTTCAGAAAGGGTATGTCTATTTTGCAGAATGGAAAGCCTCCACCATGTTGTTACCTCTCACTTTTCAGTGCAGCCATATCCCAGGGGTATCAGCAGGATTGTTATCGAACAAAAGCAATTTGTCTTGGCAGCAACAGATTATAAATATGATTCTTTGACATCTCAGCCTCTTGTGATTGCTTGGGGCAATCAGATTAATAGAGCAAAATGAGATTGTACTATAAATTCAGTGGGGTTTTTTGGTAATGGAGTATGAAGCTGTGTTATTCTTAGCACTAGAAGCCAAATGTTTAAATTCAAGCCTTACTATCATAATGCCTTGCTGTATTTCTCATAAATGAGACTTCAAATTCATTTGTCTCATAGAGGCTTGCCTTTTATAGTATGCTGAAGAAATGCTTTTCTGGACAGAGGTGATATAGTGTTTTTTTGGCAGTTCAGTGCCTTGAATTTGTTTAAAGCATGAGGTTTGAAGTATCTAGAACAACAGATTAAAATCTCAGTGGTAAAGAACTGACCTCTGATGATGTCAATTTGAGCATTTCAGATCCAGGTATGGATTTTAGTGAAAAAATAAACGTTGGAACCTGAAAAAATCCCAAACATTGGAGTGTTCAGTGTCTGCTCTGTAACTGGTTGGAAGCAGCTCTCCCTGCAAGGAGAAACCCCAAAACCTGGATCTAAAACCTGCAGCTTGGGCTTTCTCCTCCATAAACCAGGGCATTGTTCACTCTTGCATGGTACAAATGAAAAGTGTTGTGTTCCTTTACAAGTGGACATCATAAGAGTCATGTACCTCCACAGCAGCTGCTGGAACTATCAGGTGGAAAAGACAATTAGTCCTCAGTGGCTGAGTAGCAGGAACCGTGGGGAAGGATATGCTGAGGAGCCTCACTAACAGCAGGGACCTTTGGAAGTGATGGAGAGGACTTTCTTAAGCAGAGGTATCTATGCTAGAGGGGAGAAGTGTGTTGGAGGAACTCATTCCCACTGTGTCTCTGGGGTGGAATACTGGACAGGCAGGGTGCTTTCTAGTTATGGACAACTTTGCTTCTTTTTGCTGGTCCTTTGGGGATTAAAGGACTTTGCCTCAGCATCTGTGCTGAGCCCCTGCTGTCTCGGCTGCTCTCCCCACACAATTGGGCTCTGCCAGAGCCAGGGACGGGCTAGCCATCAAATTTAAAGCTGTGCGGCGATGTCATTGGAATGCCAGAATATGAAGGTTTTACTGCTACTGAAGCTGCCCTCTCTATCTGCTCACTGTATGGCTTTATTTCTAATAACTGCATCGGTCTGGAGAGCAATTGCTATGAAATCACACCTGTACCCTCTTACCTAGCAGCTGTGTCAAAGCCAGTATAGCCTAAGAAGTGGCACTGCTTAGAGACTTTGAGAGCAGCCAGAACATCTCTCAGAGGCGGAATTCCCATTGATTTCAGCAGGGTCAGCATGGGTTCCATTACTGTTTGCTCAGTGGAACCAGTGACTGTTTTTGCTGTACTGAATTTATTGTACTGATCCAGTAAATATTTTCTGCTGCTTATAATACTTAAAGGCTTGAGTGGAACTGTTATTTCTAATGTGCTATGCAGGCTGGTAGGTTCCACAGTCAGATGTGTTTGCAGGACCAGGCTCTTGGTATGTTTAGCAGGGTCTAATTAAGTCTGACCTCTTCCTTCTATTTTAAGATTTCTGTTGTCTTTCCAATAGTCTCTCTCCTTTGATATTCCACTTAAAAAAACCCAAACCCTGACAGATAAAGGGTGAGCTCCCCCTGCTGACCTTGGTGTTGCAGCTCACAGATATGAGAGGGTACAGCACGAATACAAATTAATACATAATTAAAAGATAAAGACAAATAAATGTATTCTGACTTTGTAACTTATTTTAACCATGAAAAAACACTGACCACTGTTTACTAATTAGAGGGTAATGGCTTTCATAATGGGAAAGACTGAGCCACGTTAGCACAGAGCATTTTTGCAATAATGAATCTTTGTGCTTAAGCAGAATCATTGTTTACTCAGATGAACTCGTACAGCCTGTTTTTCTCCTGGATCAAGAGAGCCTTTTCCTCATCTTGTACAGAAGTTTTAAGGACATCTAAGTTATGCTCTGTTACAATATTTGAAAATGGATAGTTGTAGGATCTCCTTCATATTCATTAACGGTGTGGAAGAAGCACAGTTGCGAATTTATATGCTTCCCCACCTGCAGCAATAGCAACCTTTGAATCTTCAAAATAGTAACACGGACCATTATGTGTCTTCAAAAATCCATCTCTGTGCTTCCCTGGATCTTTAGGCATCTAATTACTGCACTTGGCTGGAAAGCTTCTAGAAGCAGTCTTTATGTGAGCAGATAAGAGTTAAAAAGTAAATATGTTTCTCCATGAGTTCCTAGCAATTTTGATGAAAATTCCAAGAATACAGATGTGCCCAAAGCTTTAAAGAAATGTTCAAAAAGGGAAGTTGGCTGTTCTGGTAGCTCAAACTGTGACAGGTTGTCTGGACTGTGAAAGAATATGAAAATAATATAGTATAAAATTTGATGGGTTTTTTGAAAAAGAAAATTTTCCAAAGCAGAATATTTCTGGCCTTCTGTTTCACTGGATTTTTTTATTTTTTATTTGCTTTTATAGTCTGATTCAGATGCTCCAAACAAACATATTTCTCACAAAACCAGTGCCAAGTTTTAACCATCTCTTTTAACTAACTTTAAAATCTAATTGCAGTCCCATAGCTGACAATAGTACTCTACCAGCTTTGCCCTGAAGATCCAGTGTGGAATAAGAGATGGATATGTTGCAGTCATGTGAGAGGAGTTTATCTTTATTTGCCATACATCAGTATTTGTAATATATACTGATACCTAAGAGCAGGACAGCTGCACTAGCACAGGAATTTCAATAAAGTATTTCAGAAAACCTTAAAGTCTTGATGAACCCATTTAGGCTCGTAGTTATAGATCTCAAACTTCACAGTATGCCATAACTGGAGATGATTTGATGAATCTATCCATTCTTTTAAGAAAACTTACTGACAGGAGTGGTACTCCAAGGAGAAGGACTGTCACGTAAATGTGAAGAACTGAGCTCTCCTGTTGTAAATTACACTATAGCTGTTTAATGAACTGAAGTTGGTTACTCTTAAAAGTACTTCAGAGTTTTCTAAGAGTAAACTAAATTTTACTAAATACAGCCTGAAACCATAAATTAGTCTAATACACCATTAAAGATCCAAGGGCAGATAAAATAAAAAGCTATTGCTCTTAGGAAAAGTGCCAGTAACCAACTACACTCAATTAGGTAACCAGATTTGATTTCCTATAGTATTAAAATTGCTTAATTGCCTGTGAAAATTGCCTGATGCAGTATGGGTTAAATCTCCTTCTTGGAGCATTTGCAGGAAATCACTTTGATATAATTGTGTTTATTTGTGGTCAGAATGTCTGTTTCCAAATTGACTGTTTGTTAGGGTGTGAAAACCAATTTTTTTTAAATGAAACTGAAGGTAAAATTATCTTGTGAGAGAAGTAATGTCTGGCATCCTGAGCAACCTGAAAAAAGTTAAAGGTTATGTCTTCCCCTTCAGTGACTAGTAAAACACTTTCATCATCGTTGCTTAGGACTAAGGATGATCCTGTCCTGCCTCTGCATGGCCAGCACTGTGTTTTGAGAGTTTACTAGTCTTAGCTGGGTATTTTCAAGAAAGAAAAAAATCTTAGCTGGCTGTTTTCACAAAAAGAAAGGATAAATGACCTAGTGGGTTTGGTGCTACTTAGAATTCTTGTTCTGCACCAGACGACTTCTGACCAGGGACAGGTCTCTTGTCATTTTACTTCACTTTGCCCTGCAAAGTGCAAATAATTCCAAGCTCATATGCTACTCCCTAACCCAGTTCTGGCCAAATGAACTCAGTTTGCTTATACATTTCTAATATTAGGATAAATAGTTTTTAACTCAGATAATTTTGACAGACCGGACTAGAGAGTGACTCAGTGCTTTGTTAAACAAGAACTGGTGCATGTCTACGTGTCAAACAGTCTTCTGAGTGGCACAGAGAAGCTGCCTCTGTGCTAGCTCATCGGGTGTCTTTAGCCAGAGAAGAAAATTCAGCAGCTTCTGGCCACTCTCATTTTGTGATACGATAATTAAGTTCTTTCTCCAAATACGAGATTGTTCCTGATCTGTGTCACCCTGCACAGTGATTTATATATAATGCACAGCCCTTTCACAGTGTTCCTCCATAGAGGGCATCCTTTTGTGGAGTGGCAGCAGTAAATACAGGACTTGAAAATATTCCTGGGTTAGCTCTTTGCCTCCATTGACTGCCTCACTACGATTGCAGTGCAGCTAAGTCTCCTTGCCAACTGCTGCCCAAAAACGTAGATGAGGAAATTTTCCCAACCGTAGCAAGGGAGAGAGAACATCGAGCACATTAATATCTTATGATACAAGTAGACATCCAAATGAAATAGCTCTAATCAGCCATGTAAGTGGCTTTCAGTTTTACCATTTCCTGGAAAATGAAGTTACAGCAATAATGGGACGTCTTAGTGCAGGATGTCCTTAAAGTAGCTAGGAGGTATTCCTTCGCTTATTTGCAATGGGTTATTTATGGACAGATTCTAGCCTTGGGTGCATACTGCTGCACGGCTTAAAATATCCATTATGGCAGTTCTGCAAGCCTAGGAAGTAAGTTTCTTCTCAAGAGTGGTACTGGTGGCAGGGCACACCATGTGTGCCAGACTAGACTGCTCTCTGTTCAAATTGTTGTCCGGTACCTTAATATTTCCATATTGTGATTTGCCAGAGTAAACCTTAATTTTTCATTGTTGTCTGTCTGGACTGTGACACACCACTTTAGCTCACTATATATAATACATATAATATAATATAATGTATATAACATAACGTATTTTAACCAAAATATATTATGGTAATAAGAAGGCATACAGACAGTATTTGAGACACTCCAGTGTCCCCTCTTTATATTACGCCCTTTATGTAAACCTCTTGGAGTACTTCAAAAACTCAAATTAATCGTTTAGATGAGGGAAGTGAAAGATGAGATATATTAGCAGTGTTGCAGAAAAGTACCGAGTAAGAAAGCTGATGTATTTTCTGACAGTGTGGCAAAACCCACCTTCCTGGTGATAAGGGGCAGCCCAAAGAAAAGACCAGCACCACAGTCCTCCAGAGTTAAGAGATTCTGATTGGTGTCTTCACAGGGAGAAAGAGCAACAGGGAATTTATTCTTTAAATACAGTTCTTAACAAGAATAAAACCAGTGGCACAATCCTAAGATTCTTGAAGCCAGTGGCCATCTTTCCATTGTTTTGATGGATGTTGGAACAGGTTCAGATGTCTGCAAGGTAGCAATGATGTATTTTAGTAATCTCAGTGGAAAACGGCCTCAGCATTTCCTTCTCTTCTTCCCTTTTTTGTGGAGTGTAATAACATGCAAATCTTCCCCACAGGATGAAGAGATCCAAGCTGTCATGCCAGCTTGCATGCTAAGCAAACCTCTCCCACAGGGAACACTGGCTGCTGCACACTCAAACATCTTCCCACCAAAAAGTCACCTTTGCAGAAGGAGATAGTCTCAGATGAACCTACATCCCGAGTCTGTCAGTGCCAATGGAAACTTGGCCTGTGACTTCAATAAAAGCAAGATTTGGCTTCGTTTGCCATTTTAAGCTATGTAGTAGCTAGGTAAACAAATTGGATTAAATGCCTGGTGATGTTCTGGAAGTGGGTCAAATGCTTGATCAGCTTCTGTGGTTCTGGACCAGGACATAAAAGCCTGTGCCAAGTGACTCTCATGAAGAAGTGGTGAGGGCTGCCCCACGTCAGTTAGGTACAAAGGAGGCAACGCTTTTCTCCCTGGTGTTTTTAGTGAATAAATTATAGGCTTGAATTTAAATGGCCAAGGGCTATCATGGAGGGGTCTGCCTTAGTGGACAAGTAAAATGAAAGAATGTGATCAGGAATAATCTTAGGTAAGAACTGAACAGCAAACAGGGGACACAGAAGACGTTGCAGCTAAACTTTAGACCCTGGAGATGTGGGAGCTATTTGTGACTCTAACAGACCAGTCTGGCTGGCATTTTGAAAGGAGTCAAGGCAGAAAGGTTTCTGACTTCCCTTATTTTGTGCAGTAAAGACCTTCTTTGAAGACCTACAGCCTTTGTGACTCTTCCCCACCAAAGAAAAAAGTTGGGGGAGGTGATAACTTCTCACATAACAGACTTAAATGAAGATTGACTGCTTAGAGGTCTTTAGATAGAAGCACTGTTGTTAATACAACTGAATTAGGAAAGTAAGGCTTGAAATTATGGCTGCAGATATTGTTGGGAATTTTTAGAACTGTGTAAACAAGTCAGCTTCATTACACTAATCTACATCCATTACTGTGTAGCACTTGGCATTTATTTTCTTTTTTGCTGGAGATAACTCACTTAATGAGTAGGTGCTCCATATCATGCAGAGACCTTTCAGCAAAGTAAGCAGTTCACAAGTGTTAAGACTGTCATAGTGGGTGCTGGCACAAGGTAGTTTGATGAGTAATAAGCTTTGGTTATAAATGTCAAAAGGTACAAATACTAAATTGAATTCTTTTCTGTAAGAGGACTAGAGAATAACCTCAGTCAAGCACTGGCTGACACACTTAATGGTAAAACCAAGAGAAAGAAAAGGATAATGGCTGGGTGGGAAATATGAGAGTAACAGATAGGGTAAGTTATGCAGACAGATGCTCTCGTTAGGCACATAAGTTTAACATTTTGTCTCTGTGAGCCAGTAAATTATTTTTTGGATTGTTATTCCCAGGTTAGCTCCCCTTTGGAAAGTAACCCACACCATTCTTGCCCACTAACTTCTCCAGCAAAGGGAAGAATGCACAGAAGTGTGCAATTAATAGCTTAGTTTATTTTCTGTTCTGTGCCACTTGAGAATCTTAGTTTGCTGCAGAAGATGGAAAAGGGGAAAAAAGTCCTGTTGCCCATGTGGCACTCCTGAGATCTTAATGGCTGCTTCATTCACCATGTGCTGCCTCTGACACATGCCTCTGTGTGGGAGGCCGGGACAACATGTTGATCCCCCATATTAGGCTTCCTCCATCTGGTCACCTTTTCTGTTCTTTTAAGTACTCCTTCCCTTTGTAAGGGACTCCCCTCCATAACCACAAGGTATCTTCAGTCCTACAGATATTATTCCTTTATTTTAAAAACGAGAGAAAAATCAGTTAACAGTATAAACCTGTGCCATTCACGCTTTCTTACATTACTCTGTTTCCTCTGGCTCACCTGCTTCATGAATGGGTATCAGTGTATAATGTCACAACCAAATGTATTGCATTAGTGATGGGATGGAAGAGAGAAATACTGCTGGATAATTGCAGCTTCCACGTAAGACAGTGTACGACACGTGCTGAGAAGGTTTCACACAGTTTAGGCCCAAGGCTGTAAGCTGGTTATTCTAAAATAACCTGGCCTGATATTACTGCCTTCTACAGCTCAACGTGCCAACTGCGGTCACTGGTAATTAATGGGGAATGAGGCATTTGGTGATTTCAGTGTTTCTATATTTGTCTCAGGTTTTCAGATGAGAGAAGGACTGAGGGAAACACAGACATTGATTTTTCCAGCTGTTAATGTGGTTGTTAACAAAAGCAAACACAGAAGCTGAAAATCTCTGGTTGCAGTGATATTTGCTTGCCAACCACTGTATGCTCTGTGACAGAGCTCTTTTGGAAGGGGAATTTGTGACATTTAGATATTGTCCCTTTGTCACTTAGACCAGAGAAAATCAGAAGTAGCTCCACTGACACTAATGTGCAACAGACACTGGCTCATGCCAAGCCTGCAAATCCAGTGTTTGACTTCAGAGTTTTGGGTTGGTCCGGGGTGGGTTTCTATCCTGCAGTGTAGTTTGCCAAACAATGTTCACCTTTCATCTTCATTGCAGTGTAGTGTATCTGTGCTGAGAGTCAGCATTAGTGTAATTGCACTTATTTAAGTGTCACATGCTGAATATGTGCTGTGCAGAACTCTAAAGGCAGAGCTTTGTTACTTATTCCAGAGCTAGCTTTCAAGGTTTTGTGTATACAGATAAGTTAAAAACCCGTGTTTCTTCCTCCACTGTCCATGGAATCTCTGGGGAGATAAACTCTCAGCCTGACAATCTGCTCTCATTTCTCTTTTCCAGGTTGTGAAGAGTTACTAAAAGATGTCCTGTCTCCTGAAAACTCTGAGCCTCAACACTACGAGCCACAGTATGTTGATTACTATTACCAGGTAAGAGAAGCGCTGATTCTGTCTCACGTTAGTGGGCTGAGGAAGCCCCTGGAGCGATGTGCAGTCAGGTCATTGTAAATGCTGTTGTTTTACTTGGCCTATTGACTCCTTCCTAGATTCATGACTGCTAGCCAGCCTTCTACATTGGTTTAAGCTGCATTTAACACAGGGTAGCTGTCAGCTGGTATGAGAGTATTTAGGATTTGGATAGCATCCCTCTTACAAGCCTCAGTATTCACTTGCCTGTGAAGGGAGACATCACATACAAGCTTGCTGGCACCACAGAAGTGGAAAACACTGATTTGTATCTAATTAAATCAGTCAAACTTTGCAGGTGAACAAGTCCTCAGAGACCTTCTGCAGATAATAAACAGGAACTCAACAGCTGCTGGGAAGCAGAAACAATATACCTTTGGTAACCTTGATGGTATTTTGGCTGGTGGGTATAGCATATTTTCAAACCATTAAAGGTCTTTGCCTGTATCCTTAATTTGATGGTGTCTGCGCAGTTTAACAAGGACAATGTTAAGTTTCCTTTGAGCATCTGTTTGTCTCTCCTTCATTTGACTTTGGTTTTAATTACCTCCACCCATTTAAATTTTTAATCTTAAGGGTACAGTTAGCACTGTACATTCAGGTAAGGATTGCATGTCAATGGTGTTGTGAGACTGCAAGTGATCCTGAAATGAGTATGGAAAGCATTTTACTTCCTGAGGTGATAAAGTGTGAGAAAAATACTCATATATTGAGGAAAGACATGTGATAAGCATGCTGGTGTTACAGCACTTCATGGTGTTATACAAAACAGTTTCCGCTGTTCGTACAGAAAGTATAGAGACATTTCCTTCACCTCAGTGCAGATGTCTGTCACAAGATGGAAGGAGCCCTCCATGACTGCAAACAGGAGGGCAGAATTTGATCACAAACTTTCTTAATAAGGAAGAGTTGTCTGGCTTGGCTCTTTTTGCTTGATGAAAGTGACAGGCTGGTTTTAGTACCTGGGCTGTGGCAGGCTGACACCACCATCACTCTGCTTGTTTCTAAAATCCTATTTTTTTGTACGTGGTGACACAGATACCCACCATGCTGTTGCTTGATTACCTCTAATAGATATTATAAACCAAACTCCCTGTTTTGCCATAGATGATAGAGGCTGATAGAATGGAAAGTAGGCTCTTTGCAAACACTAGATATTCCACTATTGCTATGCAGACATTGCAGGCTGGTTCTGATATTCTTTGAAGACAGGCAGCATGGTTGTTGGGTCTTCATTCCTCAGGGATTTCGCATCTGCTGTCACCCAAAGATGTGCTGTGGAGGTGCATGATGGCAAACTGCGAGATGGCTGCAAACTGCACCACTCCTGCCACCTATCCATCAGGAGAGCCTGAGTGCAGGAGTTGCAGTTGCTAATCCTGATAGCAGCCGATGAGTTTCCCGTTTGAGTTCTAGATTTGTGCCTGTGGGACAGGAAGGAGGTAGAGGGTGACCTTTCCTGTTCAGAAAGAGTTGATCTGGCAGTGCTGTGGTGGAAGCCTTGCTGATCACTTCTGGGTCCTGATGTCCACCAGCCACCATGTGTGGTCCCTGCAGTGGGCTGCACCATTGCAGTGGAGTCCAGCGCTGTGTTTGCCCGCTTTGAATTGGGCCAGTGGGGGTTTTGTGCAGCCTCTGAGCAGAACCAGGTTCTTCCCCACCTTCTCACAGGGCAGGTGGGCTATCGAGGTAGGGAGAGGATAGGAAACAATGCAGATTGTTGTATGCTCCATGCTTATGCCACAGGTCCTCTGCACAGCTGCTCTCCAGAGGGGATCGTTTCATCTACAATCTCCAGGTCTTTCAGGTGCAATTTAGAAACTGTTCGCTAGATGTCAGTTGAAGACTGGAAAACGGTTGTAAACAGGTTCTGTACTTGCTTTAAGGATCCTCTGCTATGGCAGAAAGTTGGAGTTTAAATCTGATGAAACAGAGGAGGACTGAGGACCAGGTGGATTTGAGGTTATTGCCATTGATGAGATTTGTTTCCCATTCCCAAGGAAGCATGTACTGAAACCATATGAGCTTTTCTTGCATCTCCCAGACCTTATTGAGTGTGAATTCCTGGTGATGTAGTCAAGTTTATGGGCAGCTCCCAATGGCACAAATGGTAGTTGCCTGTCTAATCTGATTTTCATCCCAGTATACCCTTTGCATGTCTCTAATTCTCAGGTGTTGTCAAATTCTTAGGCAGCAGAAGGATACATCTGCTGTGATGGCAGAAATAGATATTTTAAAAGGGAATGCATCTCTCTTATTCCACCGAAGGGGTTGTACTTACACAAAGGCAGGTAGCGAGCTGGTTCACTGTTACGCTGTCTCTGTATTCACAATGTGATTTAAGAGGAGGAGGAGATTTATCCTTGTCCCATGTTATTTCTCCTGTCCCCAACTTTCACTTTTGCTTCCCCTCCCAAGTGCCCACTCCCTGTATTGTAGCTTTCCAAAGCCTAAAAGGAGAAACCTGAGGAGGTGAAGGTAATGCCAAGAAGTGGGATGAAGTGGCAGGAGCCACAGTAAGGTGCTGAACTGATCCAGCTGTTTATGTATGTTGAGTCAAATGCGAAAGGAGAAACTGCCAAGCCTTTAGCCTTTAATTGCAACCAACTGGATGCAATTAATTTAAATTGATACATAAGATCCCCTGATACCAGGAGCTTGGGGCATTTCTTTTGACATTTTTGAAATGGTCTGCTTTCACTTTTTTTTTTCTTCCTTCAGTGTAAACAAAAATAAAAGCTGACAAGCTTTTAATGTATCAAAACTTTGTCAAAAAAGGAGAAAAAATCCTATTGTATATGCAATTTAAAATGCAAAGGCCATTGCATGGAAGGTTTCTAATGGTCTATAATGAGAGGCTGTGTCAGTGATATTTCAGGTGAATGGAGAGCTCTTCCTTTAAGTGCAAGTCTGTTAAGGTGTGATATGCAGAAAGCCAAGAGCAGCACTTTGTTACTACAGGACTCTCAGATCAGTGGGAAATCTCCCACTGACTTCCATCAGCATTGGCTCATGCTGCAAAGAGTACGGTAGCGCATACAGAGAAAGCTGGTCCAAAGAAACTTAGGAGGATGGGACTGCAGTTAGGAGTTAGCAGTTGTAGAGCCTCTCAGCTCCAGGACCTACAAATAAACCTGCTGCCTCTGTGTATGAATTCAGAGTCTCTTGATTTGGTTAAGGTTTGTATTGTACTCCATTTGAGGCACTGCTTCAGTCAAGTGCTGTTTATTAATATAATTTCAGTCTCTTACAGCCTTTAGAGAGATAATAGAACACTGAATTTGCCAGAAGCCACTTTCTAGATCCTGAATTCCTTTCACAGTATTTGCTGCTATTATGGCCTCAACTCTTGTTTTGGCTCCAGTTTGAAGGGAGACAAAAATCTCCCTAGTCCAGTGTGCAGGATTTCCTTTGTGGCAAGCATCTGGTAGCACTTCAGAGCCCTTGGATAGCCTTTTGGAGACGGTAACCAACAGAAAGTCCACAGCTGAATTATGTGTGTGAAAACCCAGACCCAGATTCAGCCAGCTCAAACAAAGCAAAGTGTCTGTGTCTAGTATTTCCGAATGGCTGGCTCTGGGCCTTTCCGGGCACCTAGCCAGCTAGGAGCACTAGCCACAGGACTCAGAGGGAATTAGGCTGGCTGCATCTGCAGCTCCCTCGCCAAGATTTGTGTTGCATGCCCTGAGAAGCAGTGACCTGGGTCTAAGTGCTCTTCTGTCTTAGCACCTAAGTTTAGGGAAAAGCGAATCAGGAACAGGAGCTGGATTTTTCAGCTTTTCCCCTGGCATATTTTGGCTGTTCATATCTGAAGGGAGCCTGTATCTAGATCACCTGGATAGATGACAGAAGAGGAGGTTGAATGACAGATCTTAGAGCCTCTTACCACCAGGTAGCAGGGTACCTATTTGAGTAGCTACTTGTGACGCGACAGACTATGTATTTTTACATGTGAGTAATTGCCGTTTCGTCTGAAATCAATGCCCAAATGCCATACATGCAAACCCGGTGGAAGAACGTGTTGTAAGAGACAATAATGGCAGGGTCTTTGTTTTAAACAAGGATGTTTGTTTCTTATTAATTGTTGCTGTTTCGAGTTGCTGCTTTCCATTTTTTTTACCGCTCTCCTGTAAATAAGAGAGTGAATCTGCCTCTTAACAAGGTACAGGACGATTGCTGCATGTCAAAGAATGAGCTGCCTTTGCAGTCCTGTGGGTGTTCGCCTGCCTGCCAAGTGATTAATTACACTGTATGAACAGCAGAAAAATTGTTGAAACATGACAAATAAATTGTGTTTGCCTCTGGGATGGAGCTGGGACTACTAGCTGACTGCTGCTTTGAAAATATTTTCAGTAGCAATTAGGAGTCCCCCACTGGCTTCTGAAAAAAGTTTTTTCCCCATTAGCTGCTTGAGGATATCTGCTCACACCTCTGTCAGAACAGAGGGGGCCTTTCGTCACTGAAAAAAGCCTATGATCCAAATGGGTTTTTCATTAGGCTGTGGAAGAACATAGTAGTCTGAGACACAGCTGGACTGAGGAAAGGTGAAGGGCCATTTGCATAGCTCTCCTTTCGCAGCCTGGAATTGCAGTTATTATCTCCAATTGTGCTGTCTCTTGCTATTTATTGAAAAGCAAAGCCCAGGAAAGCATTGAATATTTTATTGAACTCAAACTTGCATTTCTTTTCTTCTTGTTGTTCCAATCCTAAATAAAGCTCTCCTTTTTTTCCTCGAGGACATCCGTTTCACCAGGCATGCCAGCAATTGCAGCAATGCTAGTTTGCTAGTGAACAAATCCCTCTGGGTAACTTCAGTAGAGAGGAGCAAGCAAAGACATCAAATCTTACCTGAGCCCAAGAAACATCTGCCCTATCACTTCTAGTTTCCCAGAAGCCTGTTCTGCATGGTTTGGGGTGGTGTCTACCACAAAGAAAATGACAGCCAAGGAATAGTAACGTGACACAACAAGTTAATGC
Source organism: Charadrius vociferus (assembly GCF_000708025.1). Taxonomy (NCBI): domain Eukaryota; kingdom Metazoa; phylum Chordata; class Aves; order Charadriiformes; family Charadriidae; genus Charadrius; species Charadrius vociferus. Next base: position 557,764 of record NW_009647412.1, read on the forward strand.
AGATCTTTACTGAAGATCCTTCAGAGCTTGACTGTTGATGCATTTCTATCTTTGGTGCAGACCTGGCAGGGCTGAGACCCTAACAAAATGTCTTTCCCCATAGTTTGCTCTTGGTCTGTGCACAGGTGCTGTACTGAGCTCGCCCTTCTGGAAGCTGAAGCAAAGTTGGAGTGGCGGATGTCAGATCCAGTGGAGAAACTTTGGAGAGTCTGTAACCAGAATTTTTTGTATTTTTCATCTCATATATGCTGTGTTTTGAAGCAGTGGCTTCACCTTGACCATCAAGTCACCAGTGCTCTTGGGTAAAATGATTGATCTCATTTGTCAGGAGAGTTTTCTTGATACTATTTTTCCTAACGTTACACCCAGGTGTTGCCTAACTGTTAATCTGAAATGCATCTTTCCTCCTGCCTTCTGTGGTAGCATTGGCAGAGAGACTCCTATCTCAGCAGAGGCAAAGCAGCTAAGACATTATTAAATTGCAAATACTTTTCCAACCAATAGCAAAGAGAAAAAACAGCCTACGTGGTAAGGAGAAGCATTATTAAACACAGCAAATTGAAGCTTGCTTTTTTTCTGTTTCTTATCAGCCTGCAGTTTTCTCCACCACCCACACTCTCTGTCATTCTTGGCTCCCATTGTGTTTTCAGCCTTGTAGATACATGGTGTCTGCCTTGTGTGTGGAGACTTCCCTCCCTGTGCTTGAGACTCTTGGGGTGTTTATGCAACACAGCGATCAGCACAGTACATGTTTGCAAATTGTTTCCCTTACCAAGCTGCTGGTGGGCTCTTCTGTCCTGCTGTCGCTGTGGGACCCATGCTGTGATTATGAGCAGCTCATCCTAATGTCTTTCCTTGGGAAGCTGGGAGGGAGGCTGCATCTTCATTCCTGCAGCAGTCAAAACCTGGGACATGCAGTCCCCCAGTACTTCAACTGGAGAATGTTCTGGCTCGAGCCTCTCTTGGGTACGCCAAGGGAAGCAAAAGGTACCCTGGTTTCCCTGGTCTAATCTAGAAGTCTGTTTTATATTTGGTGCTCCTAAATCTGCCAGATTCTCCTTCCCCTCAGCTTCTGCTGCATCCCCTGGGAAATGAGTATGCTCAACATCACCAGGGATCGCCTTTTGGGAGGCCCAGCCTAAGGACTGATCCCAGCCCCTGCTGAAATCAGTAGAAAGACTTCTCAGACCCTGGCGGGAGTTTGATCAACGCCCTGGGTTTTTCCTGGGGTGATTGTTGCCTGAATCCCTCGCTGGAGAGGTGGGGAAGAAAAGCTTGATAAAGCACAGACATGCAGTCACAGAGAGAAAAAAGTTCATGTTCCTGGGTAGGGCTGGGCAGGATTATACACAGGCAACACACTGTCTGCACCGATGAGAAGTTTATTGTAACCTCTAAGGGCAACACTCTCAGCAATTCATTTTTTCCTATTTTATTCCAAGTATGAGAAAGCAACATTAACTACAACTGCTGAGAACCCCCCAGTGAACAGTTACCAAGAGCAATGAAGAGCACAGTGTGCCCCTATTTGGGACTAATTTACATGGAAATTGCCTGCTTTCACCTGGCAATATTCTGAATTATATTTTTTATGTTTGTTGCATACATGCAAAAATAAGTGTCCTTGGTACAAAACACCTGCATAAAAATAATCTACCTCTGGCTGCCCAAGCTGATTACAACATGCTGCCCTGAAGAACTGCTGTACAGAGAATGAGCAGTTTTGCACTCAGGGCAAGGTAGGCATCTTCCAACAAAAGAAATGCTGACTCCTCCAAAAACAGTTTTAAAGAGATTGAAGATTATATTCTTTTTCAAAACCAGTTTGAATTTTTGGTTTGATGGAATATCACACGCTGACATTTTTCAAGGGGAAATTACTTTTTCCCTGACTTGTTTTTGCTCGGTTGTTGTATATAACACACCTAAAATAACACAAAAGAAGTTAAACGCTCTGCCCCAGTCAAAAAATATTTCTTTCCTTTCTCAAAATGTGTTTTGGATTTTCTTTTGAGAAAAATCTGAGGTTTTGACTGTCTCATCCTGAGCTGGGCCAAGAAAGTATTTTGAAATCTAAGAGGTCCCAGGCTGAGAGAAATGTTTTCCCACCCGGTTCTTGCCACAACACCCTGGTAAAAGGGCTTTGCTCCCTCCAAATGCAATCCCCCTGCCTGAGGCCAGCAGGAGACAGACTGCCCAGGGCTGGGGGGCTGACCTGATAGAGATGTTGCTTGAGTTTCCGTAGCCCTCAGAATGGAGTATCTTGGTGCAGTAGTGTTTATTCAGATCATGCCATCTTTTAGGGGTTGGGAAGTTGGGCTGAATTTGTGTATGTCAGTGGTTTTGCACAAATTCTGCCAGTTGGCTGGTTTAAACTTTAAGCACCTGCTCTCGCAGGTGAACTACTGGCCTCCGGTAATAGAAGCTTAAATCAGCGAGGGACCAAACATTATTCATTTCCCACAGGCACCTGTTTGAGTTAAAATTTACCATTTCTTGGGGCTATATTTGGCTGGGTGGTTTGAAACCAGAGGAAACATGACTGCCCGGTTCAGCCATCTTTGCTGTGACACAGAGATGAAGTTCCAACCGTAGCGTCCTTTCAGGTGTCTATAGGAAAGTCACTTTGTGCACTTATATTTTTGTTATCTGAGACTCTTTTTTTTAGTATTTATTTCTGTTCTATGGCCCAGGTAGGGTTTTGTATAGCATTCAAAAGCTTTACCATTTGAAAGCCTGTTTAATAGACATTTTCTGTCTCATCCATACTTTTTCTTTCTGAGGCATTATCTTCAAGCTTTTAATCTGCTGATTTTGTGACTAAGCACAGTTTTGGGGGTGGTTTTTCTGGAATAGTCAGTTGCCATGGCAAAATATTTCCCCCATCCTTCTATCTCCATGGATAAACCAATTTAGGCTGTGGCTCAGTCTTTAGGTAGAGGCTTTGAAATGACTGAAAGCTAAAAGTTGGTCTTTTTCTATCGAGGAATTCACATCGCTATTGATTTGATTCTTCGGGTAAGTATGGCTTTGTGGTTTAGTCCTTTTTGCCTTTTGTTTGCTGTACTGAAAATCTGTCCACTTTAATTTGTCATGTATCTTGAATATAGCAGTATTAACAATCAAATATTGCAAAAGCAATATTGTGGCAGCACTCACTGTGTACTGTACTCCTGTGAAAGAAATAGAACTGCTCAGTCACAGGGTGGTGAATGAGTCTTGACTGTGATATTTGGCCCTTGGGGAACACCAAAATACCTGTAATAAAAGTAGCCACGTAGGAGGCAGTGCATGTAGTGTTCGGTGGGTTTCTTGACAATCGTGTGACAAGATGAGGATGTCTTTGCCCTCCAGTTCATGAACTTGAAACTTTTTCTTTCTTTGTTTGTTTTCATTTTTGTATTTCCTAGTCTGGTTCTCATCTTTTCTCCTTGCTACTTGGGGAAATTTGTACTGTGTTTGTGGAATATTTTGGGACATAAAGTGTTCTTCTTGGAGTATTTTCAGTGGGAAGGCTGTGAAATTGAAATACAGGATTTGGGGGAGGAGGGAGCGTTGGTTTAACTAGGTTTATCCTTTTATTTTTTTTTAATCAGAAGAAAGTTCTGTGTAGACCTGTAAAAGCTGCTCGATAGTGCCAAGATTCCAGGTTATTATGGAACTGTAGAGAGAAAGTCAACCACCAAGAGATGTCCTTGCTAAACAAAACCAGCAAAATCCCTCATTGCACAAGTAAACAAAAAGGATTTGACTGCTTCTTTTCTGCCTTCTAGCCACTCTGACCAAACTGAGAGCAATGTATTTTTTTGGAGGTAGCTTCTGTCATTTTTCAAAACAACACCTGCACATACTGCTAGGAATTTTTCCATTTACATAAAAAAATTCCTCCATAGGTGAAATCTTACAGGAATAATTTCTGTCACACAGCTGCCGTTATACTGCCCACAGTATTTTAGGCTGTGATTTCAGTAGCCTCAACAATTGCCACCAAAATGACCCATGCAGTTCATGAAATTGCCCAGTACTTTTCCTAGTTATGAAAGCTATAGGTCACTGCTCCCACTTCCTCATTCTTGCATTTCACACCCAGCCCTTGCAATGTCCACAATCCCGCAAATTCGCATGGAATTTGGCCTACCCATTCGAGTGTCTCCCCCCGCCAGGCTTTGCCAGCAGTGCTGACACCTGCCTGCCACTGTGGGCAACGACCGCAGGGAGGTGCCACATGGTGGGGACTGTGGCACTGTCCTCTGTTGGAGTCTACAGAACTGTTTAAAATTAAACCATCATACTCAGCTGGGCTCACAGAGCTAAAAATTAGATCTTGATTATCTTGTCTATTTTTAGAAGCTGGAGAAGAATCAAAATGTGATTTATTTTATTTTACATGCTGCAGCGGAGAACGTATTTGTCTGGGTGGAGGCAGGCTTTTCCAGCACGGTCACACATCTGGGCTGTGATAAGTAATGTGTAACTGAACAGGAAGAAGAAGTAGGCCAGGCTACAAGACAGTATCTAGGAATTACTCCTGGGGGATTTGTGCTACACTGCCTCCAGCAGCTGAAATAACAGCATGAAATTGCGATTAAAAATTAAAAAGAGATATGGGCTATTTGACCTTCTTTTAATCAGGGACACAGAGGCCCTGTCTAGAATAAGGATGCAGAGAAATGCAGCTTCTGTTGAGCAACTGCACGCCAAGAAGAGGCTGCTGAAGTTCATCCTAAGCTCAGTGGAACAGACTGATCGTTCCTTTCCATTTGACACGGTCCTGGCAGAGCCTGGACCAGTTCCGGAGCTGTGTGTACACTGGTGGGGCAGTGCCAGCAGATATGGGGACTGTTGCCTGCTGGGCAGTGTTTAGAACTAGGGTGGAACAGCCCTTGCTTGGTCTAAACAGATGAGAAATAGGAAAGAAACGGTCAACTGTTACGTTTTCTGAGTTTACAGAAATCCAGGCAAGATTAATTAGGCCCCTGAGAGGCCTTGTTAATTAGGAGTTTTGCTATTTGGCTCACTTTTTTACCCAGACTGTTATTGTAATTATGCAGTTGACTGTAATATCAGTTGGGGAATAGGCCATGAGATAGAGTAGCCTGTTTAGGTGGATGCGTACACTGAATCCTACGTTTGTTTTGGTACTTGGCAATAGGATAAGCTCCTAGCAAGGTTAAGTTGGAATAATAATGTAGCCATGGTAATGTTGATACAGTGTTGACGCAAATGCTGATGAGCATTTGGGGCTGAGGGTGTGAACCTGGCAGCCTAGTCTCAAACCACCATGACTAGGAAGTGTTTGGAAAGGGAATGTATAAAGTAGACATAGTAAGGTAAAAAAGGCATATAAAAAAGGGTGATTCCTTGCAGCTTTTCCCAGCCTGTGTAAATAGGACTGTGATAACAAAGAATTTGGCTTTGCCAGAGACTTTGATTTGTTCTTAGCTGTGGAGCCCAAAAGCCTGCAAGGAGACATCCTTAGTATAAATCCTGTTCATTTGCTGTCTGTCTACAAAAGTCTCTGGTCACTCGGCATGTTTTTTTAGGCAAAGGCTCTCTCGTTATGTGTTTGTACAGCACCATATAGAGCCAGAGCAGGATAACGACTGGAGGAGAGAAAGTTTGTAGGCTCTGCACTCTTTGATAGATATATCCCAAATACATAAATATGGTTTAAATATATTGTAGAGCTTTGTCCAGCCATTTTTATAGAATAGTGCAATACTTAGGTAAACTTGCGTGCCCATAGTAGAAATTTATTCATAACATCTCATTTAAAATGGCGGGAATTTTTCAACTTATACATGCTGAATATGCTACTACCTTCTTCCAGCAGCGGAGAGGATGTGTTTGGCTTGTTTTGGTCACAGACAGCAATAGACAGAACCTCAAGTATTTTTATGTATTCTCCACAAGAAGTTTCCTGTATCGGTAACTGTTCTGCATTTATTACTGGCGTGTGTATGTTGAAAAAATTATTGCTGTTTGTTGCTCCAATGAGTTTTTCATTACTGTGTCCTTGAAGGTTCATGTCATTGAGGAAGATTTGTTGGGGTAACTAGGGCACATGTCTTTCATCAGGAGATGGACCATATGGTTACAATGCCCTAAGGCACACTCATGGAAAAGTCTAGCGCATGGAAGACGGGAACCTGTCCAGAACGGGGAGGGGTGTTTAGGAACTACTAAGAACTGTTGATCGGGTTCTTAGGTGGTGAAAATCAACCTAAGAACATGAAAGAAGTGAGTTTGTGTTCCTGCTGAGGTTTTTTTTTTCCCCACTGTGTAAGTTTTTAAGACTGTTACAGTAGGAACTTTTTCATATATATGCCTCCTTTCAACTCTTACAGCTTCACCTTCACCAGGGTCCTCTTTCATCTTTTAAAGTTTCAGAACTTAAAACGGTTTGTCATATCTACATCTATAAAAGGAGGTCTCTGCCACAAGTCTACATTTTAGACTAGTGTATTTCTTGGGATCTTTGCTCTACGGCTTCTTGTTGCACTCCTCAGAATAGTTCGTAGATCAGTTTCGTGAGCTTTTTTTCTGTAGAATTTCTGCTGGCTCAAAATTATTGCAGTGTTTTCAACTTGAATCTTCTCTCAGTGCCTTATACAAGAGAGCTCACATCATGAGTGATCCAAGACTGAACGAAGAACTGATGTCCTACTTTCCCTTCATCCATTCACAGTGCAGAATAGCCCCTGAGAGAGTGCGTGTGCAAAACTGAGCTGTGTGCACTGAGGAGATGGGTGTGCAGAGACAACTTATCTAAAATGTATATGTAGAAGGACTGCAATGAAAAATGAAGGAAAAAGGGAGTGGGAGATGAATTTTCAAAAATCAGAGGAAAGTAAATCTAAGGCCACAAAAAGGAAGTTAAAGGTTGGGAAATTAAAGAAAAACCAGTTGGGAGAAGTCTGAACTGTGATTAGGGTAGTTTGTCTTCTTCACCTGCTACTTATGGAGAATATCTGCAAATGTTTGACTTTATCTAGTATCCCCCAGTTATCCCAAAGGACCGCATGCACTGTACAACTTCTAGGCCAAATCTGGAAATCCTAATAGAATTAGGAGTATTTACTGTGGTTAAATTTCCATTAGTACACTTGGAGGAGGAATTTGGTCTGATAAATGTGAAGCCTCTGGCTGAAGTGAAAAATAAGTGTTCCTTCTTTGTTGGTTTTTTTTGTTGTTGTTGTTTTGTTTTTTTAATCCATGCATGATAACAAAATAGAAGCCGAGATGGTCAGAGGTAATTTGCATTTTTGCTTTTTGTGATCAGCTTATCAGCAACAGCCCAGAAATGTTAAATTCTGAGGATGCTGAGTCCGCTGTTCTGGAGTCTCTAGGCCCTGTCCAAGTGACATCAATCCTGCCCATGAAATAATGCGTCTGTTTTCTGTGAGGGGTGAGGCCTTTCCTCTCTGTGTGTCTCTGGAGTTATATACACATTTTCAAATCTCGGGATCCATACATTTTCTACCTGCATGCTGTGGCTTTGCTTTTGTTTGTTTATCTCCGGGAGCACAGAGGGTGTCTATTGAAGAGGAGGTGCTGAGGACCCCATTGGTATTCTCCCTCTATTTCCAGCAGCACATTTGCTATGTACATATGTACTGCAAAAACCTGTGGGCTGTAGACTGGTAACCAATGTACCCTACATCAGCATGGGATTTGGGCTTTAGGAGTTTGTAAAAATCTTAGTTTAAACCAACAGTCTTTGCTTTGTTAAGTTCTTGGCTTTTTAAAATGAGCTTGCACAGATGTTTCCAAGGAAATATTCATAACTTGCTATTAACCCTGTGGAAAAGTGAGGAGGGAGACCTAAATAATAAATGAAGTCAGTATTTCACTGCGTCTCTGAGATCTGATTTTTGTGGAAATGAGTAATGCACAGTATTTTGTGAGACTAATAGATAAATATTGCCTTTCATAAATATTTGTTTACCTCTGAACTCTACAGCACAAGGACAACAACCATCCTTTATGAATCACTCTTTGCAGGGTTTATCTAGCTGCAGGAGCTGCCACAGGTTTCTCATCTGGGAAACTGTCAGTTAAGAGAGTAAATCACTGGTTTTCTGTTTCTGCCGTATTTTGAAACTTCACTTAAAATCTGTTTGTCTCATTGCCAAGCCAATGGTGAGATATTACAGGAGAATTATAAAAGGGAGTTTTATGCAGTAAAATCAGAGTTTTCACCTGTTGCCTTGTATGATTCCTTGCCTATAAAGAACCTTTGAGTAAGACTTCTCAGATTACTGCACCATGACAAAACTTTGCTGTCAAGAGACATCTTGTCGTGGTACTCAACTCAAAGGGGAAAGAGTTTGTACTCAGATACCGCAGAAGATGCCGTGCCAAGAGTGACTGATCTCCTGCTGGTCTACAAAGAAAAGTTTCAGCAGTGAAATGTACGGAATAACACTGACCCACGTGCTTCATGAAGCAAAACCCTTGGGACGGGGAAAGTCCTGAAGCACTTTCTCTGCAGTTATTGAAGATTACTATTTTTTACCCATGAACAAAATTGTCAGCTCTTTCCTGACCTAGAGCCAGGGCATTACTGGCAGTGCTACTGAGTGACATGCTTTTCCTCTAGCTTGTATGTAGTCTCATTAGATCAAAAACCTTCACAGGAAGAGACAATCTCTTGATTGTATTTGTATAGTGCCTGTCATGTGGGGGTCTTCCTTTGCCTCTCCCCTGGGAGGACAGGACTACTTTATTTTAGAAGGAAGAGATGGGAAAGGGAAGAAGCCAGCACTATTAGGAGTATGTCAATATTTACTGTACAAAATGTTCATATTTAGACTTAGATACTTGCATTCTGTATAGACTCGCCTTTATGTGCAATGTCTTCTTTCTTGAGGGAACTGATACTCAAGAGGGGAAGGACTCTTCTGAATCAGCTCCCAGGAGTTCAAACTGTGTTAGGACATCCTCCCCTGTCTGCTTTTGGCTCATCTCTGTTAGCGTGGCTCCCTGGGACTGGCTTGTGCAGGTCCACTTGGGGAGGCACAACATCCTTTCCCCGACACCCGCTTTCTAGTAGGCTGGGGCTGCCTTCGCACTCCTGCAGCTTCCACAAGAGCCAGTGGGTGACAAGACCCACATGGACCACACACGTTTCTGTTTCCTGGGGTAATTCACCATCTGTAACTAGTTCGTAGATGACATGGGGTCCCAAAGATTCTCACAAGCTGACAACTCCTCACTGTCTGACAGCACGTCTTTTCTCATGGCATCTAAACGCTTCCATATTGAACAAGAAGGGATGTGAGTGTCAAGGGCAGGGATCAGTGTTTAAGAGTAGTTCAGTATTTCAATTTGACCAGATTGTGGAAATAGAATTTGAAAAGTAACTGGAGGTAGTTTACTCGCTGCTGAAATGGTTGAGAAAGCCACATCACATTTAGCACAGGGAGGGCCTGTCCGTGACCTGCTCTTTGCAGGACATGGGGCACTGCAGGGCCCTAGCTGGGCTCACCCTTCAGTCATAGGGTGTCTTGGTTTTGCATGGATGTTTCCAGCCTTCACTGCTAGCCTTGGTGCAGCTGCTGGGGAGGAATCTTCTTCATTGGCTTCGTTTCCTTCCAATATTGTATGTTCAGAAGTGTCTGTGCAGCACCAGAGCCATTGACAATACTGCTGATTACTTCACAACACTATTTAATGAGGATGAAAGACAGGGGATGAGCAGTTGGAGCTTTTACACTTGGGAAAGAAATTGATTTATGGAACAATCAGTCTGTTGGCTCCAGCAGGCTTTTCTTTAAAAAGCAAGAAAAGTATTCTTGTCACTTTTGGGTTAATCTAAATCAAGGAGCTTGTGCAAAATTGTTCTTCTCAGCCTGTGATTGCAGAGACCTAACAATGGGGCAGAAATTGATCCTCTGTTAAATTCTGGGGGAGTGAAGTAGGGAGCCCAGGCCCTCTATGAGCCTGGAGTTCTCAATGCCTCAGTTGGGACTCCACTGGAAGGCCTTGCCTGGGCTGTACCTTTTCAGTCACAGAGGACTGCTCTTGCTATAGCAAGGAATTTCTGTTCTTTTGCCAGTGTAGAACTGCCTGGGAATTAAAACTGGTATTTTAAAGGCGACTATGGGATGTGCATACATGCTGTGCTCCCCCATTACTTGTATGAATGTGAACATTGCCCAAAAGCAGTAGAAAATCAATGTGATGGCACCTCAGAATAGTGCTATTATTGTCACAGCTTTTGCCCACACTTGTGAGCTTTATTGGACAGCTGTATGTTTCTCCTAAAGCTGGGAGTGTTCCCTGAGGCATTCTGAAAAAATGTTATGTGAATTGAAGAAGGTATCTTGCTTCCTACAACAGATCTGCACCTGCTGTTCCCAGCTCCATGTCTAGGCCCTACCATCATCCAGTCTAGCGTCATCACACCCGGCTTTTGCCAGGCTGCCAACAGCCCATATGCAAGGGCTGGCCTCTGCTCTCCGAGACGAAATGTATTTCAGATCTTCCTCGCAGTTAAGCTGAACCAGAGGTTATGTTTTTCATGGTATGTCTACATTTGTCAAGGAAAGTTTCCTATGGTTATATTTATATTCTTATCCATGGAGGGACTGTATTAGAAACAAAAGGCTGTTTTCTGTGACTCTCTGAGGCTGCTGCATCACTTGTTGCTGTGGGGAACTATAGGTTCAGCTCAGCTATAGCCGAGTTGCCATTCTGCCTGGATGCATTCTTGTCCAACCTGCTCTAGGTGAACCTGCTTTGGCAAGGGATTTGGATTAGATGATCTCCGAAGGTCCCTTCCAAGTCCTACAATTTTGTGATTCTCTTCCAATTTCTGTAGCTAGAAAGGGACATATTTCTGTGACTGGGATGGAGAGATTGATACAAATACTTGGCTAGTGAACATTTGTTAGGTAAGAAAAATTAATTGTAACTTCCCTGTTAATGAAATGGGTACCTGGAGGGTCTCTGTAATGCTAAACACTGGACCAGGAGAGAAAACAGCTGAATTCATGTTTCTGTTGCTACAGACCTGTGATTTTTGGGCAGGGCAGCTGAACCATGTCCTCCATCATACCGTGTTGTCCTCCCTATCAATAAAATAAGGATAAAACTATTAGTTCTGGCTATTTGGGTGGCAAGCTGGCTGGCAGAGCATACTCCCCTGACTGTATGTGCCAGCTGTGCTGAACAGAATAGCCCTCTCCTCTTATCAGTTGACTGGCTCCAGGGAACTGTGTATTAACATGTTGTACCCCACAGCCTGAGAACAGCAGCCACGTCCCTCAGCCAACAACTCCAAAAGGGCTCGACAGTTAAATAATTGCCTCTGCTGCCTGGCTTTTAAGAAATGAAGTGAAACTTAAATGGTATTTCTGCGAAGTTTGGTAGCCCTTCCACTCTGCTGGCATCATTCGCGGTGGGCGTTCAAGCTTCCAGCCTAATGGGGATTTGTGAGAAGGCATCAACTCAGAAAAAGTGTCAACAGCATCACAGGTCAGACAAGGACATATTATTATGCACCTTTGAAAACACAGCCAGACTTCACATCTCAGCCCAGCACGCAGCAATCATTAGTCACCCTGCATAATCCTCTTGACCTATTTTTTTTTTTTTTCCTTTCACAGTGGTCACATTTGAAAATATTGTCTAGAGCCAGTTGGGCTCACACAAAGTTGTTAATTGGGAGCTGTCTAGCTGAGGGGTACCACAGAGGCAAAGTTCAACACAGTGTGCTCAGTGCTCAGGCTGCAATGTTGAGTGTTCCCAGGGAGGTGATGGCCGGGAGGCCTCGTGTCACCAGTTTGCACAGGGACTTGATTCCTGTTGCTTCCAAAAGGGTTGGGCACTTTGGTTTATCTGGAATTAAGGATTTGACAGGAGCTGGCCTGGCAGAAGGGTTCGACTGTGAGAAGTACTAATGGCATTTACATACAGGAGAAAAACACTAGTTGGAACAATGGACCAGCCAGCGAGAGACTGCCTGCACATCTCTGTTCCAGAGAGCTGGGTGAGCATGGCCTTTGTCATTAGGGAATTTTTAAAGGGGTTGCCTCCCCAGCTGCTGCAAAAGATGTGCAAAGCAGCATAGTTCACAGGCTCTGTGCACTGAGGCTGTCACTCACCATCATCTTACAGTAGGCTGCTCTCAGTTATGGTGGAGGAAAAGTATAGGGTAGCCCTACACAGGTGGTGAGATGTGGAAATGATCTGCAAACTTGGTACAGAGGCTTGTTACTTCTGAGAGATTTATTCTGCATACCATATATCTGTTAAATTCCTGGAGGTGGCAGCCACAGATATGTAGATGAAGGAATTAGCATAAAAACTATCTACAGTACTTATTCCATTATTATACTATCAAAGTGCTTCATAGGCTCTAATGAATTCATCTTACAGCTTCTGTGGGAGCTAGGAAATTGTTATTCAACCCAAGTTTGAAGAAGATAAATTGAGCTGTTCAGTGATAAGGCCCAGGTAGGTGGCAGAGTCAGACTGGTTTCCAGAAGAGCCAGGAGAGTACATACCACTGAGGTCACGGGACATGTCCGTCACCGAGTGCGAACCTGTGCCTGTGTCTCAGCTGGTGCCCTGTCTGCTGGCCCAGCTTTTATATCTGGGTATATATAACATTCAGCAGTACTTTTGTGCATGTAGGTAGAATTGGATACTAAATTTCATAGGCTAATAATTTTCCAGAATGTTTTTCCTTTTTATTCTGTCTGCAGAGCCCACCCAAATAAAAGGCAGAGTGCAAAGCAGGGCTACCTTGCCTCGACTGGCGACAAGATCAAAGTTCTGCTTGTGATGGTATAGAAGGCATATGCCTTCCTTGCTTCCTGCGCTCATTTATGAAGGCACTAGCGTAGCAAGGTTAGTAGGTGTCGAATCTACTTCTACTTTATAAAAGCAGACAAGGGCAGCATTATAAGTTTGGTGCACCCTCGTACAAACCGGCATGTTCTAACTACTTACGTCAGGCTGTATTCTGCTGGAAGGAGCTAGTGTTGGAAATCTTGCCTCTCCCTGTCATATCAGCCTTCCTGCCTTTTCCTGATGTCTCAGGGGCCAGAGGTGTACGTGCCATTACTCTCCAGTCCCTGCAGGAATCTATACAAATTTGCGAGGCTTGATCTGGAGCTGATGGACATGAAGTGTGGTGCCTATGCTGCAATACACAGGTGGTCAGCAATTGCTTCTCTCCCACTGTAAGGGGAGACCACTGGTCAGCAGTGGTGCATTCAGTGTATTTGAGGGATGGTGCAGGTAGGATCTTACTCGGTTCTTGCTCTTTGTGAAGCTGTTTCCTTGTCTATTTTTGACCTGCTGTGACAGGACTGGGCTGTGTCAGTCTGCCCTGCATATTTCTAGCTTCATTAAATCCCTGGGTACTAAGTGCTACTGTCTGTGCTCTTTTACTGTTCATTTCTGTAGGGATTTAGGGCAGAAGTGCTTTATGCTGCCGTCATCATCTTGTAAGGAGCAAAGAAGAAATACAGTGTATTCCCTAGATGCCAGGATAATCGTATCTTGACAGCATACTAATTAATCATCTCGTAATCAGGTAATTATTTCCCATGTAGCTGTCTAATTACCACTTAGTAGCCCAGACTTCAGCCTGCAAATAGCTAATATTTTCAACCGAGGGTTTCAAAAGGAGAGGAACACAGTGGGCCATGAATCCTGGTGTAACTTTGTCTTCCTTGAATTACTCCAGGGATTAATTTGGTCTGCCAGTTCCTTTAGTCTACTGAACCACACAGCGGCCCTAATTATTGCCATATTGGCAACGAGAAGAGTACAACCAACTCCATTGCTCAGTGTAATGGACTTAACTGCTATCCTACATCTGTTAATGTGCTCAGAAGTACATCCATATGTCGGCTCCCTATGAGCTCTTACTAACCTAGCAGATTATAAGCTAACAATCTTGAGCCGTACTTTTGGGATCAATATACAAGATGCTCTTAAAAGGCAAGTTTATATATTACAGCATGTTGAATCTCTATGGTAGAGAGATTTACTTGTAAGCCAAGGAAGACCGCAAAGATAAAAATTAAAACTGCAGTCAAAGCTTACTTAAGATTCATTCCTTGAGTGTGTTTTCACCTCTACCTCCAGCTGGTTTAATTATGCTTTAGTTAAGTTTCCCAATGTTTGTGATGTGTCTTGAGTGACTGTGCATGCATGTGAGTCCGACTTCCATCCATCAAAAAATTTAGACTCATTCAAAAATTTTAACCACATTTGGAAGACAGGCAGGAACCTCAACAATATTAAATTCTTATGTTTCATAAAAATAGGCTTTTGTATGGGTATAGTTAAAGCAGGACAGACCTTCATTCATGTGACTTTACCAGTGTAAAAATGATTTAATACGTCAACACTGTTCCCATATGGGAAAGAAATCAATGTAGGCTGATCCAAGGCACTTTCTCACTTGTGGAGCTGCCTCTTGGGCTGGTAACATTATTTAGGTGTGTGTATTTTGGGTTGTTTTTAACTATGTCCCACAATATCTGTGTCAAAGTTATAAAACTAATCCTTAAGACACCAGAGTCCAGCTCAAATGGCATATGTACACCTACCACAATGTTGTCCAGGACACAAAGATGAGTTAATATATCCCATTTTTTTAAAGCTGTGTGACCCTAACAAAGAGGTAACATCATGTCTTGGTGTCAGATTTACCCAGATGAATTGCAGCAATTTTCTCATGTTTTTAGTCCTTACTTGTACCCAGCTGCCTCTGTATGTATTTGCTGCGTGTTTACATCTTCAGCTTTGCATCTCTATTCACGTGTCCAGACTATCAGACCTTTGCCCAGCCCAGCCTCAGGATGGCCTTGCAAACACTCTGAGTGTGTTTGATTTTCCTTGGCTTGTTTTCTTTCCATTATCTATCTTCATTATGATAAAGACTGCTGTCCTTGACCTCAGAAGTGCTCTGATAGGCTTAGCTTGGTGGAGGACACAAAAGGAGGCACGATGTGCAAGCTCTGAGCTGGCCTCATGGAGCTTCTCCCTAGAGGAGCCAAGAGGAGGGAAATGGAGACCACATAAATAGCAGGGAGTCTCCAAGAACGTGTGCTGAAAGAAAAGCAGCTAAAATAGTCTCTAAGGCTAAATGGAAATCACCTGGACAGTAACTAGCAAAAGTTCCTGCAAGAAAATCCTGAAAGGAGGAAGCCGTGTTTTCAGAAGCAATCGTGCAAGCCGGAAGCAGATGTTCCATGAAAACCTGCCACCTCCAACATGTGCTGTTGGAAGACTACGTGTCCTTCCCCGAGTCTGCCTTCTCCAGTTATGTTGGGGCTCAACTCAGTCTCATTCTTACAGGTGCAGTTTTCAGTTAAGTCTCTCTCAGGATGGGATTTTTTTGAAGAGTTTTGGTCATATTTCAAGAACTGTAGCTCCAGCAAATGGAATCAGGCTTTGTGAGAACAGCCAGTCCATGTACCATGTAATTTCTGTCTTCCTTTGTGGTCAGGCAGTTCCTAGAAACATGGCCAAAAAAAAAAAGGTTTTTATTAAAAAATAGTTGTATTCCTTTGCGCCCCTTCCCCCAGTGCAAATGCTTATCTGTTCCTGTCTTCCCTCAGCCATTCATTCTTCCTTTTTTTGCCAGCTATAATCTGCTGCTGTGGGTTACCAGAGCTATTTCCAATGCAACATGTTTAATCCGAAATTGAAAAGTCTTTGTGAGCTGAGGCCTCAGTGTCACAGGGTGAATATCTTAGATGCAGAAAGGGATCAAGGTGGCTTCTCAGTTACCAGTGGTTAACACAATCTATTGGGGTTTATTTAATTGCCATTTATATGTGTCTTTGTATCTCCTACTAGGAAGAAGTGCAATCGAGAAATAAGATGGCTTATAAATAGCTGTAGTTTTGCTGTAGCACCAGGAGAAAATTCAGCTATAGTGCAGCTGTAGTGTGTTCTGACGGGCATTGAGGAGGCAAATTGAAGCCTTTCTGCTATACAATGCTGGGCTACAAAAGCAGCATTACGGCGAGCAGCCCTTGCTAGGCGGGAGTAGCTGATCGCAGATGCATCCCATAGCGGTGCGGGGCAGTGTTGGCTTTCCAGAGCAGCACACATCGTGCACAGCTGCCCGAGAAGTACCAGGAGATGCGGTCCCACGGCCACGCTGCTGTGCCAGAAGCAGGGACTGGCCTGTCACACGGCTGCAGGAGGAAACCTGGGCCTTCGGACACTGCTGTCACCAGTCCCTCACCTCTGCGGTCCAGTTTGGTGTGATTTTTCTCTGGGTGTCTTTCAACTTCTCTTTCTTGTGATGGCATTTCTAGCTGAGACACTGGACAGAGTGCCAAGTCCAACGGTAAAGCTGTTTTCTGTCGAAGTTGAAATGTCCGATTTTGACAATATTTTGGCTCAGGAGAAAGGAAATTATGTCTAAATTTCAAAGCATCTCATTTTGATATCTTTCAGAGTGGAGAGTGTCAATTTCATTTTCACTGGATTTTTAACAAATTCGTTTAATTGCATAAACATTTAACAAACTGATTGAGCCTGCTTTTTTTAAAAAAATCTTTTAGTGAGAGTTCTCACATTTTCTTCTAATTCTTTTCAAGAGTATCTGAATTTCTCTTTCATAGTTCCTACTTCCAGCCTGAGGCTGGTGAAAGACAGGGCAGCTATCCAGTAAAGCAATCTAGAAATATAACAGGAACTATATTTCATCAGAAATTGTTCTTTTCCATTCAGAAGAAGAATGGCTAATGTGTGGTGCTTTTCTACTAGCTGTTAACAATGCACTTAGTTTTTCCTGACGTGTTTAGAAGAATACGACAAGAGCCCCAAGACATCGTCTAACAAAGAAATGTATCGCTTGGCGTTTTTACAGCAAACTGAGGCTTTTCTGGGTTACACATGTCAAAACTAAGTAGTGGGTGTGACTCCATTACCCACCAGAGAGGAAACAGAAGGAAACAGTCTGATAAAATCGTAGTGTTTTATTAGGCAAATTTTCCCATGTAAGGTTAAAAAATTGCTGCCTGCTGAATTTATTCCAGACTTCAGACCTGCTTTTTAAAAAGCTTAAAGTGTGAACAGATAAGGAGTTAATTTGCCTTCTCAGATTTAGACCTTCTGAAAGATTCATGGAAATTGTGAGTGGAGAGATACATTTTTAATCATGGTCGGCTTATTTAATTGTAATCTTTGCCAGTCTTTGCTGTGGAGCGTGGAGCCTTTCCCTCTCGGTTCACACTGTGCTCCCCAGGCATGTACTAACTCTGTAGGAAGGCTGGCTTCATGACCTGCCCTGTGGTCCCTAGGTTTTGGGAGAAGGACCCTGAGCTGCAGGGAGAAGGACCCTGAGCTGCAGCGGTCTCCATCGCTGCTCTTGGGCTGGGCTGTGGGGACACTCTGATGCCAGCCTTGGTGCAGAGCTGAGCAGACCCATCCTCCTGAAACTGCAGTCCTATAGTGGGGCTTTCGAATAAGGAGTCAAATTTCTTTATGTTGGGATATCTCCAGGCAAGCTCCAAATGGAGAGCCACTGAATCAAGAAGCTATACAGGTGTCATGGTTTAACCCCAGCTGACAGCTAGGACCATGCAGCCTCTGGCACAATTCTCCTCCTTCCCCCTAGAAGGGCAGGGAGAAAAGAGAGGAAAGGAGGGGAAAGGAAAAAAAAACAAAACCCAACCCTGTGGTTTGAGATAAAGACAGTTTAATAGAAACAATAACAGAAAAGGAAAATAACAATAATAATAACAATGACACAGGTTCACTCTAGTGAATTGGCACCGTCCTGCGCAGTGATTGTGAAGTCTCCCCGCCAGCCAACCCCCAGTTATACACTGAGCGGGATGTCTATGGTGTGGAATATTCCATTGGTCATTCTGTTGTTCTGTCTATGCTCCTTCTCAGCTTCTATGGGAAGCTGAAAAGAGTCCTTGCAAAGCATAAACATCACTTATTTTTAAGTGTTCAAACCTTCCCGCTTTGAGCAACACTAATCATTAAAATTAAGAGTCCATAAATTTCCATGATCTGGATGTTAGAAGTTCATCTAGTTCATGATTAACTAATAGGAAAGGGCAGGAAATATTTTTTCTGTACCATTAAAGATTGAAAGATATTGAAAAATGTTGCCTATGCTAACTGAAGAAGTCATTGTCAGAACTGGTTTTGATTCATAGAAGAAAACCCCAAACCTTAAAAATAATCTGTCAAATCAGTCATACTGATAGTTTTGAAATGCTTTGATCTGAATTCCATAATGTAAGCATTTTTATTGTAATCAACGTACCTGTAGAAACAAAGATTAACGTTGAACGAGGAAGCTGAAGTGCATTCAGGATCAGCTGTAACATAGGAAAATTAGAAAATGGAATTCTTAAATGCCTGTTCATCTCTTCTGGTTTTGCACAGTCTTCCATGAGCTCTGTGAAGCTTTTCCATCTGAACACCACTAAGATATGGAATAGCCATTAACACAATTAACATCTTATGAAAGGGACAACAAATTCAAAAGGGTAGGAGCCCAAAATGACACCTGTTGTTCTGGTTTGAGAGGTGGTATTTTTTCAAATAGGCAGTTTGGTTTCTGCTGCACTTCAGACTTTTGTTTTCCTTTCATCTGTCTATTTCTTGATCTGTGCAGCTTCATACATCTTGTATTTTGCACTGTGAGATCTTTGGGATAGACCTTGTGAATTTGCACCAGCATGGCATCATGAGACCTGTCTGTCTAGGATCTGTCGCCGTAATGCAAAAGTTTATTCACGTGTATTACTGCAGCAGCTGATTTTATGAATTCCCTGTGTTTCCAGAGGTCAAAAACCTTGCAACTGCAGGTCATAAAATTTTGGCATAGCAGATTCTTATAGTTGATCAGAAATAACTGATTCCACTGCAGACTTCAGTCCTGTCATTGTTTCGTTTCTGTCATCTCCTCTGAGCAGCTCAAAGCAGAGTGGCGAGACAGAAAATTTATTTTTTTCAAAAGTAAGACTAATGTAGAGAGCTTGTAACAATTCCGGATAGAAAATGTTTTTTAATAATCAATATTTCAAAATGGTAAAAGCACTTCATGGAAGTTTAGCTTTACCTGAATCAAAGAAAATGATGCCATTTGTGGCTCTGTGTGATGCCTGTGGCCGTGCTGGAAGCTCCTGTTGAAAGGAGCATTTGATTAGGAATGCCTTAGCCAGAGAGAGATCTGGAGGCTTTGGAGTCTGCCCCGGGTGTCTTGGCAACGATACACAGCTGAGAGCCCTCATCAGCACAGACACAGAGCGTGTCCCAGGTCTGGCTTCACATCCCACTTGTGCGAAGGCAAGAGAGAAAACTTTGCTGCTACCAAGACGGGCTTAGAGACTCAGCAATTCCCTAGAGAGACTTCTACAGCCATTCTCAGTAAGTATAACTTTAAATTAAGGAATGATAAGTTTTCTTCCCCCAGAAGGCACCTTTTGTTAAGTGTGCTGTAGATAAGGGATGTAAAGCAGGCTAAAAGCCACAGAAGTCTGCTTTCAGTTACTGTGAAACTGCTCTAACTAGACATTAACTGAATGGTAGGAGATTGAAGGAGATGAGTCTTAGAAAACCTTACAGATTGGGAAAGCAGAGTCTGACTCTTCCCCCTTTGTAAGCTTTTTCTTTTCAGGAGTGAGCTAGTTGCATTGTGTGTGCAGTGCTACCTACAGCAAAGCTGTCTGCGTGAGAGGGGAGCCGGGACAGCCTCCCCGGAGTCCTGCGTGCCTTTTGTGGGCCCTGCAGATCTCTTCTTGCACTGCTGATGCAACAGGGTAGCCTGATGGTGTGGCGGGCAGCAAACCGTTACCACTTCTTATGCACCAAAGACAGATACTGTGATAAAGCAGTGTTCTTTTGAAGATGAGAACTTCAGCTGGGCTGGACTGTATTTTCTAAGATGTCTGTTTTCTTACGCAGAACTAGAATATGCAGTGAGCTCTTGTTCCCTCCGAGCTTTTCCGCTTTCTGAAGTGTTTATGTTTGCTTTTAATGGAGTAAAAAGTGATTGTGGAAATACAGGCCCTGCAGAGATATCCCAAACCAGAGGAGAGGGCACAGTTGCGGTTGTACGACTGGTTTAGGATAGGGGTGTCTGAATTAATCTGTAGCCTCTGTTACAGCCTTTCAGTATGACCTCAGGGACTGTTAAAGTGGGCCCCCACGCAGCCTTCTCTCCCTGGCATGTGTTATGCCTGCGTGGGTTGGATGTGGGGTGGGTGGGCATGACTGGCTGGTTCGGTGCTCATAGCAACCTCTTCCCGTGCCTTTGATGCAAATAGCAATCACTGCAGGTATATCTGCACTCCTGGTTCGAGCGTTTCAGGGCAGAGACGTGCACAGAGGGTGGAGCATCCTGTGAAGAAGCATATTCAGATGAAGAACACGTTAGTGTAGAGCCAAGGGACTCAGGCACAGCAGAGGGCTGGGCCGGCGATGTTACCTGCAGGGGCTAGCTGTGGTCCTCTAAGGAAAGGCCAGGGCAGTGGCGTGGCTCCCCCCGTCTGCAGCTTAGTTGCCTAAAACTATATCCTCAGGCAGGCAGCTTGCAGCAATGCGGTGAGCCCTGCGGGGTGATGACTCATGGAGCTGCCTGAGAGATGAGTGTATTTGCTTGTCATTCTGCAAGGGACAGGGACAGCTCTGTGCCACCCATCCTGATACGGCAACACTTCTCAGGAGCTCCTTTTGTGGTGATGAAGGAGATTAGTCACAGAGTACAGTGAGTCGAAGAATTCAGATCTGCTCCTTTGGGAATAGTGAATGCTGCAGTGGGAGGAAGAGAAGTCAGGACTCGATTTATCGATGCTCTTTGATCGGGCAATCATACAAATGCTTTTTGTGGGGATGACTGTGAGTTTAAAGAAACTTAGTTCAAAGGGTTCACACATCAGTGGTGACAGCTGATGGTCGGGCCAGATCCTTGTAGCTTTGGTTCCTTGTTTGAATGAATGCGTAGTTCAAGTAGGGGCTGTCGTACTTGAATGGTGGCCAGATGAGACTGCTGCACCTCATCAGCTCTCCTGCTGTCCAGAACTGCTCACAGCAGGGTGTCTGTGGGAAGCCAGCTGTGGCTCAGCCTGTAACCTCTCTGGCTGAAAAGTGACAAGGATTTGGCTGGCCCTGCTCTTCTCTACTTCCAGTAACATTTGGAGATACCAGACCAGAATGTTGCTATTTAAATCAGCAGAGCTGATATGGTTTGAGAAACCCACAACAATTTATTGTCGTTTAAACAGTTATTCTATCACCCGATGACCCCTCTCCACCTGGGAAGGGGAATCAGGGAAAAACAAGGAAATATGAGGGCTGAAATATAAATAGATTTAATAGGATAAAACTAAATTATTAACATTAATAATACCAAAGAACTAGTCTTGATCCCGATAGCAATAGAAAATATAAAAAGATTATACTCAGCCAATAATATCAACAGGAAGCTGTGCACTCCCGGCAGGGGACGGCAAATGTTGGACACTGCCAGCGCTACAGCTTCAGGAGGAAGGGAAGGCCTCAGGGGTCCAGCACTGGGGCAAGAAGTTCTCGGGATTGCTGCCATCAAGGGAGAGAGAGAACTTTGCAGCAGACTTTCTAATTTATATTGAATGTGATGTTCATGGGATGAAATAATCCTGTGGGCCAGCTTGGGTCAAGTACTCAGGTCTTGCTCCTCATCCCTGCACCTGGCAAGCTCGAAAACACTGAGACATTGAAACCCACATACCATAGCTGGCTATAAAGTAAATATTTTCACAAATTCAGACACTAGAGTCTTCTAAAAGTGCAGTTTTCCCAAGCATTAGAAGATAAATTAGTCCTGTGTCGCTCAAACCAGGGCAAGAACTCACTGAAGTCAGTGCTGGGATGGTACATCCTAGTAAAGAGTCTGGCCTGTCATTGTTTAAGAAAGAATATAACAGCCGTAGCAAGTAAGAGGTATGTCCCTTTGCTCCCTTGGGCGGAGGGTGGTTCAGGTGGCACGTGGGGAACTCCTTGTGTGTAATGTGTTATGGATTAGATGGTTTGGGCTTTCAGGGCCTCCTGCCTCGAAGAGACACTGTGTCTGTGCACTCCATGGCAGTATCCCTGTGAATATTGCCAATTACTCCCTTGCAGCCTCTTGTGATGACCTCAAGAGTATAGCATTGCTTGTTTTTGAGTTGCTAGGCCTGTTCCCGCAGAGAACTGCTATGTGTCACACAAGTAATCTGTGCACGTGAACATCTTCTGAGCTTCTTCCTGGCGCAGAAGTTACAGTTGCCTCTGAACTGTGTTTCTGCCATGACTGATGGGGAATCATTCTGGGAAAGGTGCAGAATAGATCACATCTTTATCATGTCTTGGCCCAGTTCACTGTAATACTCGTTTCCTACAAGGCTGCTTAGGGATTCCTAACCCATTTTTTCCCCTTAGAGAAAAAAGTGATATTTTAGTAACAGAAACCAGTGTGGATATTACTTGCTCATTCCAGATCCCCACAAAATGTGACTTTTCCTGTCTGTTTCCCGCATTCATCTCAGTGTGTAAAACATGTTCCACAAGGACACTGTCCGCAAGCACGGAGAAAGTCCCCTTTCATCTGCGCCTCCCTCATGCCTCATGGAGCGTGCTCATGCGTGTTAAATAAAGCATTAGCCTTGGTCAGCTCTAGCTTGGACTGGTCTGCTAGGTATTTAGGCCTCTCTGTCTCTCCTCCCTTTATCTTCCCCCTCCTTTCTTTCTGTTCCTTCCTCTACTCTCCAGTAACAGTGCCACCTAATTAGGTCATGGATTGTTTCAAACTCAAAACCTTTCAGGAGGTTTTCCAGTAGCTGCGGGTTTTGTTACTCAAAGCCACTTGTTCTGCTTGCCCAGCTTTCCTGCTTTGTGCCTCTCTTAACTGCTGCTAACACTGAAATATTTCTTATTCACGTGGCTGCGGCAGTAAAAGACATGTTAGCTCCATAACAAGCTGTTACTGACTCCTCAGGGAGCTCCCAAAGAAACGTTTTACTCTGACATAAATCTGCTTTTATGCATTCCCTACTGTTTTATTAATAGGGGTATTTTCATAAGAAGAAGATTCTCATGAAGCCTTCTGCAGCTTCATCTGCTGTTCCTCCCTGGAACCCGAGCACTGTCTCTTGGCTGCACGAGCCGTTGGGAACCACATCTGGGTAACAACACACACACTGCTGCTTTCAGAGCAAGACCAGCCAAGCAAGGGGTCAGCAGCACTTGTTGAGACCCAGGAATATGCACTTTACATCATATGAAACACACCTAATCCAAGGGCTGGTTGGCCCTGAATTTTACTGTGTCTGGACTCAACGGTCTCATTTAGCTACCATGAGGCGTTATTTTTCCCTACCAACAAGGTCAGTTAAACCCTAAGGAGTAATTCCGAAGGAAGTGCTGGTCAGTATGAGCAAGAATGGCAGACTTGGATTTTTTTGTATCTGTTAACAAAACCTAGGAAACACCTGGTACAGCCAACTCAATCTGCAGCCAGAAGCCTGTGAGATGATGATCTGGAACTAGATGCAGACCTTGTGGTTGGTATTTGTAGGAGATTCCTACCTGCTTCCCTCCGAACAAAATAAGAATTGTCTCCTGATCTCTAATCCTAGCTTTGAAACTTGCAGTTTAACACATGGTCCCAAATTCTGATTGTGAATTATGGTACCTCTGAATATTCTTAATAGCTGTATAAATATCCAGACCTTTTTAAAAATGAGATGAAAGAAGGGCTGGTAATACAGAATGATTAAAAAGATTTCAACTTTTCTTCAGAGTTAATTGAGAGCAGACTGTTGCCCCCACTCACGGCACAAATTTCAATTAGGCTGATGGCAGAGCTGGTCACAGTGGCTGCATCTGGCCTGTAACAAATTGTTAAGGGAAATCTTTCCTGCTTCAATCATTGAACCTTATTAAATCAATTTCATACAATGTTTTAGTCATTGCCTTTCATTCATGCCCAACTAAAGCTGCTTTTTCCTAGCAATCAGTGGCAACTGAGTTTGCATGCTGGAAATAACAAGAATGACTTTGCCTGGTCACATACTGCATAAGAGACTGTCCAAAAATTCTCATCTTGGGATCTGCTGTATAAAAGAGGGGCAGGAGGTGCTTCCAGCTTCTTCACCAAGCAAGGTAGCAGTGAGATGGCGGTAACTAAGTTCTTGGCCTTGGTAAATACTTCACCTGGGTTGTTTTGTAACACTTTTCAAGGTGAAGATCACATATGGCTATGGAGGGACCACCTTGGCTGGCTTTTTTCCTGTGATGTTTTTCTATGTTGCTTGCTAATGTGGCTTGGCTAAAGAATGGAAAGATGCTAGAAGATGAGAAGTGAATGAGGGAGACAAGAAAGCTGCATGTAAAGGAGATAAGAATCGGGGAGCAGTTTTTCAGTGCAGTTAGGATGCCCCAGATCTGAGCACCACTCCCATCTCAAGAAATCTTGCAAGGCAGGTTATTCAGTAAGCTTCCTGGACTAGTAGATGTCTCTTTTGTGGTGCATTTTTGCTCAAATTTGTATCTGAGGTTTGTTGTGCCACCTCTGATTTCTTAGAGATTCACTGCTCGTTCCTTAATCATCTCAAGCATTTAAACCCTGTAAGAATTTAGAGGAAGTCAAGAGTTTTGAACTTAGCCTCTCCCACTCTCTGGGGTTTAAATGGGTCAGCCTGCAGGAGCTCATTGAGATATCCTTTTCAAGCAGGATGTCCTGTCAAGTTTATGTGGAAATAACAACTGTCCTGATTTTTTTGTCTTCTTTTCTTTTCTTTTTTTTTTTTAAATTGCTTCATCTACCTGCTGCCAGCAGCACATCAGAAATCCGGGATCCAGGTTCACCTCCTGGAGGAAAAGGCATGCTGCCAGGGAAGTAGATCTCAGGTCTTTATAGAAGGAAGCGTCACATTACCAGCTGATTAAACAGGTCTGACAAAGCCTAAAGCATAAAGCAGGAGCCCGAAGTTGTAATCCAATACCTGTCTTAAGAGGAGCCTGCGCAGCCATGCAGGGAGTTCCCAGGTGACAGCAGTGTCTGCAGCCTCAAAGGAGAGTCCTCTGGGTTTCAGGTGGAGAAACTGAGTTGTTGCTGCTCCACTTAAATTGCACTTTCCAGAAGGGACTGAGGATGGATCACACAGCTCAGAGCATGCTCACATCATTACAAAGGCTGATGGCTCTGACTGGGGTACCTTTAGCTCCAGTTACACAGGCATCCTAAGAAACTGCAAGCTGTGTTTTTCCCAGCAAACTGCAGCTGGGTAGTGAACTGGTGTTCACATCTTGACATGGAGCTGTGGAACGAGGTGCCAAGGGGGCCCTGTGCTGCAGCACCCATGGAGGCTGTGTGTCTTCTTACCTGTAGTCTCTGTCTTCTGGGTGCCAGTGCCAATAGTTGTGTGGTGCTACTGTGTGGGGCTGCTGGAGGGGCTGTGCCACATCTGTGTGAATGCCTTGAATATCTTAGGGCTTTAGAGTGGCATTAAATGTCTGCATTCAAGCAGCTGAAGCAAATCTTCAGTCATGCTGGACATCAGATAGGAGAGACTGATGACACCCATACATCCTTGGGCTGTCAGTGCTGCCTCTGCCTGCCTAGGGCTGAGCCACCAGGAAGGACACAGAGAGCAGACACCCCACATCAGGGATAATTGACAGCAGGGGCCCTATATGGACACTGCAATTATTTGCTTCATTTCCCTTTTGTCTAATTGTAAGGTGTGTGATTGCCACAGGGGGGACCACCTACTGTTATACTGCGATTTTTGCCTTTGAAGCCTTTGGACTTGTTTCTCTTGAGCTTTGGTCACTCAAATGCAAAATAGAAGCAATTAAAACCTGGGAGAGGTGAAAAGGTGTGGAAGACAGACATGTAAGGCTGGTCTGAGCATCCTCAGAGCCAGCTCTGCAAACGGGGTGGAAGAGAGGGAGTGCACTATCTCTGGAGTGAAGGGCAGTTTATCACTGAGACTTGCATGAGATCTTACACCAGACTTGCAGTTTCCACGTTATTTCCAGGCAGAGCAGTTATATTTGCAGGACAGGTATGAAGACAAACTCTTCTGGCAGAGCTGCCACTCGGCCATGAATCTGAAGCATTTACTCCATATCTGTTGCTATTCACAAGTTCATGGAAATGCCAAAAGGCAGAAAGAGCATTTATCCTCTGTGAGCCTGAAAGATAAAAATGATTCCTAGCAAGGAGGGGCTAGCAGCACTCGGAGAGTAGTGTTAGCAAAGTGGCGTGGTAGGACATGCTTGCTGTTCCCCTTTAAGCTTGGTGGAAAGAGGGTACCAGAAGTTCCCAACCCCATTTCCCAGCCTTGGGGAGACATTTGGCCTGCCTGGAGGAGCCATCGCTCACATGCTCAGCACTGTCCCTAGGCACAGCAACAACAAGGAAATCGGTTCAAACTGATGGAGATGTTCATGAAGCATAGTTGGGACTCAACATGAGCTAACACAAAATATGTCTTTAATGAAAAGAAGGTTTGCACTGATATCAGTAGAGTTTAGACCAGGCTTTGGCAGAAATGTGGTGCTCACTGGTTCATTGTGGGCTGCCTGTGTCTGGTGGCCAGCTTGCTTTAGCATATTTGGATGTCAAAAAATCACCACTTTTCTCAGGAGCAGCAGATGAAAAATTGGTTTCAGCTGAGAAGCTCTGTGATGTACTTTATTCAGGCCTTGGGGAGACTTTCAGTTTTGATGTTAACTGTGATTTAATGATAAAATGCTAATATCACTTGGGAAGGAAAGACAATTGGTCCAGTCAGCCGCCCTCACAAATAACCGCTGTGCTGTGTGCTCGGGAGCTAGAGCGCTGCTGTCACTCCAGATTGCTGCCCACGGCTTAGTCATTTGTCTAAGCAGCAGTGAACAAAAACACAGATGTAGAAGGAGATGCATCCTCTCTGCCATAGCAGAAAATTAATCATGTGCAATATTCTCTCCCTGTAGCTGCCCATTGCTCAGGGAGGAGGGAAGAAGTAAAGCCAAATGTGTGAGGAGACTATTTCCTGCGTGAGGATAATTTTAGCCCTGTGCAGCATCCATCCTAGCAAGGTACTTCATCAGAGCCCTGGGGGTGGCATTGCAGGAATGGGGGAATGAGCATCCAAGTTCTAATTTTGTTGTGTTTTTCTTGTCTGAGCTTGAAGAAGTCACTTGGGAGTAGTTTTAGGGCTGCAGACCACCTGCTGTTTAGCAAAGCCTTTAAGTGTTTCTTTGAGTCTTTATCACACAAATATGGAACAGAAACAATTAGAGGTGGCACAGAAGCAATTAGAGGGTGGGAAGTGTCTGAACACCTTTAAAAGCCACGGCCTCTGTATGTTAGGTTTCTCTGCAGTGAAATGGCCGTAGCCACTCTTCCTTTTCACGTAACTATTACGAAATTACACTGGTAGTATCCAAGGCATCTTGCCCTGGAACATCCTCCCTTGTTCTCCTACATTCTCCCTGCAGCTCCAGGCAGCACCTCCAAAGGGCCAGTTACTGAGCAAAGCTTCTCCTGTGGCAGTCTGGGGAGATCAGTGCAGCTGTTTGTTCACAAAACAGCAGCATTGCAGGTGAGCAGCACAGCCGCCTGTGCAGGCTCCCTGCGCAACAACCCCGGGTTTCCCTGTGTCTTTCCTGGTGCTTTCCGTCTAAAATTGAGCTGCTATTGGAATAAACTTGTGATACATAGAAACTGTTGCAGCCATCCCAGAAAAAAACACAAACTACAGCCATGAAATCCTGACTGCTTCCAGTTAAACACAAACAATAGGTCCATTTGACGTCAGCTGACATTTGTCAAACTGTTATCACAGTTTATGTTTACCACACTGTTCTTTTGGGAACCATTAGGATTGCATATGTAACCTAGTGAAATGGCCACAAGAATCAGAGGCAAAATATTTGCTTGCTTACAGCCAAGGCTCACAGCACGGCAAGATCATATCACCATGTTGGGCTTTTGGAGGTGTTGGTGTAGCTGTGCTACAGGTAATTGAGGTGGGAAGTAAAGACATGGCAGAGGCAGAACGTGACCGGGACCCCTTGCACATGCTGGTCCGTGGTGCTGAGGCTGGACTGCATACAGCCACATCTTTCCTCCTCACTGCTGCCCAGTTTTTACTCTCTGAAAAATAACAATGAAAGACTTGACTTTAATAAAGACATTTGCATTTGTGATGTTTATAGTATAGAGCCAGGTTTTCCTACTTAACTAAACCATGAGTTAATCCATTCGTTTCAATAGCAAAGCCTGATTCTGAGTTGCTTTACACTAGGGTAATTGCAAGTTGACTAGGTTGCTATCATTGAACAATCCCAGTTATAAGAATATTCTTGGGTGCTGGAGGAGGAATAAGGCAAGGTGGATGGACAGACATACCTTACAGGTAGTCAGACCGGCATGAATGCCTACAGACCTTACTCTGAAACAGGAACAGGAGGCTGGAAAGAGCTTGTGGTTGTGTGTCTGCGTATTTAGACAGACACTGCCCTCACAGTTAGAGTACTGTGGTTTTGTGTCAAAGCGGGAAGTTTGACAAAAAGTGCTGATGAAGGCCAGGCTAATATCCCGGGACAGACTAAAAATACATTGCATTTGTCATTGTGAACATTTGCATTTATTAATAGCTAATATTAAAAAAGCCCTCTGAGTCCATCTGTTACAGTTTCTGATTCAGGCGCTGAACATTCAGGGTATTTGGTAGGTTTTTGAACATCTCTGCCTCGGGAAAGATTTGAAAATGATGACAGAATTTTTCTGAAATTTGGAATGGAATGGATTTGTTGAAAACTTTTCACTTGTTCATGTCAATAAATCAGGACCAAATCCTCACTGTTACGCCACTGTCTTGAAGAGTGGCTGAGGAGTACTGAGATCAGATTTGGACATGAGTGATGAATCCAACCTTATCTCGGCATGGTTAGGAATATAGCCACCATTTATCAGTAAATTAAGGACTTGCATAAAACACAGAGGGGTCTCATACCACATGAGCGATTAATAATACTCAGGTTTTGGATAGCCACTTATGAAGGGGGATAGCAGGTGGATACAAAATTTATATGCTGGGAAATCTGTAAGGAAAAAGGCCCTTAGATTTTTCAAGCTGATCACAGGACATCACCGTTGTGGGACATAAATCTAAATGACAGTGTGTGCATCTGGTTGTTAAACAATTATCTCCGTACGAGTGATAGTTTGGTATGGAGTTGAAGGGGCTGTACGCTATAGCCCGGGTAGTGTGGCACAGAGCCAAAGGGAATCTCTTCATGTGACCCGTCCTTTGCAGTGAAGAGGCAGGACACAGACTGCCACTCTGGCTTTGAGGACCCTGTTGCTGTATTAAAGCTGCCATCACTTGTGTTGTTCCAGGCAGCAAATGCATTTGAGGGTGAGCATCTCTTATCAGTGGTTCCCATGCTAGTGACTGGTTTGTCCTGTTGATTGACAGCTGTGATAATGAGGTTATTGTGAGGAGGTAATCAGTGCACAGAAATGTTTTTATGTCTTCTGGTCTGGGATCTTGGGCTTTATGTGTCCTGATAGGCTCTGTCTCTAGTTGGCTGGGCCAGAGCAAAGGGCAGAAGATGAAATGACTATAGAAGAAACACCCCTGTTGCTTTCTTATCTCTGCATTAGGTGGTTAGTTTGCCATAGCCCTTGTAGACTATTTGCTGTAGTATCAAGACAGAGTTTTCTAAGCCTTTTTATGTACCTTTGGAGTGAAAGTACCTGGGGAGCAAGGCGAGTCCATTAGTCCCTACGAACAACTGGTTGTTCATAGATGCTCCATTTCTAAGTAAAACCCCTTTGCTGCTCAGTCTCTTGATGTTCACTGAACTCTGTTGACTTAGCTCCTGGTGTTCATGCAGCTGGCTTATCGCGGTACAGTGCTATGCCCCCAGGGAGCCCCAAATTTGGATCTTGGCTGATACCAGAATAAAATACTGAGAAAAGGGATCTGGTGGCTGAGTAAGGGCGGTGTGGAGGAATAGGGCATAATTCTGGTTGCAAGGTTTGGCAAAAACATTCTCTGCATGTATCTTTTCTCTTTTATTCTCTGTATTCATCTTACTGGAAGTGTGGAAAGTTGTTTTCCAAAGCACCGCTTCACCATGCAAAAATCTTGTTTTCTTTCTCTCTTTCCACTGATCCTCTCCTTATTATGCATCTGTGAGTTGCAAAAAAAAAACCCCAGACCAGCAGTGGCTAGCAGCCCCTGTCTCTTAGGGACAAGATTAAAATCCACCAAAATGAAATGTCATGGAAAGTATTGAGTCGTCATTCTCTGGTGCTACAGAAAATTGACTT
>NW_009647412.1:588161-598378 GCF_000708025.1 Charadrius vociferus
CCTGCTGTGGTGCAGAGCTGATGGAAGTACCTGGCTTGCTAGATTTCAATATGAATGCAAATGGGTGGTGAATAGGAATCACAGATCACAGAGGTAAAGGAATGTGCTAGGGATGGTTGAGGTTGGAAATCAGTTCGTTTTGATGTCTATATTGAGTCGTTAAGGCTACAATGCAATTTATGTTTCATCTGATAAACAGTCCATGTGTGACTTTTAAATTATAATCTGTATGTTTCTTACTGAGACTGGACTTCTCCCTGTAATATCCAACCATACCTGTGAAATGCTTTGTAGGCATGACTTATAGAAAGTAGCAGGGGTTTTCCATCCATATGTTAATATTTTGGTGGTTGCTGTTTTTTAGCCATATACAAGAATGAAAAGTCTGTTTCTGGATAGAACTAATGGTTGAGCCCATTCCTGACTTTCTGTATGACCCAAGATCCTAAACCCAAAATTAATCCTGAACCAGGCATATACAGATTTGCAGCAGCTGCAACTCAGACTGAGATGATTTCATTAACATTAGTTACTGAAATATGCTTAACCTGACAAGCCAGCTCCCCTGCTCACAAATGTTGCAGTGTCTCTCAGACAGAAGGAACTGAAAACATCTGGTTCCTTGTTTGGTGAAGCAAAAAGCCAGGAATCTTCTGAAAAGTGTAAGGTAAGGAATGCAGCTGAGTGCCACAGCATCACGGAAGTGCAGAGTGACAGGAAATGGACTGGTTCATTTCTCTCTTGTACCCATGGGGACCTAGGGACTGCAAGAGGCTGGGATGTTGGGGTCTGTCACACTGTGCTGTCACCATGCAGCCACAGGCAACAGTGGAAGATGGGACCTCAGATGGTCTGGCACTGCAGGGCTCAGCACTGGCTCTGTAGGGGGTTACAGACCACTGTGAGACAGCAGATTCCATGAGCTCCTGATGCAGGCAGATCCACACCAACTTAATCTTGTGAAAATTGTCAAACACAGCCAACAGTTTGGCTCCTGCACTTTATAACTTTCTCATCCTTCTGTCCTTTCTTAGTCTTGACCATAGCTGTCAGTGCCAGGGGACTGAGTCAAGGCCACCTTGTTCCTGATGGGTGTCTTTTCCCTGGTGAGAGCCAGCTTGTGGTGTTGGTGGCACTTGGCTAGACGACCAGCTCTGTTTAAGGAGCCCCGTTTACTAGATGTGTGCTACATGGAGATGGCACTGGAGTGATAAGACAGAGAATGTTAATGGCCCCAGCTGCAACTTTCCAAACAAATAAACCTTTGATGTGCAGTGTAATTTAACTGATCGAAATCATATACAGTCTGGGGGCCTGGAATGAATCAGGAGTCTTAACTAAAAGACATTTGCTGTGGCACAGTTTGGCGACTTTAAGGGATAACAAATGAAAAAGGCTTTCTTTTAGCTTCCATGTCACTCCTCTCCCCAAGTTTCGTTGTCTTTCCTAACTGTACGCCTACCTCATTCCCCTGCTAAAAGCCAGGGTTGGAGACAGGAGCTGATATTAGGCAGACCCGTGTGCAGAGCTTGGAGGGTACTTCTGTGGCCTTCTGTGGCAGAGACCATGAAGTGCAGCAGCAAATAATGTCTCTGTTGCATTAAAAAAAAGTCAACATTTTTATCAGAGAAGTTTTCTTTTGAGACAGAAAAGTGCCTAGTTTAGGACAGAAGAGGGAGGATCACACATCCTGCAAGCTGTGATCCATCGTTATATGTTACATGGTCATGTTATCAGTCTAAACACTGTCCTGGATTTGCAAATCTCCATAAGCACAGATGTGCTTTGGGCACAGTGGGCTCATTGTCCCAAGAAAAATCGAAGGGAGGTCTTGAGTGATGTGTTGTTATATAGATGTTGCTGCTAAAAGCAAATTCTCTGAGCAAGTAAGTGCAGATTGTTTCTGTTATTGATTGCCACAGTCTCTGCTTCATTGAGACCACATGGCCCACTTTGTTTTTGTAGCTGCCTTTTATTAAAACTGACAAAGAGGTATCAGCGTTTGAAAAGATGAGTCTTGAGAGTCCCCTGGGCAGTGTTTTCATGCTGTAAAGTGATACTGGCACATTTGATCCACAGATGCTTTTAACACTCTAATAAAACAAAGGCCTTCCTTCCCAGGGTGGTCTTCTACACTACAAAGCTTTCTGGTTTTGTCCATGCTTAATGGGCCAGACCCCAAGAAATGGAGAGAACCTGCAATTCCTCCTACCTTAAACTGTGCTCTCAGGATTTGGTCCTGTGTTGTAAACTGCAGAGAAAAATTCCTATGTGTATAGTTTTTCAAGGTACATTTTGCTGCTTCATTGAAGGCTTGTAATGTGTTTTATATTCACATGGATTATCTGTATTGGTTTTGAGTGTCCCTGAGACTAGCAGTTGGAAAGCTTTCATCCTTATTTCTGGTGACCAGCATTTACACTTCCTACTCCTCTCCTGTTCTTGTAACAACTAACTTCATAAGGACCCAATCAGAGCTCTATTTTAACATACAAACCAGAAGATTTTTGGTATGGCGTTATATTTGAAGATATCTAAAAAAATTTAGATCTGAGACATTTCATATTAGGACCTATCATGAGTGGAAATGTTTGACCTCAATCTGTCTATGCAACAGCTCCTGATCTGTAAAATGGAAATACAGTCTTCTCTCATTTTGAAGAGGCTTTATGAAGATGAATTAATCTTTGCAAAGCGCTCAGATGTCAGAGTGATGAACACCACAGAAAAGCTTGGGGGGAAAGAAATAGTTCTGTCTACAGAGCAGGCTGTTAGTAGTAGCCGTAAATAAGGCATGAAGCTACACTTTGATCAAGGAGACTAAAGCAGATATTGAATAGTTGCTGATAAACTGAGCACCATCCAGCCTGTGTCCTGAACAAATCCAGACCAGTGGGGTATAGCGTGTGATTATATGATTAAAGAGATATGTTAATGCAAACAAGCGATAGGACCAAAGTGAAGTTGCACCTGTGAGCTCAGTACAGGTTTTTCAGTGCTTTAGGATGCTCTGTTCTGCAACCTTGCTGTTAGCCATGTGCCATGTGAGAAATATTAGCCACTGGTGAGCATGAATTATTCTTGTTCTGACCAGCTGATTCTTTTTCTTTTCCTTTCCTCTGCTAACAGGTTATATTACACAGAGTAGTGGCTAAAAGCTTAAAACCATGTTGTGAAAACATGCTCAGAGCTGAAACTACCAAAAGGTGTGTTCTTCAGCCAGCGGCCTGTCTTTTACAGACCACAGAAAGCAGAGTCCTGCAGAGCTGTGCATCCGTCAGAGGGGCTGTCAGAACCCCTTGCTCCATCCACATCTTCAGGCTGGTCTAACTCCAGGCCAGTTGCTCACGCGGGTAAACCAGCCAATAAAGCCTACTGTCACTGGAGCCATAGAGGAGCTGAGTTAATATTCCACAGCGGAGACAGCTGGGTAAACGCATTTGTGTCTTTTTGGTGCAACATGGAGCTGCTTGGCTCCACCTTGGTGGAGCTCTGACGTGGCTGAGGGTTGCTCACAGTTTCCTTGCTGTCTTCTGTGCTCTTATGTGTGAAGTGAATGTGTCCATGCCCTCAGTCTGCACGGTCCTCCCAGCCCATTTCTAAAGGACAGGCTACATATTTTTCACTTGAATTTGCTCATGTAACCTGTTGTTTTATTTTAATTTTTTGTTATTGGGCATTTTGACAAAAGCTAAATAGAATAAATTTTGTACCTGGCATATTTTTGTAATGCTTTTGACAAAGGTGCTTTAATCGTGGATTCACAGCTACTATTATGAGACACCTTCAGAGCTTGATATGAAAAACTTAATGATACAGTTGCAGTTATGAGCAAAAAATAAACTGCCTTTCAGAGGCAGGTGCATATTCTGTGCCATTATCTGGCCTT
Source organism: Charadrius vociferus (assembly GCF_000708025.1). NCBI lineage: Eukaryota > Metazoa > Chordata > Aves > Charadriiformes > Charadriidae > Charadrius > Charadrius vociferus. The sequence continues at coordinate 592,051 of NW_009647412.1, forward strand.
TGGATTCACAGTTCTTGACTTGTTCCTCAGGCTTTTGGAGAGGAACACAGAAAATGTCTCCAAATGCAGCCTCATTAAGCAACCAAAATGTAACCTATTGATGGCAAAGAAGTTGCAAGTAGCTCATCTCTAGAGAGACCAAGGGCTAAGTCCCCTGAAATGTCTTTATGCTGTAATTGCATGCAGAGTTAGGTCCAACTTCATTACAGGGCTAAGGAATTGATGCTAATGGGCCCTCAGCCAGCCCCATCCTGCCTTCAGTGCTCTCCTCTGTGCAGAGACATTCTGTTGCGAGCCCTTCGCTTGACCTGGGCTGTTTGATCTGCCAGGCTGCCTGCTGTATTCCCGAGGATAGTGCACAAGCAAGCACTCTGCTCTTATTAATGTTAATGGAGATCATAGGGAGAGCAGACACCCATGGTCTGCCCCATGGTGTAGAGTCTAAAGAGCTGCTTCCTTACTTGCTAAAATAAGCCTCTCTGCAGACACACAGGGGTCTTGTTTTTTGGGAGTGGGAGCAGGGGTTGAGCTAAGCCTGCTTCACCCAGAGCAATGTTCCTGTGCAGCTGTAGTTCGGAGCTGACCTCCTCACCTCATCCAGGGATGCGGGGATAGGGAGGGCAGGGAGGAGACTGCAGAAAGCTCTGGAAAGGCTTCGTCTGCTATAAATGCAGCCTGCTTCTTCCCCCACTACATGCTTCGGCTCAGCAGCTCCACGCTTTTCCTGTGTTCATCCTGTCTTAGCCTCCTCCTGGCTTCCCTTTCAAACAAGTCATGGGGACAAATTGTAATTGGGAGAGAGTTCATTCTGCACTCCCTCTGTCCCCTCTTCCCTACCTCAAAGTCTATCTTTGCCTATTTGGATTGTAAGATCTTTGGGGCAGGGGACTTATGTGCTCCCTGTGTTTCTGAAAAAACTAGCTTAATTAGGAATCATTCTTGTTTTTTTCTGTCATAATAAAAAGGATTCATAATAATACCGCAGTAATTCACACCAGTCTCATTGCGTTTGCTTCAAAGGAGGCACTCCAAAATAAGATGAGAGTAGATGAGATGAAGATCAGACCAGCTGTAATTACTAGTCTGCAATATCTCATTTTGAAACAGAGCGGTTACGTGCAATAGTAACTTGGCCGGCTATTATAGTAGGGGAAAAACCCACACAAAAGGTATTTTTACATAAGTATCTGTGCAAAATAGCCACCAATATTCATCAGAGAGAGCATGATTAAAGGCCCTTGAAGCATGATTGGAGTTGCCAGTTTTCATGAGATAATTAAGATGCGGGTTTGGTATATACATTCTGGTGATCTCATTATCTTCATTATTAATTAGTCTCTGTTCTTCACATTTCAGCTCCAGTTTCTTGTCATTAGGGTGACTAGCCTGTGAGTGATGTGTTAGTGAGATTCAGAGGAAGGATTCTGCCTCTGGAATAGCGTAGGAGGTGCCAGCCTTTGTTCGGAACAGCTCCAAAAGAAATTGCGGTGCTTTGTACAAGATCAGCAGGTCGCCCTGCCATAAACCCTTTCAACAACGTACCCTGCCCAGCGTTTCCTGGCTGGGAGCCCCTGGTTTCAGCAGGCACTCTGGCTGCTACTGGACATCAGCAGTAATTGCTATTGAGACTCAGCTGTGTATTTAGCAATGTTCCTCTAAGCACCCAAATATGAATATTTTGCCCAAATTTCCTCTGCAATGCTTCTGCAAGCACCTTTTTCAGGATGCTTAGCATTATTCATCTGTGGGATCTGGCAGTACCAAGCATGCTTTTGCCAGCGTAGCCATCTCTTTTCTTCCATGTGGTCATGGGGATAAAAGTCTACTCTCCACTAACAGAAAGGTTGTTGTCACTATCCTACTCTCAAACCCTGGGCAGGACTAGGAGTACACATACTTTGCAAATACCACTACATACAAGTGGGAGTTTGGCAGGTAGGATTTAGGAAAAACCCAGATGAATTAAGATGGAAACTGAGTGTGAGGGAATGCCCTGCCATTTCCAGGGACCAGCTTTTATTGGTACTGGGGGAATACGTCTGCCATTGTACAGCTTTCATTTGAAAAGCAGAAAGTCTGCTGTTGATGGAGTCAGAAAATACCATGCTCATGAGGGTCTCAGTGTGCAGATCCTATTCGTGCAAAGTAAGCCTGAAGCCTGGAGCATATTTCGATGTCTGTGGTCATCTGAGCTATTACTAACCTGCACAGATTCCTCAGCTGCCTGAAATCACGACAAGAGAATAGACCTCCAATCTCAGATAGGAAAAACATATCACGCAACCTCTCCTCCTGTGGCACTGACTCATTGGCGTTGCAGCTGCCAGTCTTACCAAGCAGAAGCAGCGATCCTGGGTATTTCGTGCAGACATGCAGCCCTTCCCCCTCACCCTCGCTGCTCTTAGGCGCGAAGCAGTTGAAGGTCTGTGTCACTCCCGATATAGTTCTCATTCCTCCAAGAGAAGGCAGTGACAGCCACCTGCCCTCCCTCAGCCATGACAGCGTGCTCTGCTTTTCGCTTTGTAGGAAACAAATCGTAAGTCCTATTAAACAGAAAATTATCACTTTGCCATGAAATATGTAAAAAATGAGATTTTTGTCTCAGTGGAGATCAAAGCCTTCACTTAATCAGGCTTAGCTTTAATGAAGTGAGAAATGGACCTGTATTATAGCTATGGTTATATACTTAATAAAGTTTTTATACAGTCATTCCTTACTAAGAAGTGATTGTCTAAAACCTGTACATTTTCTAGGACCTTTGCTGAGGAATGCTCCTATCAATGAGACATTTATGCCTTCTCAATTATTACTGGGTAATAAATGGCAAAGCCCTGGGTAGCATACCGAGTGATACATTCAGCAGGTGTACCAAACAGTTGTGCTCATGTTCTTAACATCTATATTATAATATTAGTTTTAACTGTTGCTGCTTGATCTGTTAAACATTTATTTTACATTTTGCTCATCACAAGCTATTGAAAGTATAGCTCTGTTGGCTAATCATTCTCTAAGTATCAGGAACCGGTTACAATGTGCCTGCCTGATCAGTGTAACAATACAAACACTTCTTACTTGCATCTTTCAGGAAACCATCAAAAAATGTACTGTGCAAGTAATTATTTTATTTATTATTGTTATTTATTCTGCAGTGAACCCTTGACATTCAACTCTTTCAAAATGAATACTGAAAGGAAAAGCAGATTTTATAAGTGTCCTATTTAATAAGCAGTGAAATTGTCTGTCTTGTAAAAATTGCTTTCCTGTTAATTTAGATTAATGAATAGAAGGAGGTCTGGGAAGTGTTTTTGATCCCTGTTACACCATTCATTATCAGCTTCTCCTCAGCTTCCCGGGAGAGCTCCCAAACACGAAGGCTCCAGAGCCCCGCTGCCACTGCAGGGAGCCCAGGGTCTGCTGGGTCCCGTGCGTGTGCGGGGACCTGCCCCGAGACCTGCCCTGCTGAGTCCCAGGGACCTCCTTGGACAGGGAGGACACAGTGTGTCTTGGCTGAAGGTGCACTTCGCTTTCATCTGTTGCTGTTACACTTTATTACACTAAACCTGGGGCATCTCTCGCCCCCCTGATGCTTCTCTGTTCAGCAGAGAGGGAATTCTTTTCATTTTCTTTTGACGAGCTGGGTAAAGGGTCAAGTTCAGTGAATTGCTTTAAGCTTTGCATGTAAGAACTGAAGCTAATGAATTTCTTATTTCTTCTTTTGCCTTTTGAACAACAGTATTTTACACTTAAAAGCTGCTGGCTGCGATGGCAATGAGGGCAGGCTCAGGCAATACCTGGAACATGCGACATTAAGCTGGTAGACGGGTTTGAGTGAAGAATGAGCTGGTGGCCTAGTCCCTATCCACTTTGGTCAGTTTTCTCATCATTTTCTTATTGTCTGCTCCAAGTAACTCTTGGGCCCTTCTTCTCTCTGGAAAGCCATTTCTTTGGACATGGTGAAGTCCAAAAGATTTGAGGATAAAAGTATAAAGTACTTAAATGATCTTTCAACCAGCATCTCTGTAACTCTGTGTATGATCACTATCACTAAAGTATGCCACGAACAGCTGTGTGTAACTCTTTTGAAATACCCAAAGTTAACTTTAAAAACGAGTTTTGGAATATGGCCGGATCCAATGGCAGGGTAGCAACTGGGGATTCTTTCCTTTTCCAAGTCTTTCAGTGCCATTACGGTTGGGAGGGAGGTGCTGGTCTGTTGGGTGAATCCTGCAGGACGGTGTTTCCCTCCGTGTGTAACACTCCAGTGAAAACAGTGACAGTCAGTAAGGGCAGAGTTTGGCTCAGGGACAGGAGTTTTGCAGAAAATGTTTGTTTGAATACCACCCTCTGCCTTTGAGTCCTCTACTGCAAAGCCACAGAAACAGATTTTATTTCTTTAATTTTTTCTTCATTAGCACAGACAGCACAGTAAATGCAATCCTTATGAGGCGTTACAAAAAAGGAAGTTACACAACTTCTAAGAAGTGAAGTGAATTTAAAATAACGAAGTCAGCGTGAGTGTTCTTGGCCTTTTTCAGTTTGCTTTTCTTTATCTTGTAACTAAAGGGATTAAAATCAAGGACAAAACAGACATCACTTTCTAACAGGATCTGTTTTGCTTTGAGCACACTGTGGGTGTTTTAGAGTGGCACAGCCATCATGGGGAGGCCGTACATGTGTTTTATTGTCACCGGGTTGTAGGAATGAGGGCACACCAGGCGAGCTAGGTTATCCCCAGTAAACCCTGATGTGCCTAGAGACTGTCCCCATCCAGAGACCCGACGTCCCCACTGCCTTCAGGGACCTCGTCCGCCTAGGCAGCCCCTTCTCTTTACAAGGCGTTGGAAACATGAGTCTAGAGCACAAGTCTTATGAGGAGCAGCTGAGGGAACTGGGATTGTTTAGCCTGGAGAAAAGGAGGCTGAGGGGTGTGCTTATCGCTCTCTGCAACTACCTGAAAGGAGGTTGTAGTGAGGTGGGGGTTGATCTCTTCTCCCAAGTAACAAGTGACAGGACAAGAGGAAGTGACCTCAAGTTGTTCCAGGGAAGGTTTAAATTGGGTATTAGGAAAAATTTCTTCACCAAAAAAGGTTATCAAGCATTGGAACAGGCTGCCCAGGGAAGAGGTTGAGTCACCATCCCTGGAGGTATTTAGAAGATGTGTAGACATGGTTTAGTGGTGGACTTGGCAGTGCTAGGTTAATGGTTGGACTTGATGATCTTAAATGTCTTCTCCAACCTAAACAAATCTGTGATTCTAAACCAGTGCTCGGTCTGTAAAAATTCCTCCGTTGGCGTGTCAGATGTGTTCCTTGCAGACTCACCACCTGCAGGATGGGGCTGGTGGCCCCAGACACCGGGGAGGAGGGGCGGGTGGGTGCCCGGGGCGGAGGCTATGCTTTCTGTACTGAGATGTGCTCAGTGACCTCCTCCTTCCCACCGCGCTATGAATAGGTTTCTGGCTGTCCTATGTTTGAGCACAGGGGTGTGTGTATTTATATATTTAGAATTATTCGAGTTTTAAGACCCATTTAATTTCTTAAGAACCCCAAGCAGGTTCCTCTGTTACCAGTTGTTACGGTTACTTTTGAACAAAACTGAAGAATTATGACTAAACCCACCAGCGAGGGAGTTGGGGAAATGTCACTCACACCAACCAGAGGAGAACAGTTTCTCCCAGGAGGAACCAACCGCAAACAACAAACCCCAACCCCAGTGTGAGATGGGGGCATTTGTGTCCATGTCCCTGCACTCTGCAGCGATGGCAAAGCCCGACCCCCCCCTCCCACCACATGCTGTGACATCACAGAACCCTGTAACCGAGTGCCTACACTGGACCCCCCACACTGTGATGTCACGGAATGCCTGGTACCAAGTGACTACACTGGACCTCCCTGCGCTGTGACATCACAGAATGCCCTGCACCGAGTGCCTACACTGGATGCTGTGACATCATGGAACCCCTGGTACTGAGCACTGACACCAGGCACTCCGCATTGTGACATCACACAACCCCCGTACTGAGCACCTGCACCGGAAACCCTGCGCTGTGAGTCATGGAACCCCTTAACCAAGCGCCTACACCGGGCCCCTGGGCTGTGATGTCACGTAACCCACCATACCGAGCATCTACACTGGACACTGTGACGTCACTGAACCACTAGTACCGAGCGCCTACACTGGACGCTGTGATGTCATGGAACCCCGGGTACCGAGCATCTACACCCTCTGCGCTGTGACGTCACGGAACGCCCGGTACTGAGCACCTACATCGGACCCCCCGCACTGTGACGTCACGCACTCCCCCGGTACCGAGCGCCTACTCCGGACC
>NW_009647412.1:598575-603186 GCF_000708025.1 Charadrius vociferus
CTCTGCCCCTCCGGGGCAGAGCGGGAGCCCGCGCCGGGACTGCGGCGTGAGGGTGGAGGGATCCGTGGGGCCGCTCCGTGTTGCGTTTGCAACTGGACGTGGGTTACCGGAATTCCTTCGGACTCGCAAGGTTTGGTGTATGTGAGGGTCGGAGCGGGGGCGGGGGAGAGACCATCCCTGTGACCTTTCTGCTGCGGTATCTGCGTTTTCCTGATTGCACGGGGCGTTTTGAAATGCAGGAAATAACGCGGGTATAGCGAAACCGTGCTGGGGTGGCTGGTTGGGGTTTTTTTTCTTTCCTTTCTTGTTTGCCTAGGGAGGGGTTTTTCACTCCGGAGAAGGCTGAAAGGTTGGGCGCGCTGCGGAAGCGTGGAAGTAAGCAGGTCCTGGCAGTACTCTTTGATGGGGAAAACGCAAAGCCGTATGTGGCCGTGTCTCGGCAACTGTGCGGGGTGAAAGGGGGTGTTGGGGAAGGAGGGGGTGTCTTCCTGCGTAGCTGAGCTTTGTGCAGCACTCGGTCTGTCACCCGGAGACGCCTGAGGATCTGGGCTTTAAATGTTTAAAAGGGGAAGAGGAGAAAAGAGTGTTTTTAAGGGTGAATGCAAGCAAGGGGCTTGTTCTGTAATTATTGTCTGTGGCACTGGTGATGCAGTTTGGATTGCCACTACTTATTGTTGAATGTTTTCAATACCCAACTGCGGTTCTGAATGAATTTGCTGGCTGTGGGATGCTGGTGACATAGCCAGGAAAAAATGATTTGCGGTTAGTATGTGGCGGTCGTGACAGTGTGTTCTGTAACTACAGATCTGGGATGTAGCCCTCATGTGGGATCTGTGTTGCCCCAATGCGGTCGGTGAAGTGGTCCTGCCTCTCATGAGCTTAAATGAGTAGAGCTGGGCCTGTGCTGTATGTGCTTGGCAGCATAAGAAAGCAGTTCACAGCAGAGGTCTTCCTCTGAAGCTTTCGGCATTGGGAGCATAGGATTTGTTAACAGTTCTTGGTCTGGAGTTGTTTGTCATGTCTCTGAACTGGAGACAGGCAGTTGTGCTTTTCTGTTAATCAGAAGTCACTTATGGCAGAGATCCTTGAGCAGGAAAATGCCTTCCTCGCTTGGTGCCATGCTAGTGCTGATTTTTGGGTGGCATTTTAATGTTGCTGCTTTGATAGTAGCAATAATCTTCATTCGTTCTGGCAGGCTTATAAAGTTAGTGGCTTTGGGGGCAGAGATAACAATTTATTTGTTATTTTGTTATTTGGCTGATTTAACCTCTTATGTTAAAGAGTAGGGACAGATGAAAGAACACTTCTGAAACAAATTCAGAATAGGCTCCCTGAATGTGGACTTCATGGTACCTGTATCTAAACCCATATACCAGTAGAATTTTTCATTCTTTCAATCCCTTTTAATATGCCATCATAGCTGCTTCTGTTAAAAATACCAGTCAGATCGTGTGCTGAATGTGGGGTTGCTCCCTAGTGATGGGACTGGATTGCCCTTCCCTAATCGTTTGTTGGTTCTCAGTAAGAAGTGAAGTGTGAACTTGTTGGCAACGCGATTGATTTTCTGCCTCTGGCCCTTCTGATTTCTGGGGAGGGGGGAATAGCATGGTGTCACCGCCAGATACGCACAGTAGTGTGGAGTGTTATTCACACAACTGGGCACAGGAAGAGATTGTGGAATTTCTAGCACTGTTTGGCAGCATCTGCCCAAATTGAGAGGAGCTTGAGCTGTTCCTGCTGCTAGATGTGGTAGCCTTCAAGCAGTTTTAAAACCTCTTTTAATGGGCTGCTTTTAACTTTGCTATTTGAAGAATTACTGCAAACAGCAGCAAGTCTCCCAGAAGCCACCTGATGTGCAGATGTTTCTCCGCTGTGGTCGCCTTATCAGGGCTCTTACCACCACGGTGGCTGGGGGATCTTAGCCATGGGCCAAGGCTGCGAAACAAAACACTTACCATGCCAAAATAGCAAGGGGGATGGAATAGCTTTGCCTCAGTTACTGATTAACCAGTCCTGTTACATGTGTTGAGCATACCTTGATCTTAACTCAGTCTTTTGAATACAGTGTCCTAGTGAAATATTTTAAATGGTTATAAAACTAATCAAGGGTTGCTGCTGAATTATCCAAGCATTAGTATTCTCAAATGCATGCCATGTTTGGGTAGCTGACCCTTTAAATTCTGAATTGCAGCATAATAATGTAATTCCTTTTGTTCTTCCTATAGTCATTTAGGTTGGTTGCTGCACCAAACATAAGACAGGCTCTGTAAGTGCCTCCTGACAACATAAAACAGTGCTTTGGGCACTGTGTTGCAGCTAAGACTGCTGGTTAGTACTAGGAGTCTCTGGATATGGCTCTGCTTTGAATCTGGTTTTCAGTGTGAAAACTAATGTTGTTATAAATGATTTCTCCTTGGTCCCTATCTGTTTTGTCTGTGCAGGTTCAAGGGTAGAAATATCTCCTGCCTACGCATAGCTGTAAACTCTAAAATAAACCATGTTTTTTGTTTTACCATATAAGTGAAAAAACAGTTTGCTGACTGTGCCAGGGTTTATGATCACTGAGTTCTTAATTTGTGTTTGTCATGTGTCGAGCACTATGATGTGCTTGGCAGACTTCAAGAAATAATAAAGTGAAGCATTTCTACAAAGAAGTGCATTCACTTCTTTGTAAGAAAATAAAAGAGCAAGTGTGTGAGAGCCTGTCTTTAAAAAGAAATAAAATGCCTTTTATAAATAGGTGGGGAGACTGAATTTTTTTAAAAATTGGTGCTTGCAAACTTTGCTGGATAAAAGCTGCAATTCCAGTTATTCCTGCGGCAGAGGTGCCTTAACCTGTGGTTTGCCCAGCCACTGGCTGAAGAGCAGCCAAGGTCCTGGGACTCCTTCCTCCTCCTAATGAAGAGCTCTTCAGAGCTACTTCAGTATTTCTTAAACATGAAGTAAATTAGTTTTTAGGCTTGTCTGCATTCAGAGTGACCAATGAGCTCTGGGAAGTGTTTCTGTATAAACTAGAGCAAAGCCACATCCTTAATGCTTTCCTTCTGCTTGCCAACGTAAACTACTCATCATCAAGCATGGCTGGATTTCTTACTGCGCTGGGGAAACTCGAGATGTTTCTCTACCTCTTGGGGTCTGAAATTGCTCCCATTCCCCAATCGTTCCTCCCCTCTGGAGACTGCAGTGTAATCTAACCTGAGTGGGTGGGAAGACAGAAATAAGATTTGTGAGGCAAAAATCTTATTTTCTTTGTTGTTCTGTACATGTCTTTATTTCCTTGTGTTTGCTGGAGGCCAAACTGCCAGTAGTATAAAAAAGAAATGCAAATATTATAGTTTCCAAATTCTTTGGGGGAAGGGAGTTTGACCAGGGCTCCTGTAAATAATTAGCTTAGGCATAGGCGGAACTGTTCCTGCCTGGGACAGCTTCTTCCTGTTCTTCACACTGTTTGTGCCTAGTGGTACTCCTGGAGGTACCGGGAGTATGTTCCTCCTTGCCCAGCCATGGTCTGGAGCAGCACTAAGTCTGCTCAAGTTGCTCCTCACCCATGTGCCTGCAGTGCCCATGGGTCAGCATGATGCAAGTTTTTTGCTATTTACTGAGTACCTGACTGGGTCATCTTGAGGCCTGTCACGGAAAACAAGTTAGCGTGTGAGCTCAGCTGCCTCCTGAGCAGCAAACACCAGTTGCAAAGAGCATCCTGTAACTTACAGACTTGGCTAAGTAAAGAATTGAACTGAGAAATGAGTGCTGGACTATGCTTTAGGCTTAAAGTAAAGGCATTTCTTTGCAAGCAGCTTCCAGCTCTCTTTGACATGATATAGGTGTTTACTTGTAGTATTGCTTCAAAATAACGAAATCTGAACTTACCTCTGACCCTTGGTCTTAAGGCTGGTCTATACCGGGGTGTCTTTGGATTGCCTTTAACTATGAACTGCAGCTCTGCGTTCCCTGTGTGTGAGGAACTTCGTGACATCTGGCCTCCGGTTGGCCATACGGCACCCACGGCACAGCAGTCTTCATAATTTTGTCACCAACTGTCCATGCCAACATGATGGTAACTGCTACTGTCTGTGATATACCAGAGCCACCTTCCCTGGCCTCGTTGCCCAGAGGGGCTAGCCTGAGCGTCAGTCCCAGGAAACGATCCCTGCTAAGTTTGACATTTTCTGTCCTCCCTCCCTGTTACTGCTGTTCTGACTTTAAAAATAGAAAGAAATTGTCTCATTTCAAGGCAAAGACTTCTCAAGAGGGTTAATTATGGCACATTTATTATCTGCTGTGCAGAACTTTTTAGGCAAATATCATGCATGATTTTTTTTTAGTTGTATACCAGCTTTTTTAAACCAATGGCTGCAGCACCTTTGTGCATGCTGCAAAGGTGATGCTGAGTTGACCGCAGCTCATTTCGGCATAAAGCTGCCTGACCTGGGTGCCCTGCCCTGGAGGAGGGGGTGGCAGGTGGGTACCTGCTGTGGGCTGCCCCAGCAGTTTGCTGTATGGGAAGGGCTGTGGTACCAGTCCACAGAGGTCTGGCAGCTTGCACAGTCAAAAGCGTTGCACACCAGAAATGTTACCAGAATCTTTTTCAGATAATATAGTCTCATTCCT
>NW_009647412.1:603367-637271 GCF_000708025.1 Charadrius vociferus
ATTCCTGCTCTTGCATGAGTGGACACCTTTGGCATTTCTGAGTGACATTTGTGACATCCTCACTGCATGCCAGCATGGTGCCTCTTCGCACCTCTTTTTCTAGGTCTGTGAAAGATAATGGAAACTGCCTTGCAGCTCAGAGCTGAAAGTACCCTGATCAGTGTTTGAACGAGGTGTCAAATGATCTGGTGGATTTTATTCTCAACTCTGTGCTGGTCCCAGTCATGCCAAAGGTGAAGGGAATGTACTCTTGTTCCTAACACTGTAGACTAGGATGTTTTCTTCAGCAAAGGGATGCTCCCTGCTTTGAGCCTTCAGTGATGGCTGATGAGCGCCTGATAGCCCCGTAGTGAGAAGCAGCCCAGTGCGTGATGGGAGGCAACTTCAAAGTAATGGGAGAGAGCTGCTTTTTTTTGTTGTTCCCTTTTACTTTGTTTGGAGGATCAAATTAGCGGTCTGCTAAAGTCTTTTAATGTTAAAACTTTCAGAGCATAAGCAATGACCTGTGAAAAGGAGTGCTTGGATCTAGACCCTGTGCATGATGAGGTCTGGCATGTCTATTATGGCCAATTAAAGTGACAGGTAGCAGAGTGTAAACACTCCTGACTCCTGCCGTTCCCTGGCTGGCTCCAGGCTGCACGCTGCCTTTCTCCTCTGCCTTGGAAAAGGCATGTCAGTTTGAACTTCCTATCCAGAGCACAAAGCGGCCTTTCAAAACCTCTGTGCCCTCTGCTCGTGTGGTTCAGCGGGAACAGACCAGAAGCTGAAGGTTGGTCTTTCAGTCAAAACCTGTTGGCCTTGAATTGCAGGATTGTGTGAGGTACAGATGGTGTCTTGCAAAGGAAACGGAGACTGGCAGAGCCCTGCAGCACGGACATAGCTTGCCCTCCATCTGGAGACCCTTCACCAGTTTCCAGGATGCTGTCCAGCACGCAATCCCAGATTTGAATCTTAGGAATAAACTAGAAGTCCCTTCCAATACACACAGCAGCAGTGTGTGAAGCTTTGCCTTAAACTGAGCTTCAAATATTAGATTTGAGTAACTAAACAGTCAGAGGAAGCTATTGCATTGAACAAACTAACTTGTGGCCCTAAAATAGCTTCTTATTTGAACAGCTTAGTAAAATAACCATGCTCTGCACACTGATCTTGAACTCTGGCAGATTTTTAACTCCCAGCTATATGGGGAGATTTGGTGTTCTTCCGTGCTGCAGCAGGAGATGGAAACAGTTTCGCTGATTTCTCTCCCCCATCAGCCTACCTGCAAGCCGTGTCACTGCGCGTGGCAGCCCCTGCTCCGTCTTGTGCTCGGCCACAGCTGTGTGGGTGAAAGCCAGCAGTCGCTCGCTCAGCTTCCTCGGGGATGCAGAAGTGTGGTCTCACTTAATGCTTCTACATTTTCCTCTTACATAGTTTCTCCTGTTCCCAGTCAGATCAAAGGGTAGATCAACATCTCCCCACGTCTGCCTGACAACTGAAAAGGAAAGGAAATATGTTGGGGGAGAATCTGTGCTTCAAAAAAAGTTCATAGCCCACTGGGTATAAATATGGAAACGTTTGTAGAGGAGTGGCATGTTTCTAAAACACACTGGTGAGAAATGCTTCACACCCTTTTTTGTTACCCAGTAATTAAGAGAATATTCGCTTTCCAATGCAGTGGCTGCTTAAATAAAGATGAGAGCACCTGGATTTTCTCTATGATGGGTGTGAAATAGTAACATTTCATCTGAGACTGCCAAGCCTGGCACACCTCCACGTGGCACCTTTTCCCTTCCAGTTGTGGTGAAGTGACTTTTCCTGTAGTTTTGCTGGGAAGAAACTGGATGGAGAGGGCGCAGGGACTCAGACTTGCATCTGTCCCACAGCCAGTGGGTTCAGCTTGTCGAGCGGGTGCAGGCTGGGGACATGATCCTGGTGAGGGAAGTGCCGTGGCTTTCACGCATATGACATTTCTTGTTTCTGGTCGTGTGTGATGGTTTCATCTCTTGCTAATCAAATTGCCCAGTGGTGGGAGAATTGAATCCTCTTTTCTTCCCTGTCTCCTCTGGAATACTGGGAGGCTGTCTAGATGTCAGGGTTGCTGGTGATTTGGCTGTGATGGGAGCGAATTTTAACTAGGCTTGCTCTTCAGCATGAATGTGTTGATGTAGGCATGTCATGTAGCCTGTCTGTCAGCCAAGTTACTTAGCTTTCAGCTGCTTTATGTGCATATCTTAGGGATTGCTTCCAAGCTGGGAAAGCCCAGCCAGGTCACTGCAGGGCAAGGCAGAGCTGGATTCCCATACCCACCTAATGCTGACGCCACTTTCCTGCCCCAAAGGATCGGAAGGAATCCATGGGAATCGCTGTCTTCTGGCTCCTGCCTCTGTTTGGGGTGGCTGTGCAAAGGCGGGCTGTGCTTACTCATCTGGCTTCAATGCAGCCACACAATTGCCTCTTTCGAGGAAGGGAATTCATTAGTTTCTGTGAAGTGGCCTTGGATCTTTGGGCAGCAGGTGCTTCTATAGAGCACACTGTTGCTGAATATTCAACAGTTGCTGTACAAGCGCTGGTCGGCTGCCTGTGAAGCACTTGGAGTTAGCTTGAGCATCCCATTAGATAAAGTGCAAAGTACTTACTGCTTTAAAGCTGCCCGCAGCTATGTTGTGTTGGTGGTATTTAAACGTTCGTTTGTTGGTGGTTTTTTTTGTTTTGTTTTTTTTTAACGTGAATCTTCCAAGATCAGAAGCAGCTACTTCATCTCTTTTGACTCAGCCAACAAAGAAGGGAACTGCCTGGCAGAACGAGAAGCACAGTGATTCATATTCAGGTCGTCAGAACCTCATTCTCTTACTGGTTTCGGCTAATGGCATGTACACTGAAAACAAATGACTCAGGATAGAAGTGTCTCCTAATCTTTAACATACTGATTAAACTCAAGGTAGTTCTTTTACGGCTACCTGAATAACGCTTGTTCTTGCCAACCTCTAATTTGGTACATGAAGTGCTGCAGATACCTGAACTATGAAGGAATAATTTGACAGGTTAAGATCTACAATCAGCCTTTTCTTTTTCTTTTATCTTTCTTTCTTCTTTCTTTCTTTTTTTTTAGGAGTTTAATTTCCTTAGGTGTGGTCTGTAAGCAGCTTGTGCTGGATGGCGTCATTGAAAGTATGGTCCTGTGAGAAACTGTGATCACCGAACTATTACAGCTTCAAACATCTTATAGCTTTAGTCAGTAAGGTGTGGATGCCTGTATATTGTTTACTAGCAATGTGCCTCGGTTCTTACTTCTTGTAGTAGCTTTCTTAACCTGTATTAATTGCTTTAAAGGTGGTTTGTCTATTTTCTTCTGCTGGTTGTTTAGGCCACAGAATGAAAACTTTAAAGTAAATATGTGTAATTGTGACAGTTGCACTGAAGGCTGGTTTCACCAAGGGTGCTGGGGGCAAGTCCCATGCTTTACAGGATTTCTGTGCTGCACATCAGAGGTATTCCTGTGCCTGGAAACACTGCATTGTTAAGGGTGTAGTGATTCCCCACCCCATAGCTCTTAAAGCTTAATAACGAAGCATCTAGTTCCTATCCACAGAAAACAGTCATGCAGGCTTCAGCACTGTGGCTGTAATTTGTCCTAGTTTCTGTACATCTTGCTGCAACAGTGATCTTGGAGCACTGATTGTAGGTGGACCTTGAGCACTTAAAAGCATGAATAAGCAGCTGATGCAGCTGCTGGAGCTGAGCCTCCCGGACAGGATTGTCGTGCTGCTTTCTTTGAAAGGGCTGGGGTCTTCAGTGTATGGTTTACTGCCAGGTACTCAGAAGAGTCACTGAGACATGCTTTCTAAATAGCCACTTTGCGCAGGTCTGTGGGGTAGGTGGTGGATTTGCAGAGAAGAGGAGGGCTGGCAGCCTGGGATGTGGTGTGCTGTGTGGCGTCTGCTTTCCCTGCTGGGAGGAAGCAGCAGAGGGCAGCTGAGGGGGAGCTCCTCAAAGGAGCTTGGCTGGCCCATGTTCTTCCTTTATCCAGTTGCCATCAGTCCCTGAGCTCCCCACCGCTTGAGGATGGGATCAGCAGAAGGGAGGACCAGCTTCCAGGAGGGGTTCCAAGTCTTGCAGTGAGGCGGTTCAGAAGCTGTAAAGCAGGTGTTCAGGCTTATGATGGGTCATTGCCTCCAAAAGCTCATTTCTTTTCTTCTTCTTCTTTTTTTTTTTTTTTGTTAAATGGGGCTTAGACGTGAAAGTTTAGGAGCAGAGCAATTGCCCTTCGAAAAAGAATACGTGGTACTGACCAGCATGGATACAGTGCAGTCAGTGTAACTGTAGATGATTACTCTAATACAAGTAAACGTGTAAAGGTTAGTTTGCCAGAAAGTGACATGAAAGAAAAGTGAGCCCTTAGTCTTTATAGATGACACTGCACATTTGATTGCTAATGGACTCCTTTTAAAGAGCATCTAGGCTGCTATTATTGGAAAAAGCAAACGTGTGTTGTTACCTACAGGGAACAAAATGGGAGTGTTTTGTGCTCTTCCTGACCTTTACTTTCTTGTGTTAATTTGTTTAATACCAGTGAGATTTTCCTGCTGTAAAAGCTTGCTTAAGCAGGGACTTCTCCAAGACCTCGGAAAAAAGATGTGCTAATTGGGAGGTAGGGCTGTGCAAGCACTGGTTCTTCCTTTCCTCCCTTGATTTGCAAACTCCTACTTCACAGCTGGTGCAATTCCATAGTGGCACTCAGGGCTTTATTGCATTAAACTTTTTAAAGAGAAGCAGGATCTCCGTGCCTGTGGGGCTTAGCATGCAGGGGGAAACTTTGGGCAAATGTTACATAAACACTCCTGGATACTTCTGAAACATCTTAATTGCTCTTAAGAGTCTTTACTTTTTCAACACCTATTAAAAAGATCTTACTGCTTGCACTGTCTATTTGTAGATCCCAAGGTACTTTGCAAAGAACAACAGTGTCATTACCCCGCTTGCTTATGATGATGCGAGGTGCAGGTCAAGAGATGTGCTTCAGAACCTGGGGCAAGGGCAGACTCCCCAACTGGTGTCTGACCTGCCAAACCACCAGCTCCCTGCAGATGAGGGGTCATGGCCACACTGAAAGAGCTGTGGCTCAGAGCTAGAAATTTGATTGCATGAGGCAGCATGGCTTCAATAAATACTACATGGCATAGACCAACAACAGATCCTTTTGGACACTTCTTGGAGTGGTACCTAGGAAATGTTTCAGGCTTAATGAGTCTGACACAGAATAGTGGGAGAAAGCACATACATGCGCTTATTACTGTATAGTGGTGCTGAAGTGTCTCACTGATACTACTTGTGTATCTGGAAGACCTGTCGAAAGCTTAGCTAGAAGAGTATCCAGAGCGTGTACCTAGAGATTCAAACACTGCAGGTAAAGCTGTCCTTTTGAGTGCTTGGGTGTTTGTTAATTAACTAGGTTTGAGCAGGTGGAGTTGTTTTGAGTTTCTTAGATCTCCATATGGTAGTAGTTTTCACAGTCATATAAATCACTATTTCAGGAAAAAATGGAAGGTGAGACCTACATTTCTAGTAGCAGTTGTTGCAGATCTTAAAAAGCTGCTACTATTGGCTGACACTTCTCATGCTGAAGTGAAAAAGGCACCGAGAAAAATTGCTGTCATCAGCACAGAACAGCACTAATGCTGCAAAAGGGGATTTAAGCCTCTCTGGCTCTAGCACAGAAGTGTCCAGAGGCTATGGGAGATGACTTGAAGCCGTGCTGCTGCAAGCAGTGCCACTGTAACAGCATCCCAGTGAATGTGCTTGCCAGAAGGGCAGCTGGTGCTTGCGGTGGTGCCAGGCTGCCAATGCCTTGGGATTCCTGGGGAAGGAGCTGGGTGGATGACAATTGGGCCTGAATATGAGGTGTATCCGTGAATGAAATGCTTTATTATTTGTGCCAGTAAACTAGGCCTTAAATGTGTGATTGTCTTAACTTGCTGGCAACAGTTCAATGGTAAAGCTGCCTGTGGAGCTTGCAGGTGAGCTTTGGCGTGGCACTCTGAGTCAGATCATTTGCAGGACTCGCTCTGGAGTCACGAGTTATTTGTGTCACGCTGGATGGGAATTGTCAAAGCAGTATTGTGTTGCTATGTATCAAACAAAGGACAGAGTAAAATCTTAGGCTTTATTTTTTCAATTCAGAATTTTTATTTGTCCCTCAGGGACAAGCAAATAGAAAACAGCTTGTCTTGGCTATTGTGAGTGTTGATGGGACAAGAAGAGGAAGGTGGGGACAAATAGCAAGAGCAAAGTCTTGCAGTAATGAGAATGATGTCTTATTTTAGTTGATACTTAATCAAGATGTGGTTCCGGGAAGCAGGAACAGATGGCTTTAGGGCTGTGGGTTTTTTTCTGCTCTTTTATATCTTTGTCACCAAGACTTACTATAAATGTTCTAACACCTGCCAACTCTTTTTTCACCTTATAGAGTTTTACCTGTCCTGAGAGTAAACTGTTAGACTTATCCAGATTGCTTTTGTTTAGTTGATAATATTAATACATGAAGTCACTGAGAGTTAGTGCTGTGATTATTTTCTTTCAGAGGATGCCTCTCTTTTATTATAAAACTTTGAGGATATTTATTAGTTCAAGTGCATTTTGATAGTAAATTAGGGCAAAACTGACTGTATTTTATACCTGGCTGTTATGTCCCACCAAGTCAGAGACAGTATTTTAGCCCTTTTGGAAGGTACAAGCTACCTTAGGGGCTTGCATGAACTGTCCTTTGTAAAGCAGGTCAGGCTTTTTGTTTTATGGCTTTTATTCAGTATTGCTGTTGCTTACCAGGGCATCCAGAGAGTGGGTTATTGCTTCTCCTGTATCCTGTCAGCTGCCTTGAAAGATGATCTGAATTGCCTCCCAATTCTTCTTTTGCCAGGGTGGTGAAATCCAGGACTGTGCCTACTTGGACAGTGAAAGCGCCTATAGCGAGTCGGAGCTCTTTCCTGATGACGACACGATGACTCTAGCACAGCAAGAGGTTCACCATGAATCTGACATGGACAGTGCTATTGAGAGCGCCCAGAGCTCGGAGGCGTCTGACGTGTGTCGGAGCGAGGAGAAGGACGGAGTGCTTGGTGGCCTGTTTCTGCCTGGTGACAAGTGAGTGGTGGTTTTGCCCCATGCAGCCCTGTTCTGAGGCATGTGCAAAACGACCAGGGAGGAAGGAGCCTTTATGTGACTAATTCCTACTGTGGGAGGCTGAGGATGCCTGAAGGATTTTTAAACTTAATATCCATTTAGAATATAAGGGAGATGGATGTCCAGGTCCTCTAAATGGCTTAGACAGTCTCAGCCCGAGTTCCTTCTGGCATGTTCTGTGAGGATTCGTGGGACTTGCATGTTGCGTGTTGAAGTGAAAGTGTTGGGTCTTTCCAGAATGGATCGCTGCATTGGCATTTCCCAAACTTAAGATCTTTTGTGTTCCCGTAATCTTTGTACACTGGAATTAAAACAAATACTTCTTGCAAAGCAGTGTAATATGGGGAATGCTGCTTTAGCCTTTTCTGTGTATAGTTACCTGAAGATGTGGGCTCTGTGGATTTTCTTTGCAACTCCATGTACCAAGATAGTTCTGTGTGTTTCTAATTTTCCATAATGTTTAGTGCGCAACAGTAACTTGTGTTTAACACAGGGTGTCCTGGCATGTGCGTGTGTAACCATAGTTTGCTGTTAACACGTGTCTCTGTAATCCTAACTGGACTCTTCCCAGGCATGTACCTGGGAGATGTTGGTAAAAGCTGAATGGGGGAAAGGGACCCAACTTGCTTTAATCCTGCTTTGAGTTGAGCTGAGTTAACGCAGTACCACAGGACAGAGCTCATCTTGCTTTGTAAGCCTCTGCCCTGTCTTCGCTGGTTTTGGCTTGTCATTTTGGATTGTGCCTACTGAGCTTCTTTCATTGCTAAGGTAGCCCTCCTTCTCTCTCCGGGGCCTCCTCGGGTGTTCTCTGTGCAGCCTCATCCCTACCCTCCTTCTGAATTTCTCAACCAGCTGACATCTGGCCTTCTTCTGCTTGCCCAAGCAATCCCAGAGATTTTTATCAAGATAATTCCAGTTTTCATCAATACTTTGTCAAACTTGTCTCCTTGCCTTGCCATTGCCAGTTCTTCAAAGCGCCCATCCTTGCAGTGGCTGACTTTTACCCATACTGCTTTTGAAATGGGTTATCTTTCCTCCCAGCTGTGCCATTCAGGTTCTTGTGCAGGGGGTGGGAGGGGCATTGTGCATCCTGTACCCTCCTTCTAGGGGGGGAGGAACTACTAGGACTTGCTGTGCTACTACTACTAACTCTTGGTTTGTCCTCTGGGGCCTCCTCAGCTTTGGTAAATCCGTGGGAAGACACTTGGGAAGCTTCATGCTTTTGTGTTAAAAGACACAATAGAGATTTTTACCTTGGCCAAACCTGCTGGTTGAAGAGGTGGGTAGGTTGTGTATCAGATGTGTCAGCCCTCTGTGAAGTCCTGCTCTGAAGAACAGGAAATAGCTTTAAAAAAAACCCAACAAACTGAAAGCTTCCTTCAGAAAGCATTAGAATGGGGAACAATACCTGCTTTTAGCAACTCCCTTGAAAATGACCGTGCAATTCCAAGACAGTTTCCAGCCTGAGGCTGGTTATGAGTTCAGTATCTACCCTGAGCATGGACTGTTTCAACCCAAGCAGTTTAAAGTTTGGCAAAGGTTACTAATAACTGCAAATCAAAAGTTCTAAGCAACATTATCAAGTGGGTCCATCAGTGGTGACTGCATAGCTGCCATGAGAGAAACTTAGTCAGCCATGAGGGATAAGGCTGCTGAACTCCAGTCTGTTGGCCAATAGTGATGTTCCAGGGCTATTACGCTGGAGAGTGGATTTTGTGGACAAGTATACATTATTATCCCACCCGAAGAGTGGTCATTTACCTCCATCCCAGTGGAAGCATTATGAGGAGCTTCTAAGCTGACTTGGTGTAACAACATTGAGATGAAAACGGCAGTTGCAGTTGCGCAGATCATAGTCACCAAAAAACTTATCAATACACAGTGTATCTGTGGCACAGCAGCTCTTTCTGAATAGGTATGAGTGTGATGTGTTGAGCTTCTCACTAATCCATCTCCCAGCCAAGGAACCTTGTTAAATAAGTTTGATCTATTTCCAGTATGAGTATTCCTATCTTCATGATCTTCATCCTTTAATAGTGTGCCAGGCTTGACTTGCCCTAATTTCTGTTAATGTGAATTAGATAAGTGAATTGCAGGTTATAAATGGATCTCATCAAAACAAGAGAAACAAAAGAGCATACATCTGAAATGTTGGCAGGCTTCCTCTTCTACTAATTGCTTTTGGAGCGAAGGGATATGCAAATAACGCTTGCACCATCCACCAAAGGAGCACTGTTGCATCTCTTGTTTACGGCTCACAAGTGTGGTATTACAGGAAGAAGAATCTCCCAGTCTCTGAAAGGGCGGGGGCATGGTTAAGAGGCTCAAGGTAAACTCAAAAGAAACGTAGGAGGCAATATTGTTGAGCTGCTGGAGAATGACAGGGAGCTAGTCCCATGGCTCAGCTGGTGAAGTCAAAGATACAAGCACTGTGCACTGAAGGAAAAGGAGCGAAAAACATAACCCAATCTGTACGAAGCATCAGCAGATTGAATCAGTGCCTTGTCTGTATTGCAGAGGGGTGCTGGATTATGCTTTGTAGTAGGAACAGTAACATGTCGAGCAACTCCAGGCCTTCACAAGTGGAGCATGTATTTCAGGCCTTAGATGTGTGTTTTCCATAGGGAGAAGTTTGTTTATAAGAACTTACATGTGAATGTACTGGCTTGTCTGTTTGAATGCCTTACTGAGGTGGGAGCTGAGCAAATCTGTGTAAAATATCTGCCTCCGTGAGATAGCACACTACATGACTGCAGGGTAGTCTGGACTCTGGGTGGGACAATCACTGTGCACCCTCTGCAGCAAACTTGCTCCATTCTATTAGATATGATGTGCTCAAAACTACTCTCCCAGCTACTCTCCTGTTGCGCCCGGCTCTGCTGATCTGTTCCCTATATGTCCCCTCTCTCTGAGTTCACAGCGTCCTGCCATTCCCTACCTGTTTGGCATTATCTTAGGTACTTCTCTGGTAGTAAAGCACCCTTTTCTTGTGGTCCATATCTCCTCTGAAAGACACATTTTGTCACAATGGAAGGAAGGTCAGGAATTCGGCCTCTGTTAGGTCACATCGGTAACTTCAGTGACTCTGGCAGACAGTGAGCTGAAGTTTGTTTCTGGCCACACAAGAGAGGGTGGCTGGAGGTCATGGGGTGTGGGAGAGGATTTATGGGGATGACTGGGAAACTCTGTGGAATAGAGTGACAGCCTCTGTCTTGTACATGTTCCTCTCACTATCCCATGCATTTCAGAGTTGTTTGCACAGTTACTGCACTCAGAGTAGAAGTATGATGTGGAAACGATGATTGAGGATTGTCAAGGTGTGCTCTTTAAAGTGAAATAGTTTGTGTTGATCCAAACCCATTTCACAGGTAGCTTGTTTATAGATTCTGATGCTCTTGTCTTCCAAGGCACTATGTCAAATGCACATCAGATGTGTTTGGCACTTCATTTTTTTTTAGCACAAGTAAGTGGGTTACAACTTCAAATGAGGGAACAAGCTGTAAAGGTGGAAGACTCCATGTGAGGTGAGATGCTATCAAAGTCGGCCTTCGAGACGTTTTGACCTCTTGTTTCAGGTCAAGTCCTCACAACCCTTCTGCAGCATCTGACCTCTCAACTTATTCCACCGCCTCTCTGATCAGTAATGAAGAACAGTTTGAAGACTATGGGGAAGGAGATGATGTGGATTTTACTCCCAGTAGCCCATGCCCTGATGATGAGACCAGAACCAACGCCTACTCTGACCTTGGCTCATCTGTATCTTCCAGGTTCCTCCTTATTCATTAACAACCAATTTTTCAGTTTTGTTCTCTGAGCATGGGTGACCATACCAGAGTTTACACTGGTTACATAGAGTCACCTTAAAAGCAAAGTGTTATCAGTTAGTTTTCTGCCCTGCAATTGACAGACTACATTTAATCATAAGAGCTATAGCAAATATGTTGTTTCTGATAACCTCTGTTGGGTTCTGTTGAAATAACTGGGCTGTTTTGCTTGTAGAGATTTCTTTCTATTGCAAACAGTAGATTTCACAGTTAGGGGCTAATCTTGGAAGTTAGCTGCTGCAAGCTGGAAACCAGCTTAGCGCTATGCACCAGCCCTGATGCAATCAAGAGAAGACCTGCAAGAGAGCTGTTTCTCTTCAGTGTTCTGATACTACAGATCCTTAGTGGTAACCTGTAAGGTGAAATGCTGTATACAGACGGGTTTGTTTGAAACAAGCGTCCATATTGACTTCGAATGTCTTGGAGAACATACGCAAGTAGCGGCTGTCTGTGCAGAGCTGGAAATCTCACTACAGTCCACCAGTTTCCTGGATGTGACCTCAGTCTCTGTAGCTCTTATGTCCTCTGACAAGTCAGTTGCTGATTCTAAAATCCTTCCCCAAGAAAGGGTATGGGTGAGTAGGGTTGGGGAAGAGCAAGCATGAAGATGTTCTAGGATTTGTCTGCTTGGATCAATAGCACATGAAGGTCTTGTGCTTCATTGCTAACACAGGACAAGCTCACTACATCCCTTGCATGCAACCCCCATGTGCTACCCTCTGTTTCAAGCACTTCTGCAATCCAACCTTGCCACCTTTGTCATGCATGCAGAGCCAGCACCCCTCTCCGCTGCCCCTTCATGATGATGGCTTGTGTCCTTCATCCCCTGTTTCCTGAGGTTTATGCAGCCCTCTCCATTCCCATTCCTGGGGCTCTGTGCACTTCATGCCATGATTGCTCTCTTTTATTTGAATTTATTTTCTCTTTATCATGCCAAAAGCTACTGTTATCTCCTCTTTAGACCTATGTCCACTTCTCCCTTCCTCCTCATTCTACGGTTCTTTCCGTCCTACCATCTAAGGGGGGTCGTGTGACTTCTTCTTACCAGATTGCTCTGTTTTTCATCTTCCTGTCTTTTCCTTGGAGAAAAGACTCTTCAGGTTGCATGCCAGGCTCTAGTGGGAAGATGGGCAAGATGAGAGGGGGACATTGCTGAGATGGAACATGCTAATGTAGCTGCTTTTGCTACATGCATCGCATGGACTCTGTATACCTTGTGCTATTCTTCCAGTCACCTAACTGATTCTTTCCACTGACATGCAGAACACATTCTCTGTAAAGCCTCAACTCTGACAGGTAGACTTGCCCAAAGACTAGCATTCTCCATCATCACCTCTAAATTAGATGAGCTGCGGTTGAAATGGTTCCCCAAGTCCCTCGCCGGTGGTTGTGATACAGAGAACTCGCAGTCAAGAGGAAAATCTGTTGTGAGTTGGTTACTATAGCCAGTAACTTCTCTCCTTTCCTGCAAACAGTGCTGGCCAAACACCCCGAAAAATGAGGCATGTTTATAACAGCGAGTTGCTGGATGTTTACTGCTCACAGTGCTGCAAAAAGATAAATCTACTCAACGATTTGGAAGCCAGGCTGAAAAACTTGAAAGCAAACAGGTAAGCAGACTATTACACTGCTTTTAGCAGTGCTCCCTTGAAATGGGACTAGCTAGGAGCAGGAGGAGAGGAAGAAAGAGCCATCTCCTTTCCTGTATCCATTCGGTCTTACACATGTGTTGTTCTTACAAGACAGTAAGAAATTCAGACCTTGACATCTAGCCTGAACCAAAATGCTGTTCTTCATTAGCTAGTAAGTATTTTTCTGACTTAAGGTGCAGACAGCATTAATAAACTCAAATATTTTAACCAATGAGCTATTTGATTACATAGTGAGAGTGATATTTCCAGGAGTTTTCCCCGGGAAGTGCTGTGCTGCTTAGTGCAGGTCTACAGTTAGCTACTGTTTTCTTCAGGTGGGAAGGAGTGATCTGGTACATCCTTAGCTAATGCATATCACCTTACATGCAGAATCACAGAATTATTTAGGTTGGAAAAGTCCTTTAAGATCATCGAGTCCAACCTCTCCTAAAACTGTTGGTCAGCAGAGGTACTTCATTCCTGTGGGATTTTTTTTTTGTCCTAAAGGGACTTTGGAAAAATGATGAATTTCAGCTTTTTCCTTACATTCCTATCTCTGCCCCTCTATCCATGTCTAAACTGTGCTGAGCACCTGAGAAGAATCCAGTGTTTCCAACTATCAGCTAGGGTTTTTGAAGGAAAGTATTTGGTGGGCTTCTAGCTCCCCCTAGAAACTGAATGTAAATCCCGCCTGTCTGCATAATCCTTGGCACAGAGCTCACTGCACTGCTTCTTCTCTTGATGACATAACAGCATAGTACTTGATATCAACAGTGTTTCTGCCCTAGTAAGGAGTCTGCTAACATCCAGACCATGACTGGCTAAGCCCTTGGTAATTTTGAGTGAGGTTGTATATACCTGGCTAAAAGAGAGCAGTGCTCTGACAAAGAGGTCTGTCTGTGTGCACACAGAGATGCGACACCCTCTTACAGAGAGATGCAGCTGGATATTTTGGTTTGGTTCTTGTGCTGTTGTCTGGAGTCTGGTCCTTCATTTAGATAATACTGGTCTCTGGCTGCCAAAGGGATGTAAAGATGGAAATCGTCTTGGTTCCTGTGCTGAACTGGGGAGTGTTACGGGGAAGCGTAAACTAACTGTTTATAAAATCATCTAAAACTGAGAATCCGGAATGAATGTCCATCATTAACTCAGCGTCCCTTTGTGGTGTGTCTAATGTTAGTTTTGCTCTGATTTACACTGACTAAATATAACAGTATTCGCAAACTGGCTTATTAATGATCACAATAATTTGTGGCTCCACTCATCTTCACATTGTTGATAACTGCAGCTTTTGATTAGGTTGTATAAGAATATTGTTCACAGACTCATTTTTTTTACTTCACTAAAAAAGGCAATTTTATGTTTCATTGTACAATTCAGCTGGAGTCTAAAATAAGACTGAATTGAACACCAATCAAATAAGTGTTTAATTCCTATATTATTCCTTCTGTATCCATGTAGCCCTAACAGGAAAATATCAAGCACAGCTTTTGGAAGGTAAGAGTCCTCAACTTTTTTATGAATACTTGTGGAATCACCTGTAACAATTCCATAAGTGGGGATGGGAGGAGAGAGGAGGAAAAAGATTAGGAACACAAAAATGTGCCAATACAAGTTTTCAAAGGAAGGGGCCTGTATTAGGATAGGGATGTTACAGAATATAGAAGCCACTGCTAGTGTTGGAGCAGGCCCCTGAACTGGAAAGAGCTCTGTTAAGAACATAGATATTTGCTTCCTGATTTGCCAACTGTCTTCCTTTATACTGCTATTTTATCAGTCCAGCTATTGCTTCTTTCACCCTCATAATCCCTCATAATGTGGGCCTTTTTGTTGTTGTTGCCGAAATGCAAAGAAAAGCAAGAGCATCCCTTTAAAAAGGACTTACAGAATTGTGACCTTCCTTTGACTGAAAGAACCAGCCCTTGGCTGGGGAGGGCTGTAAGTTTCAAGAATATTTTAGATAATCTCCAGTGTTATGTATTCTGACACTAATCTGTAGGGGGAACTGCTTGAGATTTTTTTCTATTTTGTAAAGTTTTACTGTATGAAATTTTCTAGATTAACTGTACCCCCCAGTGTGCAGTGGTGACCTTATTTTAAATTTCTTAGGAGGCAAGTACAGCTCAGTACATTGTGTGAATAAGGCTAAGTAGTTTTTAAACTATGTTAATGCTGGTGGCAGATCCTATGAAAAGCAACAAAGAACTCGTACCCTAGAGCTAATGTCATTGATTGGGCTCAGTACGACTTCATTTAGCTACCAGTCTCTTGTAAGATTTGTGCTTAATTAGTTGTAATTGTCACTGAAATGATTGCACAGATTTTAGCATCGGATGTTCAAAGTGCAAGGCTGTGAGACAGTACTCAGACTCTTTCTCCTCCATCCTCATCAGGCAAAATAATTATCCTTCTGATCTTTCAGGCAACTCTTCCACAACAGTAACTTCAGCAGCAGTAATGGCAGCACAGAAGACCTGTTCAGAGACAGTATAGATTCCTGTGAGAATGATATAACTGAAAAGGTGAGAAGCTGTGTGCGTTCCGATTAATGTACCCAACAAAATCCTGCTGGAGATGTGCATCGATTGACAAAGCTCTCTTGCTCACAGTTACCAGTCATCTGAAGTAGCTCATTCAAAATGTCCTTGATATTCCATTAATATTATGACTTTGCTTCACAAAAATGCAAGAACTGTGCAAGTGCAGATCTAGGCATCGTATTAGTACTTCTTTACTATGTGTTTGCATTGATCACCTTCAGGGAAGATGCAGGGTCTGGGAAGCTCAGAATTGCAGAGCTTAGTTTTGCTGCTGGCTTTGCGGGGAAGCATGCCCCCTTTAAAAAAAGGCGGCTTAGCTAAATGCCCTGTACAGGCATTGCAGTAAGGGGATGTATGAACAGGAATAGTAAGGGGATGTATGAACAGGAATATTAAGAGGGTGTATGAAGGGAAATTCAAACTCTCAATTACTTCTTTTCCACTTCCCCTTCCAGGTAACATACCTAGAAAAAAAGGTGACAGAACTGGAGAATGATAGCCTGACAAATGGTGACCTGAAGAGCAAACTGAAACAAGAGAACACGCAGCTAGTTCACAGGTAATAAAGCCCAGAGCTAGTTCTCTGTATCATGTCAGAGCAGAGCTAGACCAAAGTTGTAGGGAAGGAACATCTCTACCTGTAAAATATGACCAAGTTTTTGAGAAGTCCAAGTGGAATAGGGCTGCCTTCCTGAATTTTCAGGAAGCAGAGTCCTTACAAGCAAGTTTCTTAGTATAGAGATGTTACTGACTTGTACAGAGCAAGCTCTTCTGTTATAAGCGCACTTGCCACTGTATTTTTTTCTTGCACGTAGCAAGAGCAAAAGGCTGGATCATAGTCCCAACTTCTTGAGACTGAGAACAAAAGAATAATGGATGAACTGATACTACTTAGTTCTATGCTATTTGGAAGATTAAATACCAAGAGACATATTGGGAGAGGTTAAATGCCAAGAGAGATAGTGAAGTAGAATGAAATAAAGGACTGGCGAGGAAAGAGAGAAGCAATGAAGTCGCACATGTTTTTTTTTTTTTTAAAGTACTTTTGAAGCTGTTACTGATATGAGAACTGGTTTCCTTAGAGTTCATGAACTAGAAGAACTATTGAAAGACCAAGAGACATCCGCAGAACAGACTCTGGAAGAAGAGATAAAGAGACATCGAGAAGCATATAGCAAGTATGAAAAAGAGAAAGGCACCGAAATTGAACTTCTAAATACAAGGTAACAAACATCTTGGTGCCACCCAGAACAGAGTACAAGTTCTTCTTTTCTTCATTTTTAGTTTGCATGTAAACAGAGGCTGTTCACAACCAGACAGTGCACAGATGGCTATAGGTTAGTAGTTCTATCAAGTAGCTGTGCAGTTGCATGTCTAATGCCCAAAAGCTTGGAGGATGCTTTACATTAATGCTTTAATCCACACTGCCTATGTAGACAGCTTAGCTAGATATTTGGCATGGATTCAAGAAGGGAATTGTGACCAGCTGTAGCAAACACTTGTGTCTGCATTTGTTTCTTCCTACTTAATTCTTTTTAGATACTTCTTGTTAGGAGCATAAGAATCTAAGGGTCAGTGTAGCGGTTTTGGCCCTAAAAAACGACCGACCAACCAAAAAGCACCCAGTAGCTCATGATAAAAATTGCTAAGATTAGAAAGATTTTCTTGTTTGGTCTTTCTATCAAGTGCAAGTGAAATGGCTTTTTAGAGCATGCCATTTTGCATGTCTGCATTCTTGAAGAGGCATTTGCTGTAAGATTTTTGTTATTGACACAGTGTTCAGCAGCTTGAAGAAGAAAATGGTGAGCTGAAAAGCACTGTCACACGGCTGAAATCACAAACGGAGAGATTAGATGAGGTAACAAAACTTCTGAGTGCTTGAGCAATTTAACAATAGCTTGATTTGTGTAAGAGAAAACTCATATAGTGATTGACCCAGCTTCTTTAACTTGCCTTCACTAAACAAGAATATTGATGGAATTGGAACATTGGTCACCTTTAGTGGCAGGAATCCCCTGAGACACATGCCAGCTTGTGACCAGCTGTGTCTATGGATCTGTGTTGTAAAATGAATGGTGGCTTATGCACTTGCAAGCTAGCTATGAAGTTCTCCGTTTATTCCAGGAAAGGCAGCGCATGTCAGATAGGTTGGAAGACACTAGTCTGCGACTGAAGGATGAGATGGATTTGTACAAGAGAATGATGGACAAGCTGCGGCAGAACAGACTGGAATTTAACAAGGAGAGGGAAGCCACACAGGAGGTAGGTGTGAAGAGGGATGTAAGACCAGGCAATCACATCTCTTCTGCATGGAAGCCCATCTGGAAAAGAATGGACAGACAGGATGAACTCTGAAAATACAACATCCAGTCAATTTACTACTGGATTGTGTTTCTATGGGAGGGGTACCCATAGGGAGATGAATGCTGCAAGAATACCTAATAAATGGGAATCCCTTACCCAGAGGGTTTACAGCTCTTTGAGAACATGAAGCCTTGAATGTGTGCTCTAACATTTCCTTTACTAAGTTTGCAAGGGGAAGTATGTCTCTCAGACATGAAGCTTAGAGATCAAAACCGCTTTCAGTTCTGAAGCAATTTGAGTCGCCTGTGCTTCCATAGAAGGGCAAGTGGCTCTATTGTAGCACTGTCCAGCCTCAACCAGGCTCACACAGTGCTTGTGTTGGAGTGCAGAGGTGTAGCACAGAGATGGCTGCTGCCAGGGAGGGCTGGTTGGGCAGGGGCTAGAGAGACATGGCCTGCTTGCTTGCCCACAGCTCATTGAAGACTTGCGGAAGGAACTGGAGCACCTGCAGCTGTACAAGCTGGAATGTGAGCGTCCTGGACGTGGGAGAAGTTCTTCATCCAGTGTGAGTGAATTCAATGCCAAAACCAGAGAGGTGGAAATGGAGCATGAAATAAAACGGCTGAAGCAGGTGAGTGGGGGAGGGCCTCTTGAACCATATGAAATGTGTGGGACTGCTTTGAAAAATGCCTGTAGCTGCAACCCCCAGCACACTGCCTTTAGATTTTGTCCCTCCCTTGCCACACAAGGACAAGACCCACATTGCATCTGTCTAGGACTTTTTTGCACAGGTGATGTAAATTGTGCACATTAAAAAAAAAAAAAGCTGTGATTCAGGCAGAGAGAACTGGTCACTGGTGGTAAGAGAGTTGCTCTTAGTTTGCAGCCTTACCGTATGTCATCCAAGCTACCTGTGATTTTTAAAATTTACTTCTTTTTTTAATGAAACCTTGCAGGAATAACTTAAAAACAATGTCTTTTCATTCTTAAACAGGAGAATCAGAAACTTCGTGACCAAAATGATGATCTTAATGGACAGATCCTAAGTCTTAGTCTTTATGAAGCTAAAAATCTTTTTGCAACGCAAACAAAAGCCCAGTCACTGGCTGCTGAAATTGATTCTGCATCAAGAGATGAGGTAATATGCTTTTTTTAATCAAGTAGTACATCCAAAAATATGCAGTTTTCAATGTAATTAACTGTCAAGTTGAACTATCTGAAGCTGAAAAACGAAGAACAGAAAAGTCTGCTTTGCTAGGAGTTCAAGAGTGTTAGAGGATTGCCTTAAATCTAACAGTGATTTTTGGATGCTCCTTTTAATATAACTCTTCCATTTGTCTCTCTCAAAATTTGGAATTATTAGAATTTCAGTGAACTATTTTCCAATGGATTTATTTTGACATCTTCTATCTTACAGGGTATTGTGGTATTATGACATTAATTTAATACAGAAATTACAATAGCTAGTTACCTAAATTTTTTGCTTTCTGTTCTAGATTTAGTTCTAAGTTACTTCAGTAGCAAGATCTCACTACAATCTAAATTTGAGCTATATATTACCTGTAGCAGAGCTGAATTCTTGGAGAAAGTAGGTAGTGTGCAGGTAATAATCTGGTAATGCTTTGGTAGATACTACAGCAGACCCAGGTGTATGTGGGCTGAGTCATGTTCCATCTTAACATGAGAAGGAACTTCTTTACTTTGAGGGTAGTGGAGCACTGGAACAGGCTGCCCAGAGAGGTGGTGGAGTCTCCCACTCTGGAGACATTCAAAACCCGCCTGGACGCTGTCCTGTGTAACGTGCTGTAGGTGACCCTGCTCTGGCAGGAGGGTTGGACTAGATGATCTCCAGAGGTCCCTTCCAACCCTAACAATTCTGGGAATTCTGTGAATTCTGTGAAGCTGGTACAGCTTCCTTTAAGCTCCAGGACAGATCATGAGATCTGGCTAGTGTAAGAGCTCCCTGAGAAAAAGACAGGTTATTGATGAATGAGATTAAAAGGACTTGTTTGCCATCTATGCTTTATTTCTTCTGGACAGAACTTCCCATTTCTTCTTCAAGAGGAGTCCTGAGACAAATCTTTTTACATAGTCTGTACTTGAATGGCCCTGGTAGCCTTAGCTCCTGGGCAGTCCCTTGAAGTGAAGTACATACTTGAGTTTCTTGCTGAACCAGAGAACTGTGAAGAAAGGCTATCTAATTGTTGAGCTCTAATTAGGTAAAAGCAAATTGGGCTTTTGCTACTGTCAAGACAAATCTTTATTTCTCTTTCTGAATCGAGTGATTCTGGCACATGCAATACCCAGCATTCCCCCTTTAAAGGAGGAAAGTGCCTTACAACTGTGGCCCAGGCTTAGTACACCTCACAGGTCTGTGTTGCGCCATTTTTCCTGTATAATCAAAAGGAAGATAAGAAACTGCAGATTCAGGGTGGGACTTTTGTGAGGGCTAATGGAAATGTACACCCAAATCACATTAGCTTTAGGAGGATCTGGGGCTTTGAGACTCGTGGGCAGCTTTGTCAGTTTGGCATTAAACATGCGGAGTATAAAAAGTAAGCAGTCTTCATCTTTGGAGAATTTGAGGGGCCTTTCACAGCTCAAAGTTCTAGTGAAACACACGTATTTAATATAGAACATAGAATATTCAGTGAGTTGTTCTTGAGGAGTATGTAGCTGTGTTGTTTTGAGGGGGTTTGGCAGGGTTTTTTTTGAGAGAGAGAGTATGCACATGGTACAGAGGCAGTCCATATTGTTCCCAGTGCAAAATACTGAAATCTTTGTTCTGTTCAGCAGCCTTTCATGCAAAGTGCTTTAGATTTCAGTAGATATAAAAAAAAAAAAAAAAAAAAAAAAAATTTGTATCGTGAAGCTCTTGCATTGAGATGAGGAAGCTCATCCTTGGTGTGGATGCAGGATAGATCGGTGTGTTACGTGGGGAATTTGTTTCAAATGACCTGCCAAAAAATTCCTGGTGATGACAATTTGCCACCTTCCTTAGTAATAAAGATCTTTAACATACAGATTGTTTCTAATAGAGATGCAGGGGGGAGCTAGAGGTAGAATACCTATCACAAAAGGGAACTGGCGATCCTGAGCAGGCGCTAGTCGCTCACCTGTCTGAATGTCATGCTGTTATGTAAACTGGTGAGAATATTTCAAGATTGACTTTGAAATGTTGTGTTTCAGCTCATGGAAGCCCTTAAAGAACAGGAAGAGATAAATTACAGACTGAGACAGTATATGGACAAGATCATTTTGGCAATCCTAGACCACAACCCGTCTATCCTGGAAATAAAGAATTGAAGAGAATAAGAGAAGGAAAAGCAGCAACTGCCTGATATTTCTGCACATGCCACTGGATCTAAACAACACTCTGATACTGTAAATTAATCTATAAATATATATATACACTACGTGTGAGTGTGGGTGCGCGGGTGTGTTTATATGATGTTTGGTACACTGTTGTTTGTCATTAAATTGGCTTGGTTAGACTTTTTCCATGCACTTTCAATACCTGTGATAAGATGGATACTGTATTTAATGTAATAACAATATAACTGGATCATGCTGTTTTAGATACTGGACAAAATGACTCTACCTCTAGTTGTAAAGGTAAAAAAGACGATGGAAACATATGGATGTGGCCCTAACTTTAGGAGCAAGAATTGTTCTTTCGTTCTTCCAGGAATTTGGGTACCACAAACCAATTAACATACCCAGGTTCAGTTCCTAATTGGTGCTGACTGTGTAATTTCCTATTTGATTTAGTTTTACTACTTAAACCACACATAGGATAAAAAAAACCCAGCCAACTTTGGGGAAAATGAAAGACACAAAGTAAAAGGGAAGAAGAGGAAGATATTGCAGAATTGTTGCTATTTGTGAAAAATCACCATCCACTTGTTTGCCACTGTCAGCACAAAGTGCTTTTTATGTAAGATCACTTTGGAGCCTGCTTTGGGATGCTCTGAGCCAGCCTGCTTTTTAGCGTGTGTGCGCATGTGTATTTTTTTTATGCCAAGGTCCCTGTAGCATTGAGGCTAAGAAGCTCTTCAAATCTGTTCCCCTATTTTCAGGGGTTTATCACGGGCCATTAAGATGAATTCTGGGATCCTGCACCTTCCCCTCACCCTTAATTTTAAAGATTTCACTGAAGGAATGCATTCCAGGTCTTACAAAAAAAGAAACGGAACAAAAAAAGAAAAATTGCATGAAAATAGCCCACTTCAGGGGTAGGAGGAGCAGCCCTTGAAATCACATGTTGGGTTGCTTTCCCACCCCAGACACACTGCACTCCTTTGAGATTCACATTTTGTGGGCAAGCTGTGGAGAGGACCGGCTGGATCCTAACACAGTGGTGGAGAGAAGTCTGATGTGGAGTGACTTTTACCTATGGGGCAGTAAAAAGAAAAAGAGTTTGGTCTTGCAGAAGTTGCCAATCCAGACTGAGTACACACATGCATATCTAAAGCTCCGAGTAGGGAACACATCCTGATTTAGATGAGCAGTTGTGCAGGTGCTTAACTTTAAATGTGTACTGTGACTGCTCATAGAAGTCAGTGGGACAGAACATAAGCTTTAATGTTGAGTGTATGCTTAAATGCTGCCTTAAATAAGGATGGACTTCAACATGTGCCTGTGTTCTCCTGAGCTGGATTTGTCTGCTGTAGGGCTAGGACCTTTTTAGTTAATAAAGTAGCTTATATAAGGAGCATATGGAATTGTTTGGATAGTTGAATGCTAAAAGAAAAAATTTATTCCGTGCACCTTTTTTAAAGTAAAAACTTCACACTTTTTATTCACACCAACTGGCACAGAAAAATAGGCCCAAGTATCTGGCTTTACCCAATGCATAGAGATGTTTCCTCTATTGAATACACTCCCCAGAAGAATGTTACAGTAGCAATGACTGTGCTTTTCTGTGTATTTCTTGCTGTTGGCAGTGTCTTGCCCCTAGTATTCTCTTGATGTATCTTGGTGTGTATATGTGATGCATTTTTCCTGAGTTTGAATACATAAAACATGTATTCAGTTATGGATGTAAATATATATATATATTTTTCTGCTATCTCTGTGCTCTTGCCTTCAGTGATGTGTTACTGGAATGATGGGAAGGGGGGGAAGTACTGAAATCAGGCTTTCCTGAAGGCAAGAAAATAAAACCAGTTTGTTTCTATGTATCTGAATTAGGCAGGTGTAAAGTAACTGGAAAGCAAAAGGGACCAGAGGAATAACTATGGGACGCAACATCCCAGCGCACAAAGGTGTCTGCAGGACTTCAATGCTTTGGGAGACATGGTACAGTCTTGTTCAAACAGTGATGTCTCAGGGCTGGTTTCCTGAGGCTCTAGGGTAATCTGGAGGAAGGGATTTAAAGTCTACTCCTTTGCTACCTGGGGATGGTGTAAAATGTTCTGTGCTAAATTGCAGCAGCTTCTGTTTGTGGAGAAGCAGGTGGAACACCATGGATACCCCACACAGGCGCCTTTCCCACCCGCTGCTGCTTCTGGATGTGCCACCCAGAAGGTAGGAGAGGGACAGTTAAGCCAGCTTGGTGCTACCTAGAGCTCCCTGCCCACGGAACTCTTCACCTGCGCTTAGGTGATGGCATTTCCCTCTGTGTGGTGCGGTTTGTGGGTTGTGCCAAGGACTTTGCTCTTTTTATAGGCCATAGAGAACTGTGTTAAATTGTCAAGTGGCTGTTGCTAACCTGCTGTGAGAAGCAGGGCTGGGTGAGCCAGCACCCCTTCTGCTGGAGCTAGCTCGTTTGGTAAGTTATACTTCTGTCCTTCTCTCATGCAGCAGATTTAAGTAAGAGTGAAGCTGTTGCAGGTCAGACCGGTGACTGAATGTTTTCCCGTAAATATTTTGAGGTAAACTGGACTCGGCTTCAGAATTTTAATAATCTAAAACCCATTTCTGTTAGGGTCAAACATCAGCAAATGTTGAGCACTATTTCACTGAAAATTATGCCAAGCACAGAGCCTGGCTTACTTCACTGTGACCACAGAGCCCATGGACGTGAACAGAAGAAGACATGATCATAGAGATAGCCAAGTTTTTGTGCAGGTAACTATACGTAAGAGGTGTATAGTCACTAATAGTGACAAATAGTCACTAAATCTGGCTGAAATCCTGAATGCGGCGCACTAGACAGCGGTACCCAGCAGTGGATTTTGTAAAGACTTGCAAGTGATTTTGTTTAGCTCTGTACCCACCTGCTTTAGCATTTAGAAGCTGTTCCCTGCTCCAGTGTTTACATCTGAAGAGTTGTTTTACCACCATATTTGTGGTGTTTGTAGCTTTGTTTTATTGCATACAGGAGTCGCACTTCTGCTCCTGTGGGGCCCTTGGCATGGTACTGCTTTCTGGTATTGTTCAAGTACATACCCAGATACTTGCTACGTTTGAGAAATAACGTGAGCTGGAGGTAGAAGAGGCATTTCACTGGCAGATACATTTTCCTCTAGGGTATCCACCTCTAAAAATACTAATTAGCAATTCTGTTTTTAGACTGGGTAATTATAGTAACTGCAGATAATAGACCAACTTGTCTTGCAATCCAAGCCTTGGAGAACTCTTCTATCCCAGAAAAGAAGTCATCATGTTTTATGACATGCACGTAACTTAGTAATTGGGGATCACTTGATAGGTCGCTGGAGCAGAGAGAAGAGTAATCTGGTATCAACGTTGGCAGAGAGTGTGTGTTTTGATCAAGTGTCAGATACAGGTATTGGCAGAACAGACAGGAGATGTGGGAGGCAGGGAGGCACTGGTTTCAGTGTCTATGATAAATTTCTTATTTCTTTACTGTGGGCTTCCTTTGTGCCCACAGGCCAGCTGGGGAAGTCCAGTCTGCCTCTGTGTCACTGTTGCTGTTAGTGGAACAATGGCTTCACTTCCCTGGGTAAATAACTTCAAACACAGAAATGTGGTATCATCTCATTTCTAGCAATACTCAAATGCAGGAAACATTCTTGTGTCAAAACCATGATTCTCATTTAACCCTTGGGGATGCAAACACAATCCAGGGTGCTGTATCTTGACCTGCTCCTTAGTTCGTTCTACTGTAGATTCTGAAAAGCGAAGTGGTATTCTGGTCAAACCAGTTGCAAACCACTGCAGGTACTTTTGTACAGTGAAAAAAAATTACTTGCTTCTGGCTAGAAGCTGTCCTTCGTCAGGCTAATCCCCCACACAAGCTACTGCAGAAAAAATACCTCTTTCAAAACTTGCACTTAAGAGTACCTGAAATGCAGTCTTTCAAGATTTTTCTGATATTGGCTGCTTCCTTCTAAACATCAGTCTTCAGCTGCTGCCTAGTTCTGGTTTCAGAGTGTGATGCTGATTCAAAACTATCTTGACATCAAAAGAGTATTTTTCAGCTTTTTTAATAACTTCTATTAAAGACTGAAGCTGTTTGAGAATTTGTCATGTTTTGAAGGGCAACAGTGACAAGCTAACCATCCCATCTATTTTTAAGGAGTTTTTAATACACAAATTTGTAGCAAGTTTTTTAAAAAAAAAAAAAAATCCGATACACTTTTTTGCTGCCAACTTTCTTTCTACGGTCTTGAGAGAAATTCTGATGTTTCTCAGCCAGCTCTGTAGGGACTTGAGCACAGCATCATGAATTCTCAGAGATACGTGTATCAACAAATATTTTGCTGTCTGAATGCAGCAGTGCTTCATTTACTTCAGTAGAACTGCATTACTCTACAGAGAGGACCTTGGCCTACAGTATTTAGGCTCCCTGATTTGGTTAGTAATTGAAGGCTTGGAAGCTAATACATAAACATACGTTGTGGCCTGCTATATCAGTCACTGTTCAGCGGTCTCTGCATCATAGTGCTAATGACATGTGATGAATCTCAGAACTAGAATTTACAAATGAATACTTTTTTTTTCCTTCTTTAATGGCAGTGAATATATAGTGGTTTTTTCTTAAAACAAATACTGTATGGTGTGGTCTGAGGGATACTTTCCAAGGAAGGAAGTAAGTAGCAGCTGATCAAATACTTGCCAAATCAGTGGCTTGGCTTGGATTGATTTGAGTGAAAACTGACTCAAACTTTAACTGAGCAGTTCCTGGGCTGGTTCTAGTGTAAGTAGCAATGCTCATATTCTTGTTATGTCATTTGTTACTCAAGGAACATTGTCAAAGGCACGACAGGTGATGTAACACAGCTGATTTTAAAGGATATAGTTCAACAATTGCAGGCATTTTGTTCCTTTGCAGCATCCTCGGGGTTATTTTCTCAGTATTTTCTTTCCAAAATATTGATCCTAGGAGCAGTTTGCTCTTGAAGCATGTGGCGTGTTGGCTTCTTACTTAATGAAACTCTGCATGTGCCTTTAGAGTTTGATAAGGATTGTAGTAGGTGTTTGGTCTCAATCCCGTAATCCTGCATAATGCACTGGGAGTTTCTCTGATGTGCAAGAGAGTCATTTCTTTGTGGGATTCTTCCCCAATATATCTTCTGTTGACATTTACAACCTTGGTCTTGTCCCCAGCCACTGTGCCTGCTGTCAGAGTGTCTGTGTGCCTTGGGGCAGCCACTTTAAGCAGATGGGAGGGACAAATGCAATATTCTTGGCTTCAGTACAGCTTTAGATACCGAGATGAAGAATTTTAGCCCTGGCTTTATACCAGGCAAGTCCTGACCATGCCTTTTGTGTGATCCTGAAGACAAGTTGTGTCCCACCTACATAACAGAACGTTGTAGCTGATTCTCGTGATATGCAAGCACATAGGGTGAATAAGCCTGAAGTCCATCCAGGTAAGGCATCACTGGGACATCCCCGTAAGTTTTGCCTTGATTCTGGATAGCTATTCAACTGTATGCTGTATTTACACACTCTGTTTGCAAGGCACAGCCCTGCTAGCTTTTCACCTAGCAAGTACACTTTGTAGATCATGACAGCAGCCCATTAAGATAGAAACATCTGCAACTAGGGTCACTGTATCCTAGATTGCCACAGTGTGGAGCCAGCTGACAGTGCTACATCGTATTCCTTAAATTTTTTTTTTTTTTTTTTTTGCTTACTGGCTTAAGTCTCCCAAACTTTGTTCAACTGCAAGAGCAGTACCTATTCAACCATATAATTAGAAATTACTCTTTACTTAAACTTTAAACCTAACGAAAACATATAATTACAAACATGGACTTCTTTGGTATAGTTTAGACACCTCCCCCTAGAATCTGTATGTTTTATGTAGGTGTTGTTAGTGGTGCAACTGTGGCAGCTGCCAGCTTTCACATTGCCGTTCTCAGCAGAGTGGTATTTACCCTGGCAAAGCCCCGTAATGCCTGTTGTGCCCTGGTGAAGGGCACAGAGGTGGTTGTTCTGGCAGACGCACCTTCAATACGCAGACGGTAAGGGGTGCAGGAGGGCTGCAGGTAGTCTTCCACCCAGACAGCTGGAGCAGTGATCTTACGCTACCCAACTTCAGCCCCATTTTATTTAATACCTTATCTGTAGCTAAATTATTTTGGCTATGAAAAAGGAAGTCAGAAAGGGAACCAAGAATTTCATATCATGTGAACACTTTAGCACGTGACAGAGCACTAAGTGTTGCACTGACGGTATGTTTAAATACTGAAATACTTTGAGAATTACTGTAAAATCAATTGTGGGAGCTATTTGTTTTGCTTTGTTGCACAGACTGTACTTACATTTTTTTGCGTGGTTACATATTTTAGGTGCCTTCTCTGTTGTAAGGATACATTTTCACATTTATCTCCTGTTTTGGGCACTTTTTATATACACTTTTTTTTTCATTTGATCTTCATCTCTGGTTTTCATGTAATGTACATGTGTATATATAAAATAGATCAGATTTGTATTCATGTGCCTCTGAGATGTAAAAAATACTCATTTTGTACAGATTTTTTTAGAAGGACTAGGTCATGGTCTAAATTACGTAGCAAATGAAATTTAACATGATTGGCAGTTCTTTGTCTTCTTTTAGAAATGTTGTGTCAGATGGCTGGTCTCTTTTGTAAGGCAATGTCACACACACTCCCCAGATTTATTGTTCTATTATCATTATTAATTCAAAATAATAAAACACCTAACTAAATGTTACAGTCCTGACTTGGCAATTATAGTTTTTATTCACACTAACGCCAATTTGCTGCTTTTTATAATTGAAACAGACATCAGATCAAAATCTTTGAACACGTTGCCCATTTCAGGTTAACTTTAGTTCTGGGATTACTTTTGTGGGAGTGGGCAAATGATTTGCTTTGCCCATTGAAATGGAAAGAGAAATAGCATTACTGATTCATAGGCTCTCCTTCTTAGAGAGGGTAAAATGCTTTAGATTACTACTTCTGTTTCCTCCTTAGCTTCTGTAGCAGCTTTTCCTAAGGACAGACCGCGGATCTGCGTGACTGGAGATCTTCCTCTTGCAGATGTGAGAAATTGGGTGTCTCGCTTTTCACATTTTTGCAACTGCAGAATTGAACTCCTTCCCTTGGGGTTTGTAGCACAGCACTCTCCTGCAGCATTTGGGAAGCTACGCTGATGCGTTGTGAGACTGGGCCATCTGTAACTGGCAACCAGGGACCTGGTCCTAGAAGCGTCCTTCCCTCCCACCAACCTCTTGAGATGGTGCTTTCATTTCTTGAGCGTTGACCCCCTCATCTGGTGAGAGGCTTGAACTGTTCCGTCTCGCACCTTGTGGTTTGTCAATATCCCACTCCCCACATCAGTCATGGTAAGTCACAAGAAAGAAATCATCAACATCCCCTAAATCTCCCAAAACACAAGGGTTTGATCTATAAAATAATAGGTACCATCTCATGAAGCAGATCTTTTTTTAACAGAACTTGGCACCCACTTGACAGATAATAAAGCTGCTTTAGAAGCAAGGAGGTGGTTTTATTTTTTACTTCGAAGGCTGCTTGGTAAGAAAACGAGCCAACTCCACTTGCTCCATTGTTACTGTAAAAAAAACTGAAAAAAGCAGTCAGCAAAAGTGGCATATGACTATTTTTAATCCTGTTCTGTAATTTACAACACAAGTGAAGTGATGTCAGTACTGTTGCAACGTGCAATTACACGATTTTCTCTGTATTTTCTTGAAATACTTTCTGGGGACAGTAAAGCTGTCCTTGCTCATGTGAATCCTTTCAGGTAGCTGTAATGTACAATCAGATATGTAAATAAATTATTTGTTTTCCCTGCATGACTAAAAAGTCGTCTGCCGTGGGTGACTGATGCAATGTCCCCTTTTGCCCTGGATTCCTGGCACACGCAGCGTACACCCGCTTCTGTTTCTGTACTTCATTTAAAGAAAGATTGCACAGTTTTGCTCTCACCTGCCTAAATGCCAGCCTCATTAACTTTGGCTGAGTTATATGGATGTCACCAGGGAACGAGTTTGTCTGAGTACGTGCTTTATCTGACAGCCACAACTATGGTAAATTTCCAGGAGCTTTGTGGGATACATAATGCCGAAGCTTCACGGGACCGACCCTTTAATCTCTCCACCCACAGTTCTCAATTGATGGGAACTCCAGCTGTGAGCCGTTTGCAGGATTTGGAGCCAACTTTTTAATCTGACTTAAATATAATGATTTACTGACCCATGTGGCTAATGAGTGTGTGCTCTGCCTCCTTTCCTGGGGAGCAGCGAGCTGCCGTGGGGAGGGCACAGCCTGAAGCCATGTCCCCCGGGGGGGTCTGGCGCTGGTGCACAGTCTGTCCCTGCATGGGCAGCCCCGACGGCCCCATGGTGTGCCCACGGGGCACTGGGGAGGGAGGTTCACAGTTACACTCAAGGGCTTTCCCCTCGCTCACCTGTGCTGGGGGGAGGCCTGAGGGAGAGCCCTGCCGTGGGTGGCCCAGCCACAGCCTGCCCATTGCCAAGCCCCAGGAGCAGCTGTGGCTCCCAGGTGTGTTTGGACGAGCCCTCCTGAGAGCGGGACAGCAGAGTCTGCCTGTGAGGGACCACAGTGGTGGAGGGAAGCCTCGGGCAGCGGCTGGGAGCTGCAGCCTGTCACAGTGAGGAGGCAGTGGGGACAAAAGGACCCTCGCCCTGGTGCAGGCTCTGGACAGGACTTGCCACATCGCCGTCCCCAGTGAAACGGGCTCTGTGTGAGGCAGAAAGGCGGAGGACACACCCGTGCCTGTAGGCCCCCCTCGACCAAATCTCTGAGGTAATTTTTTTTTTCTAATCTCCTGTTTGAGCTGCCAGACTTGCTGGCCTGTTCTCTGGTCTTTATTTTAACTGCTGGAGTAAAAAAATAGCCTAGTAAGTGACGAGGTGTTTACGTTCAACGCTACTATTTGCAAGGGTCTGTGTGGAGTGAGGGGAGGGTGCCGCGGGCACGGTCACCTCAGGGGTAGCCGGCACTGGGGCTGGTGTCTGTAGGCACTATTACTGCAAAGAGGGGCCAATTAGTTTGGGAAAATGCTGATGATAGCCATGCAGCCATAGTCAGCCCACAGAGGTGCTGGGCGATTCTTACTGGGAAAAACGGGGCCTTTCTGTGGTGTGTTGGGGAGGCTGCTGAGGTGAAGCATCTCCTCAAGCAGCTCTGTGCAGCTCGCTGCCCCATCCTGCCTGCCCAGCAGCGTGTCTGAGGGACACCATCAGAGTTAGCCTGGAAACACCAGCAAAGCCCACGCTGACATGGCCGCAGGACACAGATGGCTCATGGCTGTGCTTCCACAGAGGGTTTAGTGGGTTTAAAGTTTGCCTCCTGAAAAGCTACCACTTCCACCCTCAGTCTGCTTCTTCATCAGGTGTCACTTGCGCCTTTGATATAAAATAATGTTTGTACCCGTGTGAATGATGGTCAAGCGTGTAAAGTCAGAGAACCGGGCCTGTGGTGTATTATTTAAAATCTGAAGTGGAGTCTAATGTGGTAAGCTCTCTGCCTCCAGCTGGGCTTGAAGGAAGGGAGAGGGTGGAAAGGAATTTTGAAAAGACTTCACTGATCCGTTCAAGCCTTGCAGGGCAAATGTTTTCCTTTAAAAAGTATTTTGGTGATCTTCAAGTGATCATAGTGTGCAAACTGCTTTGATTTGGTTGTCAGTATTTTCTAAAACTGGTATATGTCTTTTACAATATCATCCCATGTGGTTGCTGGGCAACTTTTCTCCCAGCAGGTAGAGACATTTGGGGAATCAGAGCAAAGACAGCGTATGAATAATCCATGGAGCAACTTCCCTGTGTGTTATCTTCTCAGGCTTCCCCATTCGCAGATTCCTTATGGCAATGAGATGTTGGATATTCAGATTTTTAACAGCAGGCTCAAAGAAAACTCCCCACTGTGTATGCTTAACCGCTTCACCAGAGAGACACGGAGCAGTTTTGTTCCCAAATCTCACCAGCTCAAGGTAACATGCTGTACTACTGACCTACTTCCAGATCAATTACTCACTGGTACGCAAGAAAGACGCACAGGGAAAGTAAATCAGCTGTTACTCTGGGGATAGGAATACATCAACACTAGGTATCACAAAGTCGGTAATAGTTTCTAACAAACGATGTTGTTCGTACTGTGCTGGGGAGAGCTGAGACCCTTGGGTCGTTTTGCAAGGAGGAATTAAAGCTCAGAACTCCCTGGGAAGTGATTGTTATCTTGCTCTTATCTTTTTTGGGGGGAAGGGAGGAGGGAAAGAGGGTTTGAAGCCAGACAGAGATTAAATGAGGCAGTAGCAGAGTAGGAAATAGATTGCAGGACTTCTGACTCCTGAAACTTGGACGGTGGCAAGGAGAGCTGTTACAAAGAGGAAATACATCTCATGTGAGCACTGAGTGAGTACGCCGGCCAACTCCTGTAGTCTGGCAGCAGGCTCTGATCTGATCTCCTCATGTTGTCTTGGCAGACACGTTTTGTTCAGCATAGCAGCCTCAAAGCTGTGATTTTGATGCTTTCACTTGTTCTGTTTGCTGTTCTTTGTGATCCGTGTTTTCTCAGATTGCTGATGGCAGACAGGGGTCTGGGATGTGTCACTCCACTCTAAATGTCTTTTGACCCACGTCATGCAGCAGGTGCTCTCCTACCTTGCATAACTCAGGGTAAATTTTGTACTTGGAGCCAGCTGCTTTTTGGACACAAAAAAAAGGGGTTAGAGCATATGATTAGTAAACTGAAAGTTGTCCCAGGTGTATAACCACAACTATTTGGGTTAATGGTGATTTTAAACCAACTTTGCAGTGATAATATGTAAGCATGTCTTCTGGCATAGTGCTTAAACCCTTATTCCCTCACACCAAGATCTTTGTGCCTTAGCCTGCTAACAGACAAGGTAGTTAGTATTTTGATGCAATAGTGTGTAACATACGGGTTACAACTCACAGTGCAGACTGTTTCTGAAAAGACAGAAGAGCTGGGCTCTGGCACCAAATCAGGTAGGTGGAACTCAGCTGCTGAAAGGCTGCACTCACTATTTCCCTGTTCTGGAACGCAAGGGAATTGCAGGATGCGTTTCATGAAACGCTGTCTCTCTTGGCCACTGTGTGGCTTTTCTTAATGTACTCAGGCTTTTATTTAAAACCTGAACAGTCACCAGGCAGGGTTGCTCTCAGCCATTCAGTAATCCTCCAGTCTGCCTGAGCACTTCTCCCATGTGGCAGAGAAAGGACCCCTGACCAAGCCTGTCCTTTGGCCTCTTGGGTCAGCGTGGCCTGAAGAACCGAGCTCTGGCCGTGCAAAGCAATGACGGGGGTAGGGGGTGGGGGAGCTGCCCTAAAGAAAAGCAGCAGCAGAGGAGTTTGCTTTCATTTGGGGAAATACCGCATG
The DNA here is from genome assembly GCF_000708025.1 of Charadrius vociferus. Taxonomy (NCBI): domain Eukaryota; kingdom Metazoa; phylum Chordata; class Aves; order Charadriiformes; family Charadriidae; genus Charadrius; species Charadrius vociferus. Next base: position 635,590 of record NW_009647412.1, read on the forward strand.
GAAATACTGGATGAAATGTACAGCCCGGAAGCCCCTCTGAGCGTCCCCTGGTGGTGGGTGCAGTGGAGCTCTCCCCTGGCAGAGAGCGGCTGGGCTATTTCCATTGCCACCGCCGCGGCAGGAACAGGGAGCGCTGCCAGGGCTGCCATGTGCAGAGGGATGTGGTTAAACACCGGCCACCTGAAACACAAAGTCCAAGGCCACAGAGGGCTCAGGATATGACTGAAAACCAGCTTTGAGTTCTGCAGTCCCAACAGCTCCTGTAGTCCTGTTGCTTTCCACTAAGTTCCTACTGGCGTAGTCAGGGTGCTGGCTTCCCAAGGGATTGTGGCATCAAAAACGTAAGCCTTGGCATGAGAGACCTGCTTGGAAATATTTGGCACAATATTTGTATTAACACCTAACAATGGGACTTACCCTTAGGAAAGCAACTGTTCCTCTTTGGAATGAGCTGTTCAGACCTCACATGTTTTATTTATTTGTGCAAGGAGCACATGGCAAATGCAATATGCATTCTTGCAATAAAGGTTGTGTAACTCAGATCTGATTAAACAGACAGTGGTGCCTGGTTACAAATTCATAGCTATAAAGTAAAAAGAGGGATTATGCTGTGTCAGATTGGTAGTAGGTTCTAACTGTGCCTGTTTGGTTTTTTTAATGTTCTTTTTGATTGGTTGGTTTGGTTTGCGTTTTTCAGGAGGACTATGTAAGCCAAAATTTCTGCCACCCAGCAATGACTGAAAACTTGAAACCAGAATGAAAAATTTCAATGCAAAGCTAAATAGTGGTTCAAAACCACATCCTTCGAATCCTTCCCTCCTGCCCTACAGCTAGTGGTGATAAAACCGGAGCTGATTCATTTCTTGGGTTTTAACCAAGCATTAGCCATAAGACTAAATATTTGGTAGCTGGAAACCCAAAAGAGGAAATATTAATAAAGTAGTATTGTATTTATGATTTATGCTATTATGATTTTACTATGTAAACAGAAGATAATGGGATTGAAGTAAAATGTGAAAATACACTTTGAATATCAGGAAACACTTCCCGACACAAAACCATGTTAGATTGCCTGATACCGTCCCAGGGGAAGGGGTGGAAACGCTGTCGCCTGGCTCAGCGCGAGTGAGGGGAGGCAGTGCGCTGCGGGGCGGCGGGGCCCGGCAGCCCCCGGCTGCTCCCCGTGTGCTGGGCCGCGTCCCACCGCAGGACGGTGGGCGGGCAAGGCTTGCTCCCGCTGCTCCTGCTTGCGGAAGGGGGGGAAGCCCCCCTCCCTCTGAAACTGGGAGATGGGGCCAGCACAGTCCTCGTTAGCAGGTGCCAGACACTGGAAAGCAACAGGGGTGAATGTGTAAGCTTAGCAGTAGACTTTTTTTCATGCAAAATAGCTGTTTGTAACTCCCAGTGTTTCTGTCGTGATGCACAGCTTTACTCTGTCGTGAGAAATATCAGGAGTTGTTACCCAGGAGAAAAAAAAAACAAACAAACAAAACAAACCAATTCACCAATAATTTCTTTTTTGAGCAACCGCGCTGCCGCCGCTGGTGATGCCGGCGAGACCCGGCGGGAAGCGTGCGCCGCGGGGGGCTCATGGAAACGGGTTTCTGGGGGCGGAATCCGGCTGCGGGGAGAAGGGGCAGGGGCAGAGCTGAGCCCTGCGGGCGGGGAAGGGCCCGGCCACC
>NW_009647412.1:637835-639885 GCF_000708025.1 Charadrius vociferus
GGTACACCGATGGTGTGCTGCGTTGCTGTAGAGCAGGTGTTTGGTGAGTGTGGAAGTGATGAATCCTTCTTGCTGCTACTTTCACTACAGGTGCGGGGTTTGATGTAATTCCCACGTACAGAGTCCTGAAAGAGTAGAGGGAGGCCGAATCCTGAAATAAACAAACACAGCTATGTGCAGTTGTACCATTTTCACCAGAACTGACCTTCGTTGCTTGGTTCTTGCTACATAAAGCCGTGCGAAGCTTTACACGTGTGCAAGGGCATCTCTGCTGGCTCTGTATAACAGCACTTTGATTATTGCTGCTTTCAGTCAGCTTAAAATATGTAAAGAATAGAGTAATTTAATTGCAAAATCACAATAGCCAGGTATCGGGTAAGAGCTGAAGAGCCTCTTCCAAAAAACTGGCCGTTTCCATTGATGCTAAGAAAAAGCTGTCTTTTGCTGTTTAACGTGCCACACTTAGCCTGGGACTGACGGGGTAGGCAGCTGTTTGTCTTTCTCAGTAGGTGTTGGAAGTGTGTGTGTGTGTTAGGTGTTTGGGGAGGTTTGTACAAAATGGTTGTATGGTATTTTATTAACAAGCCACAAAAAAAAGCTATAGTACATTTTGATATAAAAACAGGAAATGCAGTTTAGAAATTGTTTAGAAAAATATAGACACCATTTTACTTGGAAAATGCAGTGCTGTCAAAATTCTGTCAGCTTTGTTGGAAGATTTTGAGGACAAAAGTTCCAGCTTTGAAACACCCTATTTTGACTACTTTTTTTTTTTTTTTTCCAATTCTGCAGCATCTCACATCAGAATAACAAACCAAAATGTTTCTAATGATTCAAAAGCCGTCTTGAAGCTTTTGCAGAGAATTTCAGAATTCTGTGGGCTTGTTTCTGGTTGAAACCAATTGTGAAACCCAGGTCCTCCCTGAAACTGGCTTGCCATCCTGTAAACCTGAGCAGTTGAGTCTTGCCCAAACGTGTGCCATGAACCCAGGACTACGAGCCAGGTATTTCAGTAAAGCTCTGGCATTGCTGTGCTCTGTGGCCATAGCACATCCAGGCAGCTTACCAGTTGCTTAACTTTAGTCTCTGCAGAACTGGAATATTTGCTTAAGTTCACAGCAGGGCAAGATGCTGTGCTGAGCTACCTGGAGACAAATGACCAACAGCCCTGGCTCAGGCAAGAGTGAAAGCTGCGGGTTACTTAAGATAACTGAGGGAATCCTTGTAGCAGGAGCTCAGGATGTGAAAGTCCAGCCCCACGTGCAGGCCAAGCCTCACCTGGTACATCTGCAGCGCTTGGCCCGCCTTACTTGGGGCAGGAGCACTGCATGGTTTGTTAACGAAGCTGCACATCAACAGCTAGACCCCAACTGATGTAAATTAACAGAGAGATGCTAAAGCTAATGAGACTGTGTCAGCTGACTCTGTGTGTGAGCAAAGTCCAGCCTAAAGATAAAATCCGTATGAAGTGTCCTGCTCCTCACATCTAAGCAGAGCTGATCCTGCGGCTCCTGGCTTGCCGGTGCAGGAACCACTGCGGCTCTTGGTTCTCCTCACTCCCCTCCCTTTGATGTCTCTGCCTCTTCACTTTTTGTGGGAGCTCCCGGCACGGCAGGGTTGTGTGGAGGCAGAGCACATGGTCTTTCACCTCCCACCTTCATGGCACCCGCTTCTTACTCACCCAGGCAATACATTTGATTTTGGCTTTAATTTAATAGCTAAAGTCCTGAAGTGCCAATGAACTTGATTCAAGATGCTTATGATTGATCATAGGTGTGCTGGAGATGGTTTTGGATTTTTTTGGGTGGGGGAGGGAAGGTTGTTTATTTTGGACACAAGTCCTGACCAAAACCATAGAAATTTTTAGGTGCCCCATTTGAGTTGCTTTAAGAGCTTTGATTTTATTCCAGAAAACACTGAGCAGCCTCCCTCTGAATATAACACCTCCATTAAATGAAAAGTTATTAAATGAGGACTAAAACGAGGGCCCTTTTAATTACCTAATAAAAAGATGTTACAATTAATGTACTTAAAAGATGTGTTCCTGCTG
>NW_009647412.1:639906-646220 GCF_000708025.1 Charadrius vociferus
TTCCTGACCTTTCCGGTTTGACAAACCAGTTATTCAGAATCCAGACACTTTCATGACCCTTTTAAAGTAAGTGTAAAAACGAATCAATTATAGCAGCGGTGTTTCTGAATTGTGTATTATATGTATTTTTGAGAGGCTGACAGAAAACACTTGCTTTTGAAAGGTAAGATGTGAATGGGGACTAAAAGCATAATGTTCTTTGTTCAAATTATAATAACATTTTTCAGTGCTTTGCAGCTCTCCCGAGTGTCTGTCGCGTCCTCCCTAGGGTGAAACTTCAGCAACTGAATACCGGTGTGTTAGCAGCACAGGAGGAGCTGTGTGTCTGGTTCAGAAATAGTGGTGAGATCATTCGAAAGCCTTGCTCAGACCTTGCTGTGTGGAGCCAGGAAGGGGGATTGTCCCAAAGACTGTTCAGACCTACTTGTCCTGTTAATGAAGTGTTGGATTGTCTTCCCAGCTCTCTTGCTTTTTGGGTATCCCTCCATGGGATGGTTGACACTTTTTTTTTTTTTTTTTTTAACGAAAAAAAAAAAAGGGGGGGGGGGGGGGGGGGGAACAAACCCAAGCCCTGAAACCTTGAACTTCGAAAGAAAATACATGTGCTGAGTTGTGCAAATAGAGTGTGGTGTGCCAGGGGTGACCAGGCTGCCTGAGCCAGCTGGGCCATGGGCTGGCAAGAGTCCTCGCTCTCGGGGATGGGGCTGGTGTCTCAGCGGCCCGGCCTTGCCTTTGTACGTGGTCAACGACAGGGCCAAGCTGGGAGGGTGCTCAGCATCTGTGATGTGAAACTGTGATAACTTTTCCTGCAGATTAGACAACTAAATGTACAAAGTATTTTATAAAGCTGCGACTGCTGGTGAGACCACCAACAAACAATTGGGAGGAAGGCAGTGGTCTTAGATGAGGCAGGAGAACAGTATTTGCAGTGTTGTCTGAATCCCAAATATATGGCTAAGTAAATTAACCCATGAGTAAATAAACCCCAAACTGTGGAAATCTTCACATGGCTACAGCAATGTGATTCCCATTTTCATTATGCCTGGAATTTAATGGACTGCTGAAGTTTGACCAAAAGGCATTTCTTGTGTCAAAATGAAAAATTACAGATCAAAAGGGTGACTTTGCAGACAAACATATCGATCTAAAGCCTGGGTGACACAGACTTCCTGGAAGAGAGCCCAGAAGCATGTCTGTGTTTAAAGTCAAATGGCTGTAGCCTTTTACCACTGATGAATAAAAAATGTTTTTGTCTGCATGCCGAAAGCTCAAGCAGAAACAGAAATTACTTGATTTGTTCTGCTGGAGGAGCAGGTACGTGTTTGCGAATAGTAATCCATTGAATGCTGCAGTATTCAATAATTTAAAAAAATGACAGCGAGGTAGGAAATAAATCCCCCCCCCCAACCCCCCAAACTCTGTTTATGGCAACCACAGGAAAGGCAAAGTGAACCTTCTTATTCTGTGTTGAAGGGGCAGTGTTCTCTAGACACACGAGGAGGGGAGCAGTCGTGAAGTTTCTCCGTGAAGATCTAAGTAGTATTTTTGATTTGGTACAGGAGTAGCGAGTCTTACAGATGTCTGGCCCTGGGGATGGTACTGTCATCTATAATTAGATACTAATGAAAAGGTCCAGGTGTGCCTCCCTGATGAGGATGAATGAAGGGGTCAGCACAGCATGCTGCTGCTGCTCCCTGGAGAGCAAGGTGTAACATCACGAGGGGCAGCAGTGGGATTTTTGTGAATGAGCTCTTTGGGCTCCCAGGAGAGGGAGTGGCAGTCCTTACTGCTATGCCGGCATAGTGCAGAGCAGTGCTTGGTGCCTTGGTTTCCCAAGGGAACCTGTGAAAACAGGATTTAAATGGAAAAAGTGGTGCCGAATGGCAGTGACTGCTTTTGTGAAGCCCAGAAGATGCCAGCTGACACTCCAGGCAGTGTGTCTGAAGCAAACTTCAATTATGCAGGGAAGGAGGAGTAAGGGGGAGGGAGGGATGGATGGATGGATGGGAGACTTCTAATCTCATCTCCCCCACAGTCTGTTTAACCTCAGCAGCACGGGGCCTGCTGGTCACGGAAGCTCCTCTCCCTCTTTCTCTCTCAGGTGCTTATTCATGTTTCTGACTGTAAACTGCATGAAAGAAACAGTGACTCAGAGCCCAGGCCTGGAAGGTTTGCGCATGGGGTTTTTCCTTATCTGTGTGAGTACCCACTGGCAGTTACCACTGAGTGACGCTTACTGCGGTAAGCAAGCTGTTGCAGGATGAAGGGCAGTAACATGAGCGTAGCTTTTATTATGACCTTGGTGTAAATTGGGAAAAAAAATATATTGGAGGTGATAAAATTATATGTTTGTAAATGCAGTGCCACGGGAGCAGAGTCAAATCCAACATATATATAGCTTCGTATAGTCCTCACATGAATCTCATATTATGGAGAATAATTTCCTTTGCATTCAGCACAGTGCAGCTCCACTGGCCTGGTGATTATGGTGACAAAGCCAGGCTTCAGAGTCCGGCCTCAGACATCATGTCAGCAGTGCAAAAAGCATCACCAACAAACAGGACAAGAGGCAAAAGGCATAAACTGAAACACAGGAGGTTCTGTCTGAACATCAGGAAACACTTTTTCAAGTAAGGGTGACAGAGTGCTGGCACAAGTTGCCCACAGAGATTGAGGAGTCTCCGTCCATGGAAATACTCAAAAGCCATCTGGACTGAGTCCTGGGCAGCTTTCTTTAGGTGACCCTGCTTGAGCAGGGGGTGGACCAGATGACCTCCAGAGGTCCCTTCCAACCACAAGCATTCTGTGATTCTGTGAAACTCCTTTGCTTTTGAAGTTTGTACTGTTTGCTGCTGCCTGAAAGTCATAGGGCCAAACCTGCCCCTGTACTAACAGCAGTGGCTCCTTTAGGGTGAGGCTGTCTGAGACTGTGGCTTGCTATCTCATTTGTGGCAGCACTAATTCAAACTGTAGTGCTGAGTTGGTACAGTCATCTCAGTTAAAGAATTTAATCTGTATATGAATTCAAGGCAAGGACAGCCTAATATAGAATGTAATGTTTACTGTCTTTGAAGAAGCTATAATAAACTTAGATGGCAAGCTGAAGAGAGACGGAGCAATCGGCTAGCTTTGCAAATATGTCAGAGAGTTCTTGGGAACCCCAGCCTGAAACTTCTGTACATTATTGCTGGGCACTGTGGCCATCAACTGAACCCAAATGGTCATGAGAGTGTGATGGCATTGTGTACTGTCACAGCCTTATTGAGACTGTGAGGATTGTGCATCTGAATCAATGGAATCCTTGTCACTAATTTCACAAGGATTGTACCCAAGTTCAAACATGTATTTCATCATAGGAAAAGGAAAGCAAACCAAGTTCAAACTTGAACCCAAGTTCAAAGATGTATTTCATCATAGGAAAAGGAAAGCAGAAGGCATGTGAGGCTTTACTGACATAGCTAGATTTAAAGCCTTGTTTCGTACTCCCAGTGTGTAGGTGGGAGGAATAATACTGTAACAGCATCTTTAATTTTAATAAAGCATCTTGTATAGCCATGTGAACACTGTCCCCTCTCAGCAGTCACTGTGATGCCTTGGTGGCTGTGTAAGGCCCGTGCAGCGAGAAATGAGCTCCCACGCTGAGCCCAAGCCCGCTGCCTGTTAGCCTCTGCTTGAGCTGAATTCCTGACTCCCGTCCTTTCATCACTCCAGGCCCAACTGGAAGAGTACTTGTGAGCTACCAAATATAGAATGCACACAACCTATTTCACAACTGGAACTTGCAAATGCTGGAGTGGATTTCATGGACTGAAGCCTCCCAGGGAGGGAGCATTACAGTAAATAATGTTAGTGCATTTGTTTAATCCCTGGGGATTGTGGAACATAGGATTAAAGTGGGCTAAGGGGATTTCCCCATTGACAGCTGCTCCTCTGTGCACAAACACACACACAATTTTTTTATATGTAACTTATTCAGCCCCAAAGAATTTAAACTGCATATGGCACTGTGCATAACATGACCGTTGTTTCCACATCTGGTTACGCATATCTGTCTCCCCCAGTAATTGTCTTTAATAGACACAATTGAGGATGAGGTAGTTGTACTAAGAAGAGACATAGCTCTGTGTTTGAACAGGAAACCATTATTTCTGAGCTTAATCATAGCTCGTTAGTCCTGTGATTTTTCTTCTCTCCCCCATATATGCACAAGCACACATGCTTTAAATATGAAGGCCCCATTTATGGTGGGGCATTCATCTTGTATTGACAATTTGCTAGAGGTTCTTGGGATGGGCAGAGCCTTGGCCAGTTAGCAAAGAACTAGACCATGTCTGAGAGGTGACCAGAAGCTGGAGCTCACTGGCATTACATGGTTGCTCACAGCTGAACAACCGGGTCGCAGTAAAGATCTCGGAAGGACTGCAGTTTCTGTAAATCCTTAATGGACTTGGCTGCTTTGTGTTCCTGCAGAGGTACGTGGGGTCAGGCCAGCTCCTTGCAGTACATCATATTTGCACATTTCAGAATTTTTAATCGTAAACTTGCTATTCCTATTGTTCTGATTAAAAAAAAAAATAAAAATCTGGGTGTCCAGCACAGATTCATATTTTCAGGTGAAGACAAGCGAATTTCATCCTGTACCAGCAGTGGGGTTTCAGTTATTTCTCTCAAGACATTGTCTTCAAGTTTAACTTCTTCGATAATTCAGTCTCTTTGTCAACAAGGTCTGATGCCGAAATACCAAGCTGTTGGCTACAAACCACTCTGGCTTACATGCTGTTTAGTATCACACACTGGAAAGTTAACAAATCAATGGATCTACTTGCAGAGAAAGGTATTGCATAAGTATAGGCAGGATCAAGAAAGAAAAAATCAGATTAATGCATGCATTCATCTAGACCAAACAGGGTCTCAGTGTGTCCCAGTCAGCAACATGCAGCCCAGTCTCCCACCCCTGGAAGTTCCCTCCTGACTTCAGAGGTATGACACCAGTCTTCCACTTTGTGAAGCCTTTCTGGAGACCTATAAAGAAGCTACTACATCTGGTTCATAGCTCTTGTAAAAATGTTGTCTTTTTTTTCCAAATAGGGCTATTTTCAGAAGTGATAGAATCTATTGTTCCATAGTTATTGTTCTGGGCTATTGTTGGTCTAATGTAATTAATATATTAGCCCTTTGGCTGCCAAATGGCTTGAAACGAACTGCTTGTGTTTATTTTTAGAATTGTGAAAGTTGTGATGCTTTACAACTTGATATGCTTGTGATTACATCTGAACTGAATGCAGAGCTAATCCTCTTCCCAGCTCCCATCCAGACAGGGGCTATAATCATGCGTTCCCAGCACACGGGTTCTGCACACCACAGAGAGCAGCCAGCAGGTATTTGTGAGAGAAGATGAAGTCCAAAGACCTGACCTTCTCAGGTATGGAAGCACCTCCTGCCAAGGGAAGACTTGCCTGAAATGTGCCTTATCCAGTTACCACCACAGGACTGCCAGTGCCGGCAGTGGAAGTGGGAGCGGGCTGCCAGCAGCCAAGCACGTCTTGTGGGACTGGGCTCCCTGTGTAAGAGCTCCCGCTGGGCAAAAATGTTGTGTGAAAGTCTTGCCCTGCTCTCATGGAAATTAAGAGGCGCTTTGCATCAGTACCAGTGGGGGCAAGATGAAGACAAGAGGCAACATGTATGAGGCTGCTGAAAATAGCAAATTAAACAGTTGGTCGGGACATCAGCTAAGCAGTATGCCATCAGCTTAATTAGGAAGAAACTTCTCCATACCCTGGCTCGTACTGTTCCTTCCATACATGTAGGTACATTATTTGCTATGAATTTGTTGTGCTCAGCATTGGTCTGTGTTGTTATGAGCATCTCTGATACAGCCAAAGAGCAAGAACAGTATTTAAAAAATAAGATAATGAGAGGTTGGTGGATGTATCTTGCAGTCTCTGTAAGAGTAACAGTCTCCTAACTTCTTCTAAAAGCTGTTGAGGCCTTTTCTCGTTCAACCCAAGTGATTTCTACAGCACCCATGTCCTTCACCAGAGAAAAGGTTAGTGCATTTCACACAGTTTGTGCAAGTCGTCTTTTCTACCAGTACTCCCTGGGCATCATCACTGCAGCACAAATTCCTGGGTGTCACTGTTCCAGATGGTCAAGAAATTCTTCATTTCTGTAACTTCTGCCAGTACGTCTTATTTACAAAATGGTCATATAACTTCTTCCCTCTTTCAAACCTTTTTGCCCATGGTCCATGATTCACTTTGCATTCTACCATTGGTTTTAAACAACATGTTCCTTGGCTCTAAATATTCATCAGG
>NW_009647412.1:646508-647933 GCF_000708025.1 Charadrius vociferus
TGCTGGCTTTGATTTTTGTTAGCCTTGTTTGCTCAGCTGAGGTTTTCCTAACGGGTACAGAAGGGATGAGGGAGACATTCCCATTGGTAATCCTGTCCCATCAATGTGCACTCACTATTGTCTGTGCCTCTTGTGGACCTGCTGCTCAACTCGATGGAGCTGTGTTCCTGCTGTGATCTTCAGGGAACTTCACCTTGATTGCTGAGATCTTGCAGGAACAGTGAGTGATCTCTCTCTTTGTAGGACAAAACCTTGCAAGCCATCCCCCATGTTTCTGGTGGCTTCAACATGCTGCTGGACTGGTCACTACTTTGCTATCATGCTGGAGTAAGCTGTCCAGGGGTATGGACATGCAAAGAACCGAAGTACTCAGTGGTTTGTGTGTATTTTTTCCCCTTTTCCACAGTTTGGTGTTTGGAGGATCTGTAGCAAATATTAAAGGGAAGTGCAGTAACTGTCCAACCCCTATAACCTGTGGGCAGGGCCTGCACATGCTGGGTTGGTATCCAAAGTATATGAAAGTGTAATTCCAAAAAGTCCAGAAAGCTGAAAAACATAAGGTAGGTGAGGATGATCAGAGAAATAATGTAAGAGCAAAAAGCAGGAAGAAAGTAAATTTTCTTTTTCATAGCATTTCTGCTGTCCCTTCTGACTTGACCTCACATTATGATGGCCTTGTGGTATTTTCTTAAAACACTTTTTTAACTGAGTGTGTATGTAAATGAGTGGGTCTTTACGAAACCTTTATAAATTGTATACATTGTATAGCTGTACTGTGTGCATAGGTTTTCCCAGTCATACAGGTATGTTGCCCAGCCTTACTGGGTATGTAAATCATAGAATGGTTTTGGTTGGAAGGGATCTTAACGAGCATCTCGTTCCAACCCCCCTGCCCTGGGCAGGAACACCTCCCACCAGCCCAGGTTGCTCCAAGCCCCGTCCAACCTGGCCTTGGACACCTCCAGGGATGGGGCAGCCACAGTTTCTCGGGGCAACCTGGCCCAGTGCCTCACCATCCTCAGTGTAAAGAAATTCTTCCTGATATCTAATCTAAATCTACCCTCTTTCAGTTAAAAAACGTTACCCCTTGTCCTGTTGCTATGCTCCGTGATCAGGAGACTCTCCCCAGCTTTCCTGTAGGCCCCCTTTGGGTTCTGGAAGGGGCTCTAAGGTCTCCCCGGAGCCTTCTCTTGACGCCAGACACACAGGAGGGTAGAGTATGTCCTCTGACATCCCTGCGATAGAGACAGGGTATCTACATGGCTGCTTCGAGGCATGCAGGAGAAGGCTGGACAGACAGGGACGTGTGGAGAGACGGACAGGGAGATGCTGGCTGTGAGCGGCTCGGGAGCCCTGCTGGGGCGGGTGGTGCCGCAGTGATCCCCGGGGCCATCCCCGGGGCTTGCAGCACGGCCGAGGGTCTCC
>NW_009647412.1:648276-648938 GCF_000708025.1 Charadrius vociferus
GAGCGGCGGAGGGGGCCCGCACCGCCCCGGTGCGCCGGGACGCCCCGACCCTCCCGGGACGTAGCCGCAACACGTGGAGCAAACTTTCGAGGGATGTGTGTGTCTGCCGCCGGACAGAAACTCCGCCGCATCGGGATCGCGCCGTAACGCTGCACGGAGCAGCTCGCCTCTGCCTGGTTTGATGGTTTTTGGGTGTTGGTTTTTGGCTTTTTTCTTTTTTTAATAACTGGTGCTTTTGGGTATTTTTTTTTTTTCCTCTTTCCTCTACTTTTTTTCTACTGCTTGTTGGGTCGGGACTTTTTAAGCTTGCTGGGGCAAACGCAGCGTTTGAAAAGCCCAGAGAAATGTTGCAATGTCTCTCGTGGCAACGAATTTTATTTTTTATTTTATTTTTTTTTTAGTTTTGCTTTTTGCAAGGGCAAAGAGGAAGGGTGGAAAACATGCCAGCGTGATCTATACTAGCTTAAATACCGCCTGCGAGCAACTGGGCTGCGAGAGGCAGGAGAGGGGCACCTCGGTCGCCTGCTGCTTCGCCCCACTCGGTTGTAGCTCAGCCCGAGCCCTTCTCGGGTGGAATTCCGAGGACCTGCGGGTCTGGGGAAGGGAGGCGGCCGCAGGCCTCCCCCCGAGGCCCCTTCCCCTGCTTCCCCCTCCCTCCGTGC
>NW_009647412.1:649616-670924 GCF_000708025.1 Charadrius vociferus
CGGGCCCCGACGTGCGCGGGGCGCAGGAGGCTGTGCCCGGGCCCAGCCTTAGCGGGGAGAGCGGCCGGGTTTCGCTCCTGTAAGGCCATGTGCATCCTTCCCACCGCTTTCACTTTCAGAAAACACATCTGTTTTCTTTTTTCTTTCCTTTTTTTTTTTTTTTTTAAATAAATCTAGTCACATACATACCAAGCGGCCTGGCTCCTGGTAATTCCCTTCTTTTTTATTCACCTCAGTGCTTTTACCCCCCCACCCTTCTGATGTTCCTTATTGCTTGTCTTTGATTTCGATTTGGCACACCACTTGTGGAGACACTGTTTTGTGCTCCTTCTTTGGGCACAGTATATATACAACTCTGTTTTGTATGTTACTGTTCGCTTGCATAGCATCATATTTATAACTTCTGTGTGCTTCTCTGTTATGTTACATTACTTTCTAAGTTCTTAGATTAGAATTATTTTGGGGATCCTCATAATTTTTTTGATTTATGTAGAGATGTTTTTACTTCTCTCTTGTAAAGTCAATTATATTGACCTAGAATAAGGAGAAGGGCCAAGTGGCAATAGTATTCTTATGGCTAAGGTCTATAAAAGCAAATGGAAAATTAAAATCTTCCTGTGTGTTTTTTTGAGCCACTTAGAATTTAATTCTCTCTGATGTAGCATTGCAGGAGTCTACACTCTGCATGTATGTACACAGACATTTACACACTCCACACAACTTTTATGCTCTCATCCCATGAGATGTTTGCAAACAAACCCTGTTTTCAGTGCTGTATTCTGTGGCATTTGCCCATAAAAATAACAATATTTACTTAGTGTTTCACAGTTAGGAAAAATTTGCAAATGGTATTGCAGACCTCTGCATACTTTTTTTTCTTCTTCAGCCCTCTATATCTGAACTCTTGTGCGCAGCATACTAAAACATGTATTAATAACTATTCCTTTGACATGCATTGGGGCATACAGGCCTTGATATGTCCGAATTATTTCCTGTGTGCAGTCCCTCAGTTGCCTGTTCAAATTTGGGGACAGCAGGCACAGTTGGGTCTGCCTTGGGCCTGTTCTCTTCACAAACCTATTCATAAGTACTGGTTGGGAGCTCTCTTTTGAATGCAAAATTTAAAGGGAAAATTTTTGCACGTTTCTTTTCCCTGCATGCACGTTTTTCCAAAGAACTCTGTCTAGGGGCCACAAAAAGGAAAAGTATGTGAAAGTAAGGAGTAAAGGCAAAAATACTGTTACCGTTTTCGGAGAGAACGCTGTTAAGAGACCGTTCTGCTGGCCTATTTGCAGCACTCTTCTCCCTGCAGATCTGTAGCTCTTAACGAAATTAATCTGCAGTGAAATCACAGAAATCTGATTCTAATCATCCGCCCTGGAACAAGACGGAGCTACAAGACGACGAGCATAGTGTAAAAATACTTTAGGCATGCGGAGCTGTATCATTAACATTAAAACCTGGTCGTGTGAAAGGGGGGAATGGGGAGTAGATTTCTGTGCCTCTTTAGCATGCCTCCAACTTCTGGTACAACTTCTGGCAAGCGGCGATTTTTGTTGGGGTTCTTCGTGTTGCTGTTCAGGCTCTTGGAGTAGTTAGCTGGTAGGCTAAACTGAAGTTTTCCCTTTCATAGGAGATTTTCTTAATTGTGGTTTGCTTTGTGAAGCTGGGTAAACTGCTGGGTTTAGCTTTTGCCAGGTTTAACATAATCTGGAAAATTTTCTTCCAGCAATAATTGGTTTCTTCCTGCCTTTAAGTAAGTCTGCCAAGTCTTGTCCCCCCCAAAACCTATTTTGGAGCACTATATAGCAAAATTTGAGTTACTGTCTTTTGATTTGAGTGTATCATTCAAGATTCAATTGAAGTCTGGCTTCTGTAAGGAGTGAGTGCTCAGCATTTTATGGTCATCAGAACTTGTTAAATGTGTTCGTTTGAGCTTCCAACTCCGTCGTCACTTTTAGAAACCTTTTTTTTTTCCTTTAATGGCATTTGCCAAAGTTAAAGGATACATTTTTTGCAAGCAACATTCATCTTTGAACTAGCATGGATGTAGTTGTTTATAGCTGCTAGAACTCTGACAGACTTGCTGATACTAGGAATGTATTTTTTTCTCCATTCATCTACATTATTAGCGATTATTTAGATCGTAGCCGTACACACTGCATTGACAGGCACTTTCCAACTTCTGTTTGTGCCCCAAAGACTATACAGTGCAATGCAGTTGTATTTCTCAGCATCTGTTTTACACTGTTGAGTTTAAACGTTCTCTCTGAATTAAAGTTCAGGCTGGAAGGGAACATTCCCTCGTGCCCCAAATGACTTTTTGTGGGTCAAATTACAAAGTAAAAATATTTTATTTTATTTTTAAATAATACTGCTCTGAAGGCTGGGTTGGGGGTAGGCCACGGTTTAGCACTTTCCAAATGCTAAAAAAGATGGTTCAGGCTTCTGCTGCAAGTTGTGGACAAGCTCTAAAATTACTGTTTTAGCTCTGAAGCTTTCATAATGTCCTTTGCTCTCTGGGATGCACTCAATTATTCCCCCCCTGCCCGGTTAATAATGGGGCTTTGTTTTATTTTCACTTCTAAACTTTATGCCTCTGTTGCTAATCTTTCTGTGTGTACAAATATGCTTTCTTCATCAGTCAGACTTGGCAATACTTAGGCCACACTAAACTAGTTCTGGGCAGTACAGCAAGGCTCTCTATTTATCAGGGCCTTTCCGGGGAAGTTTATTACACTGTAGGAGTGACATTTTCAGCCTTCTGAAAGAGTTGGTAAATATTTGGCAGGTTCTACTCCTTCAACAAAAAAAGGGCCATATTTTATCTGTGATAAGGCCTGAAAGAAAACTATCTAGATGTTAAGGGCTTGAGTTGTTGGGCAGAAGGGTGGGGTTCGTGCAGGATATTCTTTGAATTGCACTGAGTGAACTCAAATGTTTGCCTGCAATTTAGGAACCACTGTTCCTCTATGTTTGCAAATAGAGACCTTCAAGTCAGGGTTGTATTTTAAGTTGCAGGAGGGCACAGAGCATAGCAAGTCTGCGGTGCCTGGGTTACAAATATATGTACTCGGGGGCAGGTTAGATTCAGACCTTGCGTGGTATCGGCTCTGTTGTTCAGTACAGACCTTTCACAGAAGCCTGGATGCACACGTGTTAGAGCCTCAGACCCTTAGTGAGGACTACATTTCCTAAGAGTGAAGCATCCAGCGTGCACCCAGCTTGCAGATGCTTTCCCCTCTGCTATTGGCCCCATCCGCAGATGGCAAAGCCCGAGCTTGGGGTGTGCTCCGTGCCAGCTCCCGCTGCAGGCCAGCTCTTAAGCACACAGAGGCAAACCAGACGTGGAAGAGAATGTGCTTTTCCCTCCTCACTGCTGGCCTGCTTGAGAAAATCCTTCCAGCTCCTGCTGATTTCATCACTTCCCTTCCTGGGGACCCAAAAGTGACAGATCCCAGAGGGGAGAGAAGTAGTACAGGAGCCTAGAAGAGGCTGCCAGGCAGCTTGTGCTGGTCCGTAGGTGGGGACACCCCTCTGAGGCTTCAGCCTCTTCCAAGTGACAGTCCTGTAAAATGAGAAAGATTGGTGGCATCTGCCTGGCTTTCACAAGGCACAGCACTGTCTCCCTTTGCTGGGTATGATCTTTGCTTGGTAGAGGGCTTTCTGCATTCTGCTTGGGTTTGGTTGCTTTCGGGGAGCAAGTAAGAAGGGTGTGTGTGGGTGTGTGTGTGCGTGCAGTGATACTAACAGGAGCATTACAACTTCCAGGATCCCAAAGAGGTGAGTGTCTGATGTTGGGGTAGGGAAACCCTTCCTTGCTGAGGGCAGAAGTCTTTCAAATCCCGTCATCAGTCAGCACATTCGTGTGGACCTTAGTGTGAGCCAGCAAAAGCGTGGAAAAGAAATCATGTGGCTGCAGACAAAGGAAATGAGCCGGGGTGATGCTGGTCCGGACACAGCTTCCTCTTCCCTGCCAAACTGGTGGACTATGGATTCATGGCATATTTCTTTAGCACTGAATAATCAAAATATTTCCAAGACATTGCTTGGTAGATTTGGCTTTGTATAGACTTCTTGGATTTTATTTGGATCTTAGTGGCCTGGTGGTTTAGGAGGGTTAGGCTGTTGGTTTTTTTCCTTCTGTGGCAGCAGGAAACGGGCCTTTGTTCTTCCTCTCCTTTGGCAGAAAGTCCTTCACAGTGTCCTGAACGTCCACGTGGGTGGATGATGTGCCCACATTCCATGGCATTATGCAGGATTTGAGTATTTTCCCAATACAGATTTGCTAGTGACACCATTTATAGGTCGAGGACTGGAGTCTTGACTCCTAGATCGTGCCTGGTAGTGTTGTCATTCATTATTATTATTTTAATTACAAAGTGTCCCATCTGACTAAGGCTGTGGAGTCTTGCTCAGACAGTTACAGTACAGTACTCACACAGTTGCAGTGCAGATGACGGACCATGGACGAATGCACCCTGCTTCAGGCGTTATTTTGAGGAGCGAACGTTACGCTGAACTGTCCGATCTGGTGAAAGCGTTGGTCCTGTACAACTGGAGGTAGGGCAGGGACTCTTCCTGTCCTCTTCCTGGTGAAATCTTGATTAAATGAAGTAGTGACATACCAGTTCTTACAGCTGTTTTGAATCTTAATAAATGCACTTTTTTTTTTTCAGTTCTAAGTATGGAATTTCCTCAAACTATAAAATCTGAAAGCAGATTTCATTCAGCAAGATCTCTTTGCATGATAACTCTTAAAACATGGTGAGAAACACAATTTAAAACACTTAAATTTAATTCAATCAGCAGCCTGTAGGAACTAATCTACAAGTGACCAAATACCTGCTAAAATTAGTCATGATTTTATGTTTTTTGGAAAAAAACTTTTTAGGAGTGGCTTTGTTGCTTTACAAAGAACAGGGCTTTTGAGCACGATGTTGTCAATAGGGTTAAATTCAAATATGCAAGTGCAGTAGTTTAAGGAATAAATTCCAGAAGCTGTTTAATGCTCAGCTTCGTTACAGAGCGACAATCAGGTTGGGTTAGGCACAACTGCTGTATGCTGAAACATCTGGAATAATATCACATTTCCCCAAAACGGAATTTTCTTTAAGAGCAGCACCAATTGCTGATATTTGAGAGGGTGGAGCTAGCACCAACCTACAAATGCTGGAAAATGAATTAAGAATTTATAGAGTGAAATAGTGAGACTTTGTCAGGAATCATGATTTTGATTATGATCTCTTCTTTAAAACATCAGCTAATTCTGAGAACTGGGACTTTCCAGGCTGCGGTGATCGGTAGGACAGTTTATGCTGGGGCCAGGAGCTCGGCTTCTTGGCACTTGGCTTTTTAGTCTTTTGATGAATTCCAGTGAAGCAAGTTGTGGCGAACTGATTTGGAGTTTTGGGGCCAGAATATGCATGAAAAATCTTGTATGAAAAGAAAGATTGTTTCATAAAGAAGAATTTGAATGTAGTTCAGTTAAAATATGCTAGATTTAAAACTGTAAATGCTATTTTGATATTTTATGAAAGATAGAAGTTTCCTCAATTCTAGCATTATGGGTGTATTTTACACCTGAAGGATACTAGAACAGTAGACATGAAGTCTCAGTTGCATTTAAAATGTTTTTTATTACAAAATCTGCTTTGACTACAAAGATACTTTGTATAATTGTGACTTCATCTGTTAATTTTGAAGGAAATATTTCTGGAGGAGGAAAACATTTGCATGCAAATATAACAGTTTAACTGAACAAGAAACAGAAAGGTGCTTAATTACAAACGAGCTTGCCCATTTTAATTTACCTTGGACCATAAAACCAAACAAATAATGTAATTTGTGAAAAAAAACTCAAGCAGATATTTACAGTATTTTTTCCGTATTGTGAATTATTCAGCAATACAGTTAATGGTGGTTTGCATATTGCTTTCAATATATTAAGAGTGTCTGTTTCACATGAGCTATCGTATGCACCCAAACCCAACTTGAATCTACATTTTAAAAACCACTTACATTCATTTTTTTAAAAACAATTTACTGAAACAACAAAATTCAACTGAGTAACGTAAGTTGAATTTCTTAAGTCTGAGTTAGTAAAGAGCTTCCAAAACTTCATCCAAAGTAGATTGCAACAAAGAAGAACAACTCCACTGAATCATTTCACAATGTTTGTTAGCTGCAGCTCGAAGTGCCACACTAAGATTAGAATTATGTTGCTCCAAGTCCCAGCCTAAATTTAGTTCCAGGATTCACATACTGCACTCGCTTCATTGGAAGGGTTTGGTTCGCATGTAGCATATTTGAGCTAGTTTTGCATCTCCTTGGGGAATAAATTGTAGCCTGAATGAGAATATTCACACACATTTATGAAATTAATGCTATATGCAGTCAGAGGTTCTGCATGCATTCAGCCTTTAAAATTAACACTATCTCTAGCCTCCTTGCAGGACTTTATTTAATTTCTCTATCAATGGCCATTAAGGGCAGAGAGTCACAATGAAACAGCATTTTTTCTGACAGTGTATATTTGCAGACATGTTTGCAAACATGGTAATAAGCTTCTCACTGTAGAATTTCCACTAGAGTGAACTCTTTTCTCCCCAACCCAGCCTCATGCGAGTAACTGCACTTGTATAGCGAATTGTTTCACATGCCCCAAATAAAAATGTAATAAATCCAGAGTAAGGAAAATGCTTATGAGCCAGTTTAAGGTGTTATGTAATACTAGTTACATAAAGTTTTGGATGTCTTTATACTTTTAAGATATTATTGCCTTCAAAAAGAAAACAAACTGTAGTTTCACTTCAAAACATCTGATAGGCATTTAATCTTAAAATATAAAGTTGGCTTGTAGATTGTCTGCATCACAGAATGAATTTACAGCTCTCCAAAGAAACAGCAGGTGTGCCCATTGCTAAATCAAACATCTCCTGTAAGCCAGTGGAGATACCGTGATCTGCACCAGCTCAGGATTTGTCCCATACTCTAATTTTGGTGACTGGTAATGTTTTTGGATGAACAGCCATGAGCACCTCTATCATTTTAGAGCAGAATGTTCATAAACGTCTGGAAATTCTGTAACTTTCAAACCTTTTCTAACTTTGAAGTGCGTTTTCCAAATGGAGATATTTTTATAACTATTGAGCTACCAGTGTTACATTGATGCTGAATTACAGTCAGTTGCTTGAAGGCAGCAAGCACAGGTTTAAGTGCTTAAAAGTACATATAATGAGGCTGTTGCAAAGCACAGTGGGCTGTGCTGTAAGTTTGCGTAAATGGGCATGAGTGGTGACTGCAGTGGAGTTGCACCGATTTACACTCCCCCCGCCTGAAGTTCTGACCTGATGGACCACAGATACAAGCAGTGTATTTTAGAGACCCATCTCATTAGCCAGGATCTTACCAGGGAGGGAGGATTTGTCTGAGCGCTACCTGCGCCTCTCTTGCGTGTGGCCTGGGCAGTGCGCAGGAGATGAGCGGGAGGGACACGGTGACTGAGCTCTTCCTCTCTTTTCTCCTCTCCCCCTCGATTAAATCTACACCGGAAAGGAATCACTTTAGTCCGAGTGAAAGAAATGCCGTACATCCCAATACAGCTTCCAGAAATAATCTCCCACCAGAACAATTTCCACATCAATTAAGAATACGGCCAAATACTTTTTTTTTTTCTTTTCTGTCAAATGAAAAAGAGCACCAGGCAGCAGGGAGCGGGCAGAAAAGGCACGGGTTTCCACACTCGGCATATTCTTGCCAGCCGGTCCTGGTGTCTGCTGCTTACAATCTGTAATGTCCGCAAGTCTGTTTGGGCCAAAGGCAAAATACCTGCGTGTGCCCACAGAAAGTACTTAAGAGTCCATCTCTGATGAACTGAAATCTTACTGGCCACAGCAGGGTAGGAGCAGGGCCTCTTGTTCATTAATAGTATTTTTGAAGGGACACAATCTCCCTTTTTCCCAAGCATTTCTTGTGCACCCCATGCAGTATTGAATAGCAATCGTAAACCTGCACACTGGTAGAGCTTTAATTGACAACATCTCATTCTCATGGAAGTATCTCATTAAAAGTATCTGGCAAAATGGTTCCTAATTCACCTAAGGTGGAGTTCAGTTAACTTTTATCTTTCTAGAAAGTGGGTGCTTGGTCTAGGCTGTCTTGAGGCAGAGGGGAGGGGAAGATGGCTGCGGGGTCGGTGTGTCTCGCTGGGCTAGTTTGACACTTGAGGGTGGGAGGCAGCACCCTCCAAAGTGCCGCTAATCAGACCAAGTTTGTACAATCAACTCTTAGTCACAGATGTGAAGACTTCTGGCTCTCCTCGTAACTTACGCAAATGGCGAGGCTTTTAAATACGTATTTCACCTAACTCTTAGTTGTGCTGAGGGCTTTGGTATCAGATGTCTGAAACTTGTAGGTGTGAAGCTGCTCCTGTCACAAGTCACTGGTGGTCAGGCACTGAACACCAGCAGGCACCAGTGCATGCCAACACAATTCAGCTTCTCTGAACATTGCTGTGACTTTCTTTCAATCTATAGGGCAAGTGAATTGGGCTTCTCTAACCCATTCTTATAGTTCTAAAGCATCAGCAATTTTAAGGACACTGGCTCAACTTCATGTTGCCAAATCCTGTCTAGTTTAATTAATGACATTCAGCAAATGAGGGTGGTGGTCCTGTGACTTGTACTGCTGTAAGGAGCTTCTGGATATACAGGGTTGGACCCCAAAACAGTGGGGGTTCCCAGTGGTTACTGAACCTGTATCTGGCAATCTTGTCCCTTCAGAAAAACATTTCAAAGTTACAACTGTGAAGTAATGCTGAAATGAGAGAAAAAGTCACGTAAATTCTCCCAAACCTACAACATTAAGGCTAGGTTCCCTAGTAGCATAGACTTCGTTTTTCTGTGGAAGATTTTACTGCATTTTGTACAAAAAAACCCTGTAAATGTACAACAAAAGACCACCGTCTTTAGCAGAGAACAACATAGTTTAAAAGCTTGAGGTCACCACATTAGTGTTCTGAGAAGAGTGAGGGCACCCAGGCTCAGCCAGCCGTCTTGCTGGGGACGTGTCTTCTCTTCTCTGGCGTGCCTTGGTAGCCAGAGTAGGTGCTTTTCATGAATGTACTAGCAATAAACAACATGTGATGGGATTAGTTAGGAGGAGCAGCCAAAACGTTTATCATTATTGTATCTGTTTTCTTCCTCAAAGAAGGCTTCCTTCGGAGACACGTGCCTCCTCTCTTGTAATCAAATCCTGTGTGCTCTCGGTTGTTGAAAATTGATTTGCACATGCTTTGCTCTAATTGAAGTCTCTTGTCTTGATGATATTAAATGATTTTACTGGGTGAACGTGGAGCACGGGTGTTCCCTGTGTTTGCGATGCTCCAGCTGGCAGTGCGCACGGGTCACACGCCTGCCTCGAGAAGCAGCTCTTGTCCGGTCCATCCAGCCTCCCTGAGCAGGGACTTCCTTAGCCATAAAAGAGGCAGTTGTGTATAAAAAAAAATAAATATGGAGCTTTCAGGTCCCAGTCTCCTCTGCTTGCTCCCTGGGGAATGGATACAATTTGACCTTCCTGAAATTATGATGAACCAGGAATCCGCCTTTGCAGGAAAGGTGGAAAAGCGCAGAGAAAAAAATGCGCAGGATCATGTACGCTGTGGCTAATGAAATGTGAATTTACGTGACCACCCATAGCTGATGCATATTTTATGCTTGAGTTCTTCCATGTGATGAGTCCACTGCTAGCAGGGCAATAGTTTTAATGATATGCTTCATATTTTTTTTAGGACTTTGTACATTGCTCAGATGTAAGGGAACTAATCCCCAAAATGTGCAAATGAAATGAATGTAAGCTCTTACCTGAAGCCCTAGTCAGGCGAAGTGAAAACTAAGCCCGAAGCTTTTTAAAAGCTTGTGAATTATAACAATTAGCTCATGTTTTAATGCTAATAAATTCTGAAAATATACATACTGTTATAATACCCATTATCAGTATTGGTGGGAACATGAGGAGAATAAGTACAAAAGTTGTAATTTAAAAAAAAAAAGAAGTCAGAAAACAGACTTTGGGTGAATTCTTTGGAGTGTATGACCACAGGAATATTCTTTTATTCCTTCCACTTGTTGAGCCTCAAAGAACTGGAAAATGGGGAGCACCAGAATACCTCATAGATGCACTTAAAGCTCCAGGTCAGTGGCATGCTTAAGCACATGCTTAACTTTAAGCATATGATTAATCACATCGCTGGTCCATGGAGTAATTAAACATGTGCTTATGTACTTTGTACAGCGCAGTACCAGCCTGCAGGCGTTCCCTAAATACTGGTGTGCCTGAGAAAGTGGTGAATCAGAAAGTGATTTTTGGCTGGAGTTTGGAAATGAGCTTAAAAGAGTTAGTTAGGCATCCAGGTCTCATTATATTTGAATAGCTATGGAAAAGCTGGTCTTGTTAGCAGAACTGCGTAAGTAGCAAGGTGTGGCCATTTACTTTATGGTAATGCCTTAGTTTTGTTTAAAGTGAAATGATTTAAAAATCCCTTCTGCTTGGCAATTTCCTACTGCTCTCCTATAACTCTTTGCTTCCCTCAATGCCAGCCAGACCAGATTCTGTTCCAGCAAAGTGCAAGCTGGGAGCCTCTAGCTGGCAGCTTCTCTCTTAGCTCGCTGGTCAAAGTTTAGGTAGATTCAGAACTGGAGGCAGCACTGGCAAGGTGATGCCAGCAGCACGGCTGCTTTTCCTGTTGGTGATCAGTCCAGGCACAGCTCCGCAGCAACGTACTCCTCTGGGACCCGGCAGGCATCTGTGCACTGCTGCTTGCTATCTGTACACCTACCAACCTGCTTGGTTTTCTCCAGCTTTGCTGGGCCCTGTGCTGGAGGCCACGCCGATGTGTTACAGCTGCACAAGTAACCCAGTAGCTGATGGCTGTGTGCTGAGCTGGTCCTGGGCAGAACTTTGGCCTGGGACTCTTCCAACCAGTCCTGGATGTGGTTTGGAAGTCAGCATGGGCTAGGGACCGTTATCAATAAGCTGTTTGGATGTGGCCCCCTTTCTTTTGGTGGCTGAGACTTTAATAGAACAGCTGTGGCCAGACTGGGCTGGTTGGCCATGCCCTGGTTAATTTACTAGCAGTCACGTAGTCTCTTCTAGCCAGAGCTTCTCCCCTGGGGATTTTCTCCTAGCATTCTCCCTTCCTGTCTCCTTCCTTCTGCCAACCAGTTTAGTACATGAGTTGTCACACCAGCAGCTCCCTTCTGACTTGCTCTGGGTGTGTTTTGCCAACATGCTTGTTTGGCCATGCGATCTGACCAGGCAGCACTGCTATTCTCTTCTTTGCCAGCCTGAGCCAGATAATGGTCTCTTGCCACTCAAGGTGGTGTAACGTGGCAGCCTCTAGAAGACTTTTTGATGACTAATTATTTTATTTTATATTCTTAAAGCCAGTTAGCTGCTTTAATATCCTTGTTCTCTGAGGGCTCTGCATATAAATGCTAGTGAGGTCACCACAACGAGGCATGTCAGCACAGCATCAAACGTTACTATTCGAACTATTGGCCTCTATGTTACTGAATGGTGGGAGGCTCGTTTTCAAAGCGGCCTCCATGGAAAGTCTGTGTAATGTGTTTGATTATCCAACCTTGTCATTTTCAAAGGGACCCAGTCAAGATTAACAGGGCCTAAATGTACCATCCCCTAAAAATAACTCTGGCTTTCCAGCTCCTCTGCTGATGTTGGGGGTGGGAGGGACGAGAAGTGACGCTCCAAACTGAGGATTGCAAAGGAAGCGAAATGTGAAATGCAATTCTCCAAACTCCACCCTTGCCTGCCCTGGAGGATGGGTGCTCATCTGTTAGCGCTCAGGTGTTTGCTTTCGGGTCCTGGTGCAGTGCTCCCCCCTGTGCATCGTCCAGGACCAGAGTCCAGGGGACTCTACTGGAGCCCTGAGGACGGGGAGGTCAGCGCTCTGCGCAGCGGTCAGGCAGCTCTCGCTGCTGGAGACAGTGACAATGGGGAGGTCATCTGTTCCTTAGTGAAGCGAGAGACTTCCTGATTTTTCCTAACGTGTATATTTCTATTTTCTTGTTTTCTTGTTGGTGAGGGAGACTAATAAACACAGCTAACATCGGCACTTCTGGAGCACGCTTGGGCCTGAACACGGGTCAGCCCAATGCGTTGTGGTTTGTGCTGGCAGCACCCAAAGCCAGTAACTGCTGCTCTTAGTGACTTGTTCATGGCTGATGGCATTTCCCAAATGTTGGGGGCAACTGTGTTGTGCTGCAGTGGATTGCCGGGATGGACTGCAGTTAGTCATGCATTCGTTCTCCTGCACTGCACAGTTAATATTTTCTTGGGGACCTCTCATGTCATTTTCAAGACAGTGATCAGCCCGATCTGGTTTTGAGAGAAAAAATCTGACACAAGCCTCTTTTCAGAAAGTAAATCCCACATGTAAGTGGTTTCTGGAAGCCTGCTTTGCCAGCATTTCTTCAAAGCAGCTCATTAATTTCAGGGCCACATTGGTATCAGTTATTTTCTTGCTGTTGTGTCCGCTGGCTCATGCACCTGGAGTCAGCTCCAGGTTTGGGAAGTGTGCATTGCACAGAGTCCTTGGAGCCCTGGGGCGTTTTCAGCTGCTCTGAAGGCAGCCCTTCCTCTTTTTCCAGCTACCTAGAGCCAACGCTGCTACCATCTTAAACCAGAGGCTGAAGCTCTTGTCATGGCAGAGCAGGATTGGCAGCTGTTGTTAAAAGGGTCAGAGTCTCTCCTGTGAGTGGGTGTTACTCATTTGGTAATACCAGTCCATTCCAGCTGAGGATCTGTCCCTTTGTTTTGTGTGTAGGACAATTTGTTTTCAATTTTTGTTTCTGAAAGGAAACTGTCAAGACAAAATTCACACTTAAAAAAATTAAGGGAAACAGCCCTTTGTCCGTTTCTAACAATCCCCTTCGATGACTAAAGCTGGAAGAATTCTAGAAACTGAAATAATTTTTTACCTTTGGTTTGGATTTGTGCTGTTCTTGCGTTTTCTGAGTTTCAAATCCAACACACCGAAAAGACTTTAGTCCCAAAACACCCTGATAACATCAGTGCAACCTAGAGGTCTGTGCTCTGATGATTAAAAACTGAATGTGCCTTATCTAGAAATGGAAGTGGGGTGCCATGGAGCTGAGAGCAGATTGGGCAGCATTCCCCTCTTCTCCTAGCACACACAGCCTCGTGCTTTGCGTGTCCAAGAAGGAACACGTAAAGCCTTGGCGAAGGGGGTTCCCTGGAGCAACACACATCCATCCTCACTGGAATCTCCCAATGACCCAATGCGAGTAAAATAAAATCAGGGGTGAGACAAGCCTACCCAGGCTGAAATGTGCTATGACTCCGATTACCTGCTTTTCTGTACCTGGGGTGTGCTCTGTCGGCTTGTGGTGGGGTCTTGGCTGCTGAGGAGGCTGTGGTCTCCCTGGGGCAGGAGCTCATCAGATTTTCTTCCATGTCAGTACAGCAGCAAGTGCTGCAGGGACCTGGTCCTTGCCTGGGGCTCCTTCCAACTACAGAGAGTTGTTTATTGTCAATCCAAGAAAAAAGAAAAAGAACTTTTGAAAGTAATAACAGCATGCATCTCATTTTAATTTTAGTCCTAAAAACTACTTGATGCTTATTACAAAGGAATTGATTCCTTGAATGAAGCAGCCGTGAGTGCTGCTTTCAGTGTGGGACTGCTGACACTCTGAGTCACACTTTGCTTCTTGCAGGCTCTGGCTTTTGTGCTTCATTTAGGACACCACCGTCATTAGCATTCAGAGGGCCACTGTTTTTTTTTAATTATTATTATACTGCTGTTGTAATTTTTTCAAAGACGCAAATAATATTTTGATCAGAATCATAGTTCATGTTTTATTACCAAATCAGGGCATAGGGCTTCTTTCATTTGACTTGCAAGCCTTAGAAAAAATTCTAAATGAAAATAAGGTGTGACTTTGTACAGTAATGAGAGGGTCTTAGGGTTTTTTTGGATGCCAGGTTGCCTGCTACTGCGGAGTGTCATGCCTTGTTAGGACGGGTGAGGATATTTATCGTGTGTTGCACATGGCTGGGATCTTTGCGACTGCCCTAAGCCTCAGCATTTCCATTGCACGCAGAGCAGCCACGCCAGCCTGCCCTGCGTGTCCCTGGAGATGGCATGTTTGAACTGCAGCAACTCCAAACAAGATGCTGCTCTGTGCGGCTGAATGTGGCAACTCAGCCTCTTTGTTTTGGAGCTGAATGTTAGCACACCGGTTGGGGCCAGGAAGCACTTGGGCCCAGGCAGGGAGAGGGGCAGCTGCGCTCTGCGAGATCGCTGTGCTGCCGCTCACATCTTGCCTCAAACACTGCCGTTCATCCTGGCCTGTAACTGAGAATGGGGAAAAGGGTCCTTTGCTGAGAGACGCAATGTCTTTACTGCAAGCAAAAAAAAAAAAAAAAAAAGCACCCTGAAAGTCCTCAAGGGTCCCCTGCTCTGCCACAAATGCTACGGAAGCCCTTGAGGACATCAAAAAGTCCTTCTTAGGGGGACACTTGCAAGCCCACCACAGGGATGGGCCCTGTCCCAGCACCCTACAGAGTTCATGGGGAAACAATGGAGCAGAATTGTGGGAATCTGCCTATGATTTCTGTTGAGTCCACCTCCATCAAAATTCAAATTACTGATGAATTAAAAGGAAAGTGTTGCTCTTTGCCCTGAGGACATGCTGGGCTGGGCTGGAATATCTAGGAGGACTTGTGAGCGAGGGCTGAAAATTCCCAGCCAACTACTTGGCACCTTTTTAGTAGGAAACCTATAGATCTCTTTCAGATATTACTGAAGCTGGAAGTTCTTGAGAAATCAGTAGTAATTCCCTAATTAAAATCCCAGCTTTATTAATAAATTGAAAGCAGTTGAGCAAGTGGGTGTGGGAGCTGGGTGCTGCGGCTGGGCAGCTCTAAGTGCCCTGGGATCACAGGTTATGATGCACGGTGCAAGATGTGCAGTGCTGCCTGCGCAGTCAGCTGGTCAGCCCTTGGGGTTGCCACTTCTCCTGGACAAAGCGCCAGCGCTCATCTGATTGCCAAAACTACGTGTATTTGCAGGACAAGGTGGGGTTTTTTTGCCCCAATGGTTTGTTGTATTTGAGGGCTGCTTGCAGCTAGCCGTGCCAGGCTTTGTTTGGTGGCATTTCTGCCGAGTGACAGACGAGCCATCTGGCGTTACGCTGAGACGCAGCACAGCGTGTGCTTAGGAGGGAGCCTGTAGGGATGACGAAGCAGCTCCACACCTTCCGCTGCCCGTGTCATGGCTGTGTGCTGGGGCTGGGGTGGTTACTGGGCATACTGGCGAAGTCAGGTGTGCCAGCATGAGACGGCACAGCCATGCTGGAGAGAAAGGACTCTGTCAGACCTCTGCCCTCCTAGGGACGGACTGAGCGGCAGCAAGAAAAATGAGGGACTTTCAGGGGCAGCTGTGTTTTACTAACCCAGTCATAATGCCCCTAAAAATCCTTATTGTTCTTGCAATGGTCAACTGTGACCTCCGGCACGGGGAGGCCTGGAAGGAAAGCAGTAGCACTTGGGGCAGGGCAGGCCTGCTGTCGGGAAGGTTTGCTTGCAAGTCAGCGCAGTGTTTCAGGCTGGGGAAAGTGTTTCCGTTGGAGTGGAGCTGAAAAGATGTGTTGTTGTGAACTGCGGTATGGAGCGTGTACTTTGTACAAAGCTCAGGGCACAAGAACTGGAACAGAAAGCAGGGGAAATGAAACAAACCAAGCACTTTCCCTCCCTGTTGTGCATTTCCCTCCACCAGAGTGAAATGCAACCAGAGAGATGTACAACCCAACCCCAGAGAAGAGTCCTTACCCAAACCATTCTTCCTCCCCCCTCCCTGAGCCCTGTTTTATTCTGCTTTCAGCTAACTGCTCTAAGTCGTTGCAGGTCTCTGCTCATCCGTAGCCGTTTTCTCTGAGCTTTATTTCTACTCTCATTTTTCAGATCAGACCAGGATGCAGTAATTGCATGCAAAGAAACAATTTGTTAAACAGAAGCATAATATTAAATTATTTGCCATCTTTATGCATTCTAACACTTCATTTGCATTGCTGAGAGCTTCTAGATGTTGAGTAAAAGTTTTTTTCATTGAACTCTGCAACAATGTTTAAAGCTTTCATCCTTCAATAACTGTACCTAGGGGTATGGATAGTCAAATTAATCTGGCCACACAACAGCAACAGTCCCTTTCGCACTGTCTGATTGGATTACTCATTACCTTTTTGAAAAGACTTTGTTTAAGGCTTTTATAATGTTTATCAATTAATTGATATGTCTATCAATTAATTTGGCTTTATATACCTATGCCAATAGATTAGAAATGCATGCTTTTTTTTTTTTTTTTTTCCTTTTTTACAGTGACTACATAGACTTGCTTTACACATCACTTACCTATTTTTAATTGGGTTGTATGGCTCTGGAGCAAGATTTACTCATTTGTTATTTGTTATTCTCAGGAGCATTTCAACCGCTTTTCTTAAAGCTGAAATCTTTGTAAATGAGAAGTGACTAGAAACCCTGAACTGAGTGCCAGGTCTTGCTTAACTTTGTAAGGCACCCTGACACACTGACGCTACTCCAGTTAAGGTATGGTATGAATCAGGAGCCGTACCAGCCGCTGTGGAATGAGTGTGTTCACATGAAGTCATCCTGCCGTAGCTATTGCAGAATGGTCACCTTCGCTGTGTAAGCAAGCCTAAAAGACAATCCTTGTCCCTCTGACTGTGTGACTAGATAAGACCAGACAATAGGCACAAGAAAGGTACCTTACTATCAGTTAAGGATGGGTACTGTTCAACCAGCTGGGAACAAAGAAACCTGGGCTGCTCGAGGCCCTGCAGGACTGTCCGGGAGTGTCCTTCCCTGCGGGCTGATTCCAGGAATGTGCCGCTTTTGGAACTGTTTGTTTCTGGACTTCCTGCTGTGACACCTTTGATTTCTGAGATTGCCCCATCATAGGAAGCCCCAGACCCTCTGCTCCTCTCCATGACACTTTCTTCATCTAGCAAGTCTGATGTCTTCATCTGGTACTGAAATGAGATGGAAGGGCTTGAATGTTTCCTTGGCAAGATGTGTGGATGGAATTAATCTGTTCTGATTCTGATATCTGCCAAGCCAACTGGACCCAATCACCTCAACTGCTAACAGGCTGCAGAACAATGACCTACTACAGTCGAATATTCTTCGTGCTGGAAACGGGAAGATCGGGAATGAGGGTTTGTAGCTTTTTTGGATGTGTTTCTATGTTGCAATTTTTATCTTTAGCACCACCAACTTACTCAAAATAAGAATATTTATATGTTAAAATAAACACATTTTTGCTCTGAAATACTGGAATATGCCTCCCCAGCTTCTTCCTACCTCAGCTCTGCTACTATGAAGAGAATCCACTCACAGATTTTAAAGTCAGAGGGATGAGACTGAACCTCTAACAGAAGATGCGCACAGAGCAATTCCTGCAATTCATCCTGAAACCAGGGTCCCGATGAATGGATCTTTTTATGTGCTATGGAAACTGCCTATATAAATGTCTGGCAAGCTGTTCCAGTGCTTTATAAGCTTGTGTCTTATATCTTATGGCAAGCTGCAATTTCCCACTTACACATCTTGTACAGCCTCTGTGGGCGACATCCTTTATGTATGTAACTGCATGTAGTGGATAGGAGAGCATGGAGGTT
Source organism: Charadrius vociferus (assembly GCF_000708025.1). Taxonomy (NCBI): domain Eukaryota; kingdom Metazoa; phylum Chordata; class Aves; order Charadriiformes; family Charadriidae; genus Charadrius; species Charadrius vociferus. Next base: position 667,352 of record NW_009647412.1, read on the forward strand.
TGGTGCTATTTTTATCCTATCTGTTCCCAGAACAGCTCTCCCAGTCATGCTGGTCACAGACATCCCCTCCAGTTGCCATGCTGCCTGTCAGAGTGGAGGGTAGGTGCAGCAGTGGTCCATAGGGACACTTGGTATGTGGCCAGGGGCTGATATGTTGGATCCCTCGTGTTTATCCTGCAGGTGGGATCCAACCCTGCTGGCCCCTCTTTAACACTTCAGGACATTCTCAGCAGCCCCATGAGTCCATTCCTCTGTGCCCAGGGTAAGCCACTAAGATTTCAAGACAAATTTGGCTGAGTTTTCTTTTTGAAAACTCAGTGTCATTCAGCACCTCCAATCTGGCTTGGAAAAATGCAGAAATACCTAAAATAAAGGTGTTTTGAAAAATACGCGCAGACAATCATGGTTTTTTTCAGACTCAGTCTCAGGTGATGCCATCAGCTTCTACTGCAGTTAAGCACTGCCCCAGACTTCCTTGAAGTTGCCATCCCTAGTCTACGCCAAGTAGTATGAACACTAAAATAGACCCTACTGAAATAAAACACCCTGGTACTTGCATGTGCACAATTCTTTCCCTGAAAAATTGGTAACAGCAGATGAATTAAACTTGATCCACAATTCATACACACAGCATCTAGATTGGTAATAATGTTACAGCAGCCCACAAAGAATAGACCCGAAACAGCAAAGAGCAAAGGTTACAGGGTGAGATCCCAACAGGGACAAGAAAAAAATCAAATTGCTCTTCAAGTACAAGCAATTCTATTACTGTCTTTCAGGCACCAGTGTTGCAGGCTGCAAGGAGTGTCTCGCTGCAGAGGACGCTTTCTGAACTGCCCTGTAATATTATCAGCTGCTTTCAGTGCACAACTCCTGTTCAGAATACTTTAATGTGATACAATTTCTGATTGATTGAATGTATGTCAGCCACATGACCAGAATTAAACCAGTGCAGGAAATACATTTTGCAGGCAAATTTGTTGCTTTCTTTTACTGAAGCCCTTTGTTACTTTGCTGTAGTTTCTGATGAATAGCTGCTTCACAGAGGAAATACAGTTATTTTGGAAAACTTTTGTCACAATTTAAACATTTAATTTTCAGCAAGACTGAAGAAATCCAAGCTGTCAAGGAACCTTTAGCTTTAGCAGGTCGTTGTTGGGCTTTGTCTTTTTAATTGGCCCAGACCTGGCCATGTTTAAACATGAGAACATTTGCAGGAGTTGGTGGGAAAGAAACAGCAACTTCTCCAGTGGGACACGTGGGCCAGCCTTCACAAGAGCTGGACCCTCTTCTGGTGCCCAGTTTGGATTGCCTGGGGCTCAAGGGTTGATATTTGGTACTTCTTAAAGAGGAAAAACAAAACAAATCACCAACAAAGTGAACAGACTAACCTGAGTCTCAACTAAAGCACACAAACTCATCAGCCAATTTAGGATATCTGACTTGTGTGGGTGCCCTTCTCTGGAACATCAAGTTTGAAGACTTTGTTTTGTCATTGTAGCAGGATTTGTCTTCCTAATGTGAAAGCTAGGCAGACAGAAAGTCCTCTCATTACTGAGGCTGATGCTGCTTTATATGCAACTTTAAAAAAAAGAAAAAAAAAAAAGTACATGCTCTTTACTGACTATTAAAGATACAAGAAAAAAGATCCATGGTCTTCCAGGAAAATAATGCTGTCAGGTGTAATGAGTTTAATCCCACATTATAACTGTCGGTAGTTCTCTTGACTATTTCTCACGGTGCCCATGACCTGACACAGCGTGACAAACGCTGAAGGGATCCTTGATGACTAGTGTACCTGCAAAACTTCCCCTATTTTTTTTAAGCTCATATTCCTGTAAACTTTACTTATTCTCTCTGTATGCAAACTTGGACTGGTTCTTTAAGCTCAATAGCAGCATGTTCAGATACAAAGAATGCAACAGAGATTCAGAGCTGTAGCAATCCACTTTATAAATTAGGGTACTGGTAAGCCCAGATGGGCACAATGCATTTATTTATTACTCTGCAATGAAGGGAAGGTAATGCACACCCCCAGACTGCTCAGGCTGCTCATCGCCTCATGAGAGAACCTGGCAAGTACAAGGATTCACTGCACTCCTGAATCTGTGGATGAGGAATTTGTTTTCTCCTTAAACTTCCTATTACTTTTGTTCAGCATTTTTAAAGGAAAAATTAAAGAAAGACTTACTGGTTTCTACAGCCTACAGTTTACAAATATACTGCTAGTTCATCCACTTCTGATGATTCACTCACCTCTCCCACAACAGAATGACATTCCCTAATTAGTGCCAGCATATGCAAGAGGGATTTTTAATCATTACATAATAAAGTGGAACAGAAAAGGACTAATGATACAGTAGGGTCCAATGACACTTCCAGTGCTCCATTACATAGGACAGGTTTTGGCCACCAGCCTGTGGGCACAACAGCCACCACACGTTCATACCGCACTAACGGTTACAATATATTCTGATATTTGTGGCTAGCAGCACAGATCTTATGCTACATGTACGACCAAGTTTTTTGCTCCATGACAGATGAGAAGCAAATCTATGGATTCCAGCATGTGTACTTCCAAGTAGTTACAGCTTGCTCTTAATTGGGGAAAGGAAGCCAAAGGAAATCATGTGCATTGGAGTCAAATACCATTTTTAGGAGTGGGAACTGCATGTGTATTTCAACAGTGATTAAAATAGCCAGCGACCAAGGCACACTAATGATTAATGGTCTCTTTCTGTGAGCTGAGGACATGTCCTACAGAATCTGGCCCTCCTGAGAGACACTCATGAAGTACAGTTTGGCCGAGCACGTTTTAAAGGCACGAGCAGGAACTGGTTGGTTAGGCTTTATTTTGCTTTATGTTGTGGATCAGCTACGTCATGTGGCTTGAATTACTAGCTCCTGTTTCTGCAGTGTGTGATGTATATAAGTAGCTCTAACCCAACCTGAACCAGAGAGCAGTGGTGTATCCCCACGGCCAGCCTGAGACGTTACAGTCAGCTCTCACACTTGCACGCTAAGCCTGGTGCTGCAGTTGGAACAAGACCAGCCAAACAAGTATTTCAAAGCCACTCAGTTATTCTGACTCTGTTCTTGTTCACATTTTGTGACTCTGCTACTTCCTAAACATCTGCCTGTCCCTCTGGCCAGTGGCTAGCTGTACCACTGAGTAGTTACTTTCCTTGCCAGGAGCAATCTCCTGACGGAGTATCCTGCAGGATGCATACAGGTGAGCTTGGAGGCTCTGACTCTACCCTGTCCCCATTACAACACAGAGCTGGGCCCTGGAGGAATAACCCCGTTAGCAAGACCCCTCTGGCCAGTCTCAGCAGGGTAAGACCAGCCACTGGACCACTGCCACAAGGCTGGCACTGTCTGATTATTTGATGATGCCAGAGAAGAAGCTTCACAGGGTCCTCAAAGCTCCAGTGACAGCTGTGAGCAGGGAGGGCTCGGTGCGGCAGAGCCCCACTGAGGGCGCTGGGGAAGGCTGAAACCCACACAGGAGGTGAGCTGGGGGCTGCGCCGTGCTCCACCCTTGCTCTCTGTGTGGCAAAAAGCACAGGCTTA
>NW_009647412.1:671023-685380 GCF_000708025.1 Charadrius vociferus
CCCACCCTGCTGAACCAGAGATAGGAACCTCTGTCTGTCTCAGTGGGTTTCTGCAGTACTTAATTGATTTGTGCTGCTAAACAGCCTCTCAATAAATGAGTACAAGGTGTTAAAGAAGGATGCGCTAGTGGGAAAGATCCAGTTGAAACAAAGCTTAGATAGAAAACACGTGTGTGCTGAGAGAGAGTGCACCCTCTCCCTGTTCCCACCCCCAGCCCTGCACAGGGTGATTAATGCTTTACAGAAATGCTGGCTTGTTTTCAGGCCTCTGACTTGTCCTTGAGCATCTCTATGGCCTGACTGTCCAGTGGGGTTTTCCGCTGCAGGATGGAGGCCAACCAAGAAGCCAAGTGGCACCAATTACTGCTGCTGCCCTATTCCAGCATCGTGCTGACACCACTGATTTACCCATTAAGGATGTCTTTTCCTGCACAGAGACAACAGCATTACTATAAGAAAACTGGAAAAGGACACAAGTGAGGCTATTCTGAGAATTCCTCAGGTTTTTCCAGCTGCAGAGAAGGGTGAAAACTGTCAGCTATAAAAATATTGTAGTTTATGCTGCTAAACAAATCATCATTTATCAACAGGTAGCTGAATTATATCCAATTCTGCTGGCAGAGCCAGAACTGATTTTTTTCCCCAATACTATTGTATAGTAACAGCTGGCAGAAAACTGGCAACGAAGGCTGTGCTGGTCTGATAAATGACCTGATGGGCCTCGGAGCAGAAGACACAATATCTCATGGAGCGACTGCAGCTCATGCTGGAATGTGTTAAACAAACGCTCGTTAACAATCTATGCACAGGCAGAGAATTGCTTGATGAAAAGATACTAGAAAAATGTTACTTAAATAAGACACGGATTTCCTAGGATTATTAAAAGAACAAGCCAGGTTTTAGGTCTAAGAATACTAAACCACAGCAGCAAACCAGCAAATGTTAGCGTTTCTCACTCATTGAAACTGAGAGTCTGGTAATAATGAGTGAAGTGTCCCAACCAGTTCGAAGGTACGAAAGGCAAGCCAGAAAACCAACACAGAGAGATATTTTTATATTTGTTTCACAGCTCCCAAATTCTGCTGGAGAATTTTCCACTCTTCCAGATGTTTTCTTGAGGCAAAGAGAGAGACATACTCTGATTTCAAATGCTGTGTTGCCTTTAAGACAATCAGACCACACTGTACCATCTGGGAGAAGGCAAGGTAACAAGTGGTAATGCCCCATCAGGAGATACTGCTTCAGGCTGGAGCTCAACGCCTTGTACAGCAGTGTATTACTGCCCTGTGGTCTGTACTTCACACTGCTCTGGTTTTGTCTCTGCTTTGCAGGCATTTTATTTTTATCGTGGGCAAGAGCAAGAATGTGTGTGTCTCTATGAGAGAATGAGCATGGGGCTGCAACTTTCATCTCAGTGCAAATAATATTTTGGCAGGAAACCTGCAGGAGATTAAATTAGGGGCCTAACAACTGAATATTAAAACATTTCAAACTTTAAGTTCCTTTAAATAAGCAGCTACAAACCAAGGAAGCAGTCTGACAAAATTAGCAGGTCCAAAGCGCTAAAGGAATCCACTAAGCGTCACTTGTTTATTGATGCAGATTTAAAAGGACCCTTTTTATTTTTATTAGTAGCTGTATATGTCAACATGCTATTTCCTCAATGCATTTTGAGGCCAGATTAGTTAAAGTTTTAGGTGTTGGCAGACTTGCTACAATAGAAGGGAAATGCCAGTGGAATAACTTTAAACATGATCCAATCCCTGATGATTCATTGGATGTGTTAAAATTTCCTTTGAGACCATGTAAGTAATGCAGGGACTGGAGTGCAGAGTGCCTGTGACTCAGCTCTCTGCGAGGCAATGGGAGGATGTCAGAATTACTCACTGGGACAGGAGGAATCTCATTTATCTATTTATAGGCAAGGCTGAGATGAGCTTGTACCATTAAAGAGCTGAGTTTGCCAGTTCCCATAAGGGGAGGAGGAAAGGGCCTCACTTTAGCTGTTCAAATAAAAGCTTCAGTATCAGCCTCCTTCCTCCCCACTCCCCATTTCCAAATTTGGCCAGTTACTGTTTCTTGTGCTCGCACAAGCAGTGCAAGGCTCCGTGCCCCAGGCTCCCAGCCTATGCCAAGAGCAGAGCAGCCCTGGGAGCACCTGGCCCTGGCCGGGGCACCGGCTGTCACTCCCAGCCCTCCCGAGGGCCTGCGGGATCGCCCCAAGGCTGCGGGAACTCCTGCTGCCCACAGGGACATTACTGTGGCATGTATCTGTCTACAAATTTCATTAACGAGGCGCTTGTCAGAGGCCATTGCCTACTTTGCCAAAGCCTTGTCTGCAGCGTGTTTCTCTTTGAAGATGTACAGCATTATCCCTTGGCTGGGCATTTTGACTGACAGAAGAGGAAAGGGCCCGGGAGCTGAGCGCATCGCATGCTTCTGGCTCCCAGGTGAGAGCTGGAGAGGCTGCATGGAGGCAAGGCAGCATCAGGACAGCAGTTCCTGAAGATGTCGTTTCAACCATGTAGATTCAGGTTTGAGAGGCGAAAGATGGCGATGTTTTTAGGTAAAAAACAAGAACCCACAGTTAAATGTTTTAGTGGCACTGTTTCTATAATACAACTAGCACTTCACGGCACATACTTTGCCATAGTTTTCTTAGTAAGAAAGAGGTCACTCCTTGGTAGGGGCAATGTCATTTACTGCACTGCTTCATCACCGGGAACACATTTGTGGTGTTGATCTAGGCCATTCCTTTCAATTCCCTGCATGTAACCATCACCATGGACTCTCTACCTGTAAAGAAGTTATCTAGGAACACAAGGCTCTTGATTGCTGATCCAGCCTCCCACTAGTACAGTCAATTACATCATACCACGTTTTTTGGCAGGCTATTCCAGCACTTCATTTTAAATTTCCAGCCTTAATATCATTTGTTCTTGTGCCAGCATCGTAATTTAGTTTAAACAATTCTTTTTTCTCTGATCTTTACCTATCAGATGTATTTACTGAAAACAATCCTATCTCTTCTAGTCTTTGTTTTGAGAAACTAAACAAATGAAGCTCATCTAGTCTCCTCTTGTTTTGAACCCTCTGATCATCCTCAGTGCCCTTCTCTGTACCTGCTAATCTTCCCTGAACATGAGTGAACCTGTATCTTCTAGGATTGTGTTTGCCTTTCCATATCAGATCGGTGGCTCTCAGTTATCCCTCCGAGCAAGTAATTCTCTATGTTTTTTTTCCACCACCCTGCTTTTGTCATTCTCAAGTGAGTAATGTGATATTCTAGTTATTAATTTCTAACTGCATATCTTTATACTTTGTCTATTCTATCTCAGACAAATTCTGTCATGCAGTTATTGCTGATTGATGTTCTGATCCTTCTCTGTATTAACAAAGCCTGTGTCCTCAGCAGAGTTCTTTACTACATTCCTACTGCTGTGCCAGAGTCATTAACGAAACACCTAAGACTGGGCTCAGGACGGACCCTTGAGGAGTTCTACTTATTAACTGCCTCTGTCCGGCATTTCTCCTTTCCACAGAGCTCCTTGTCATTTGCTTTAGCAGTTCTGCATTCGCCATCCACGCTAATCCCCATCTTCTCAACTTCAACTAGTAATTTCCCATGTGGTATAATATCAGATTCTTCACTCAAGTCTGGATAGAGTAAATCACCTGTATTTCATTTGTCTAGAAAAAAAAAAATCAGTCATCAAAGAGAAATATGAGGTTAAGCTGAGCTCCTTTAATGTGCCAGTTCTTTCCAAATCCTGGGATGGAAATCTGCCAGTGCACCTTGATCTGAGCACACTGAATTCTTTAAGCTTTTCCTTCCATTTTACATGGGATAATTTTCATTCCCTTATGTATGTTCCTACTAGAAATTCTGTCCTTGCTCTGCTGTTCATATGATCATCTCTACTGAAAATATAGGCAAAGTGTTTTTAATTCATTTTTAGACCATATGTAGACTGGTCTGATCTCGACCCCATTCTCACTACATAATGACCACATTTCTCCTCTTTTTCTCTTGTATTTATCTAGTTGAAACCTTCTGCCATCTGTTTAATTTCCTTTTCAAAGTCTAATTCACAACTTTACTTTTGACATTTCTCATTCTACCCCTACATTTCCTGACCTCAGCAAATTAAAATCAGATAACTGAGGCAAATACTGCCTCCGGTCTTCTGCCCCACCACTCTCCTCTCATGCCACCCTTGTGGCAAAGATGACAGAATAGCTTATAAAGCAGGTCCAGAACTGCTGGACTGAACATGTCAGTGGCACGACGGCTGTTCAGGACCTGCTGCATAAGCTGCTTAGTCAGCCCTGTGGCAGGGGTGATGGGCTCCATCAAAGAGCAAAGCAGGCGGTCATTCACTGCAGTGGTTCCCCTCCAGACATCTGATTTCAATCCCTCGCTGTGTGTGGACTGAACACCCTCTTGGTGATCAGACCTTCTGCCCATTCCTTGCCTGCTCTCAGTTAACTCTCCCCATGTGTTTGGGGCTGGTTATTTATCCCACTGGGTTTGGAGTGTTTCCCTTCAGGGTTCGTCCTCCTGCATGTTCCAGCTAGTTTTGGAATCCAGTTTCTATCACATTCAACTTCTCAGCTCTTCAGTGCAGTTGATTCCACTAATTAGTTCCCTTAATTTCTCAACATTTGCCCTTTTTGAGTTGAATATGTTTGGTGTGTGACGACAGACGGTGCTGGAGATTCAGCCCTAATGAAGTACATTTAAAAGCTTCTGTTTCTTAACCAGAGTCTTCAGAGGCTCTGGATGACTCACAGCTTGGTGCCTTAGAGACAGTAAAAGAACTGCACTTGCCTTTCTCTGTGTGTGATGCTGTATCACCATAACACTTCTTAGTATTAACTAGCGTTTTCATTTTACGGATAACTGAAACATAAAGTGCCTAAAGATCACATTGCAGAAGATACTGCATTGTATAAGGAATTAGTTAAGCACCTAAGGTGAAGTACAAAGCTTCCTAACCCCACTGAAATCAATGCAGCAGTCTAACCTTGCTCACTGGAAAACTAGGTGTCTGTGCCAAGCTATTTGCTTTGAATTCTGTCTAGTTCTTGAAGAAAGCAAAGCACAGCCACACTGCAGATCGACCTATCCCAGACAGGCAGCCAAGACAGGCAGCAAAGGCCTAGCTGAGCCTGGCTGTGCAAGGCCAGCATTAGAAAAGAGGAGCCCTGCCCTAAAAACGCTTTGGAAAAAGGTACAAGTCACCTAAGCCTCTTCAAAAATCCAGGCCTGTCACTTAGGGTATCTGTATTGAATGTGGGATCTGAACCTTAGCAGTGGGCCATCGACCCGCTCACTGATTTTCCCCAGTCCTTTGAGAATCGCTCTGGGGCCCTGCCCGTGACACACGTCCTTGCTTTAGCTACTTCCTCAGCTGCAGAACGGCAGCAGCACTGCCCTCGCTTCCCAGGACAGCGAGAGATGACGCTACCACAGCAGTAAGGCCATGTTGCCACCCTAGACAGATGGAAGCTATCTTCCACTGGCAAACTGGTGCATGGTCAAACTCTGTAGAATGAGATGAAATGGAAGAGCAAAGCAAATTTCTCTCCTTTCCTCACCTCTCTGCTAATACACTTGAAAATACTTTGGGGTGGGAGAAGAATGTGCCCCTCTCCCAAAGCATGTCTGCCTTGAATGCCCACTGCTCCGCTGGGCACCTACTGACCTTGGCAGCATCACAAGGCTCATGTTTTTCTAAAAGAGTAACCTCCTTGTGAACAGGCTCTTTGCTTTGGGAAACACAAAGCAGTCTTGTCTTCTAAGTGTCCAAGACTTCTTTTCACGTCTGTTTATTCCTTCACGAGCATTTATTTTTGGCCTTGAAAGTAAAACACGACTCCACATTAAAGGGATGGTGTCCAGTTAAAACCCACAGGCTGCACCACCCCTTCACTCCCCCTCTGCAGGGGAAGGCAGTGGAGACCAACAAAAAAAAATAGAGACAAATCTATTGCCTGTTGGGCACAAAACTGCTTTTGCTTTCTAGTGAAAAGGCAGCAGAGCACCCTCAGAAGCACATAGCAACTGGTCAAATAGGCCAGAGTGTGGATGCCTGAGGCTTGTTTGTAATCGTAATAACAAGTCCAGGGGCCACATTTCCATTTGTCCTGGAAAGCCTTTCCAGCTAGCTTTGCTCGGGGGAGCAAGACTCTGATGTTCCACAGTGTCGTATTCAGTCTGTGGTGTGTCTAACTCTTTGGCAATCCCAGCCTTTACAGCATGGCCTATCAGTGATACCACATCAGAAAGACAGCCTTTCACACCTCTTCTGCACTGCCTCCACAGCCCTTTTGGCTACTGGAGAGCCAGCACATCAGGACAAGGCTTCTTATGCTGTGTGAAAGAGCTCAGGAAGGGCTGCAGGTGATCATTACCTCCTGAGAACAGTGCCAGCTGCACGCACGCTTCTTCCCTGCTCAAGGCTAGTGCTAAGCCAAACAAAAGCACTTAAGCCACCAGAGGAGTATGTTTGACCAGTCACCTGTCTGACTTTGCAGAGAAGTATTCACAGATTCAGTGCCAGCTCTGTGCCTGTCACCTCCCAGCAGAGACTTGCGACTGTGTGTGGCAGCTGCAGAAGGGCCATCTAAGGGCTCACAAAGCTGAAATCTGAGGCACAAAGTTCAAGGCAGAGGTCCTGTACTGACAGTGTGTGTGCTCAAGCCCTGTATTCCTTCGGGGAGAGGCAGAGGAGGAGGGCAGGACTGCATCATGAGCTCTTTGGACTGGATTTGCAAGAAGAAATAAGCTCACGTTGGCAACAACTATGTTTTGGGCCACCCATCAGCATCTCTTATCAGGTAGCTGCGTTCCCTTCCTATAGCACAGTGACTGAGTTGGGCATCCGAGATCAAGGTTATTATAGCGCCCTGCTCTTGAGACCTATGTGACAGCAACCATAACCCTGTTCACTGAAATCAATGGGACTCTGGGCACAGCCCTGATTCATCTCCCTCCTACATCAATATTTTATCTTTTAGGTCCATTGACTTTTATGAAATTAGAGCTGTCAGGCTCTGGATGTCCATGAGAGCATGGCTGGGCCAAAAGAAATGGGGGCAGCAATGCAGGGACATGATAGAAATTGAAACCTCAGGAAAGACTCTGTCTTCCTTGCACACTTAGCAAGTTAGCAGAATATTAATGATGCATCCCTCATAATAGAGTAAGTGCTTCTTGATGCTTGGCTGACTTTGGCAAGGGGCACTTTGAGATGGATAAAACTGCATTTTCGTTGCTGAGAATCTTCCTCCAGTAATAAGATGTGCCCCATGGGATGCTGGTAACATATTGGAATTGTCTGCAGAGAGTAGCCAGGGGCTAGGGTCTCACATGGCTAACCTGTATACACAAAATGCTTACCCCTGAATATCACATCAGTCCAGACCCAGGATTTACAAACACAGAGCCACAGGTTGTCCTCCAATTAGTCCATGAATTTAGAAAGAAAAAGAATTAAGTAATTTTGTATTCTTTTCTTTGCATATAAAACATCATTAAAATAATTAGAAAAACAGATGCATTGTATCAGTAACTGACAAATTAAGAATTCGGTCATGGTTGTTCAGGAACCCACAGCCTCCTTGCAATACCAATAATGATTATTTATAGCCTACTATGCAAGGAAATTAGTCCAGAAAAACTTAATGATTATAACGTAATACAGTCATCCCAAGGGAGAAGTCTATTGCAAGGTGCAAGGCAGTCAATATCTCACACCATCTTATTGTCTTGAGTCACAAACTTTATTGTAAGTACTGTTTGTGTATTTTGTACAGAACGTCTCGTTTTCTCTATAACGAACACACATTTTATTCCTGCTGAATTTCATTGAAGTTACCCCTGATTTATACTTAAGATCAGAGGCAGATCCATATTACTGCTTTACATATAAATCTCTTAGCTGCCTGTTCACAAGGATGTGCAGCTTGGCAAAAGAATGAGTTGAGAGAATGAGCTGGGAGGCAGACTAGCTATTAGTTTCGATGATATTACCATAGCATCTGGAGAAGTTACATGCAGTACTAACAGAAGGTATGAGAAAATCTCTGCTCTTTTGAAGAGAGCTAACAAAGAAAATACACAGAGGGTGGGAGGTAAGGACGAGCCACAGAAAAGAGAAGTAGCTGTACAGTGTCACATAGCAGGCAACCGAGAGAGGCAGAAGCAGATCTCTTGTCTCTCAGCCCTCCCCAGCTTCACACTGCTTGTTAGTCCTTTCTGTTTCTGAACATGGATGTGATGCATCTTTTACTAAAAGCTCAATCTAGAAAAAGAAAATTGGTGGTTTTTTTATTATTTGTCAAGAGAACTAGCTTTCTGCTGGTTCTGGAAACAAATTCTTTCCCGTGATTAACACCTGTCTCCTGCGCTAAAGATGTCAGTCTCTGCATGGATCAAATCCTACCAAAGCAAAGCTCTCTTCTTAGAAAAGAACATGTTTTCCGTCCTTTCTGCTAACATTCCTCCTCACAATTGCCCTTGTTTAGCCCTATGATAATTTTATGATGCAGTCCCAACATAACTCACAGTACTTCCCATTATTGTGTGCCACAAGTGTTTACAGAGCCATTTTTGTGGTAGATACCAGCCTTTAGACATTCCACGTTTCCTGTTTCACTGCACCCAATCACACAGTGTTCAGTACTGAAATGTGAGTCCCTCATTAATTTATACACAACGAAGTACTTCAGTCATTGCAATGCTAACGTAATGGAGAACAGCCCATTAGCAAAATCTGGCTATCTAGCATGGACAAATTATTTTCTTTTTATGTTTCCATCAATATTAAGATCCATTAATCATCTGTAAAAAAACCCCACAAAACTTACCCCAATCCCAAACTGCCTTTACACTTTTCCACTAGTGCTAAGAATGTCTGTTTGGGCTACCTGGGTCTTATTTTCTGTAGCAGCAAGGAAACCGCTCTGATACACTGAGAAGAACTGGGTTTTCACCACCACAGGGGACTTAAAAACTAGTCCAACTCCACTAATACTCTCTTTATAGAAGAATATAATAGCCCAGTTTTAACAAAGAGAAATCAAAATTAAATCCAATATATTCTGAAGGAGGGAAAATTCCTAGCAACAGCTCAAAGGGAAGTAGAATTCATAAATGCCTCTTTCATCTTTATCAAATTACTATTCAGTGCAGTTACATTTATTAATAACAACATCCCTTAAACCACATTGTGGAAATCCATTAGCAAGAAACACTTTAAAATGTTCAACAGGCTGTAACAGATGATTTATCAAAGGCTAAAACAATTAAATACTATAAGCAGAGTGGGCATTTTTATGGGCTATGGAGCTTGCCAGAGGGTCGTTATGATATATTCAGAAATGGACTGTTTGCATGGCGTAACTCAACTTTTTTCTTTAATTCAATCATCTACATCAGCAAGGGGTAAGGCAAGCTAATAGTATTCTTTGAGTTTTTCTTCATCTCACTTCCATGTATGCTTGCCCCTAAAAATGCTGATGCTCATTTCAAAGTCATCCGCTGTGGCGTTTGCTACATGCGGAGGTACCAGAGTGCTGCTCTGAGTCAAGTTCGGAGAGAGGGAACCTGTGAGTGCAGGTCAGAGCTCACAGAGGAAACCACACTCTGACTTCACCGTAACAAACCCTAACACGAAGAGCCCTTTAAGGAGTTGTTTAACTATCCCCATGAGGGTCAGACTTACCAAGACGGGCCTCGGGGTGATCACCACATTGTTTTCTCTTTCAGCACACCCTGTATTTGCCCTGGAAGTTCACATATTCCCCTCTTTCATTTCTTCACTTGTTTTTTTTTAAAACGGTTTAAATGTTGATCACTGTCGAGTAATCACTATGAAAGTACTAGATATTAAGACTAAATTCAGATAAGGGATTTTGTCATTACCTTCATGCAACAAATACCCTGTCTTGACTATTGTGCATTCCCTGCAACACCAAGGGTTCGGTCCAGTCCCTGGGGCGTCGTTACAGCAGGACCGACTTCGTGTCCTTCTCTCAGTTGCTTCCAGTTTGCAGCAGAGAACAATAATGGCACAGACAGCTCGGCACTGCTCCGCACTCATTCCCTGGCTGTGACTGTATCTATCACAGCCTCCCGCTGCATCAGGGTAAGGAGGTTTTTGAAGACATTTTCTTTGTTGCTGCAGAAGGCAAAGCCTAAGTCAGGGATTACAGGCAGCGGCGAGGGGAAGAGGTAGGAGATGCAATCACAGCCCGGGAGTGAGTGAAACAGCAGCTCTGGCATCTTGGTCCACTGCTGGGGTTGCACACAGGGTGGCCCTAGGCTGTATTAGGTTTTTTGCTCACTTGCTGAAAAATCAGCCCATGCAGGTTCTCCTTCCAGATTTGACCATTCTGTAAATCTGTAAAAAGATGCCTGAGGCAATGGTCAGACGGTTTCTGAGGCAGATACACACAGTGCAGGCCAATTCCCTCTAGAGTGAAAAGCTCTTTCCACCTTTAAGCTAGTGTTTAATTCACTCCAGGCAAATTGACAGACCTGTAACGCAGACAAGCTGCACTCCATGTTCATTTGTTCCCCCAGTGCGTTTCACTAAGGAGGGCAAAATGGTGGCAGAAAAACTTAGTGGCAGAATGTATCTTCTATAATTGCACACGAGCCAACCCAACGTGTTAGAGTATTTTCTGTCCCAGCTGAGATTGTAGCTCTGTGCTTACTTTTGAGTGAGCACAACTAAAAAACACAGGCCAAAGCACAGAGATCTGCAGCTACAGATGCCTGGTGCTTAGCTGTAAAGTACAGCACATAGGGGGAAAAAAGGAAGTTAGAAATGAAGTATACATTCCCTCCCTACCACATCCCCGCTGCAGAGCTTATGGCTTTCAGGCTTGGCAGGCTAAAATTTCTCGGGTGTAATGGCAGATTGTGTGGCATGAAACATCGAAAACTGTATGTCAGTGCTTGAGCTGGTGGGTTCAACTTGTCCAGCCAGATGAAAGCAGTCCAGACTAATGCTGGTGAGACAATACTTGGCATCTCGCAGGCACAATCATTCTTGGCTGTAACATCCCCCTCCTGGTTCATTTTCTGTTTTCTCTGTTGTTGACCTCCAGTGATGGAGGAAAGGGGCTGGACATGGAGAGGAAAAAGAGAAGGCAGTGGATGGTGCTGTGAGCAGGAGAGGGGCCTGTAGGAACGGGAAAGAGAGGGAACAGCTGTGAGGCTGGGAGGGAAACGGAGACAGGGGAATGAAACAGATACGCTTCCCCTTTGGGAGGATGGGCTGAGCCAGTCTGAACAAAAAAGGCCTCAAATGAAAGGGAGGAAACCAGAGAAGAGAAGAAAGATGGAACAAGGGAGATCACAGAGAACAACAGGAAGCAGTGCTAAGAGGACAGAGATGAAGGCTGGGGCTTGCTGGGGAAAAGCAAACAGAGAAAAAAACTTAAGGAATATTGTGCAAAAGACAGAGAGAATAAAAAAGCCCTATAAAAGTACCAGCTACCCAGCTGCTGCGAGTGAAACTCCGGTACACTTACATCAACACCACACCACCACTGATCAGCACCAGGGGAGGCGGTTTGGGGTTGTTTTTTAATTTAATGGAAAGGCTTTCAGCGACGTAGAACATGAACTCCAGCTTCCACTGAAATCAAAGGGGTTTAGAGGTGCTTACAGCTACAGAAAACCAAGACCCGACTTGAAAAAGCCCATGAGACAAGATGCAACATTGCAACCTTGAGACCAACAAGCCTTTCACCTTGTCTGACTTCCACCTTGAGACCCAGGGTGATAAGACCCTAAGACCCGTGCATGCAGGGAAGGGGCACACGGCAGCCTCTGCACCCACACCAGGGACACTGCCCCAGCTCTGCCCTACCTGCACCACAGCAGCCATCTGCTTTGTTTTCCCTGATGAGCAGTGAGGTCCTTGATTTACATATCTAAGCTTGAGTAGGGGTAAGAGGCATCCGCTTTGCTGGTTGAAGCGAATGTTTGGCTTATTGGCATGGCTTGTTTAATTTGGCTCTTAGTGCTCAGTCAGTGTTATTAGAGAAAGCAATAAAAACGCATTAAATACTAGGAACTACATTAAAACAACATGGAGTATGCAATGCAAACCAAAAAAAGCAAGGGAGCTGAGTATGGAGCCTACCATTCCCTCCTTCAATCATCCTCTTTTGCATGAATATGGAGAGTGTTACAGTGCTGTTTGGAGGGGTGGAGTGCCCTGTGGTCACAGCATGTCTGGGCAGTGTCAGATCTGAATCTGAGGTTGGCTCTTTCCCCCAATGCCAAGGTGGCTGCTGAGGTCAGAATTGGGAGCAGATATTTAGCTCTGATGCAAGCTGCCTGTTCAGCAGTACTGAGCTTCCAAAACTGAATGCTCTGTCACAGTGTTGCTTCAGTGCAATCCCCTCAGAGGCAACAAGTGTCCGTCCTCAGCCGTATGTCCCTCCAATCTACATAAACCACCATTAAAGAGATGTCTGTGCTCCACTGTGCACCTGAAGTGTTCTTCCTCTCCAGATTTGCAGATTGTGTACCGTGTGCTGCCAACCCCATGAATCGCAGCAGCTGCAGAGAAGGATGTTGAGCTACGCACAGGGAGCAAACACCAGCAACAGAGGCTCCATCACTCCAGTGGCGGTAGCTGGGGTTGGGTCAGCCTCCCAGGATGCAAACATTGACCAGACTGTCACAGATGTAGAACTTAATTGTTCATCTTGAAATCCTAATTCACCTCAGCTGCTGTGGTTCATTAGATATGTTTCAGCTCTTCCACTGCTTGCTCAGGGCTTCTTCTGCAAAAGATGTTCCTCCATCTCTGTAGTTTTTTCCAAACCTTGAGGTCCATTCCACCACACAAGCACCTTTTCTCAACCTGCAACTAGTCGCACCCTGACCAATGGCGTGCCATAGCAGCCCACCCGTCAGCTGCGCAGTCTTAAAGCATCTGGATTAATCTTACAGCTCTGAGAGGTAACGCCCAAGGGCCTTGCTGCCAGGTCCGCTTGTTCCCCAGGGATGACTCCCCACATAAGTCAGACAACAGTTAAAGCACAGTTTTGACTGGTTTTGGCCAACCACAGGCAGCCTGGCCATGCTTTTAGTGGTGTCTACCAAGGATCACCAACACTGGTGAGCTGTTGCATGCTGCAATGTGGAAGATGTCATCCCTTTTTTCTCTTCAGCTAGTGGTTCTAGAAAGCCTTTGAAACGCTGCAATCAGCTCCTAGACGTCCTTGCTGACCTCCTTCCAGACTGAACTCTTACACTTGCCATGTTTTTGCCAAGACATCATTTTCTTTTGACCACGTAATAAGGGGCAGATATTCCCTACCACAGGGAGTGACTGAGAGATGTCAGAAATGACATGTCACCTGCCCAGGCCAGTGCTCACTGCTCTCTCCTAGCTTTTGCAGCTAAGTCAGATTTCTTGCTTTCTTCTTTGGCCTTGAGATAGGAATCCTGGGGCCCTGGGACCACTAATTTGCCCATTTTGTTAACTGATTTGAGCCACAGCTGTATTCTTGCATTTCTTGTGCACCATGAAAACCACAACTGCACATTACATCTGGGCAAATGGCGAAGCGATTACTGTAAACCCTGGATTTCCTAAGGAAACAAAGCTTTACGTGTGATCACAGTGTGTGTGTGCGTGTGAGTAGTTCCTGAACATGTCAGACAATTTCAGTGAGACAGAAAGGAGGATTTCTCAAAGCTCTGAAGCTCCCAGAGGTGCACTGGAGATGACAGATGGAGGATACAGACACTATTAGTATCCCCTGAGGAAACGGCAGCAGCGAGTGCTCCCTCCACATCAGACAGCAGAGACGCCACAAGGGTGAACACTGTTCATTAGACCCACTGATCATGAAATTACTCATTAATAATCTCAGAGCGCCTGATCACCTTCTCTTGCCGCCCACTTCCCCTGCCTGTCTGGAGCTGGACCCTGCACAGCAGTTACATTAATGGCTTTGCTCCCTCACCTGCACATCACCCCGAGGCCTAAATCTCTGGCATGCGGGTACCTGTACTACTCCAAAATGGGTAACAGAGGAAACAGCAAGAGGATCAAGACGCAAGATGAGAAAAGGTGCAGTGGGGCAACAGCTGTCCCTCGGCACATCCATTGTTCCTGTTCAGAGAAGCAGCTTTAAGAAGTGGTGTAAATTACAGGAACGGGATCACTGGCTTCAACAATGTCAGCACGTCCCTGTGAGGGCATTCACTCCCCCTACACCATGAAACGACAAGTTATTATTTAACAGCAGACCTCACACAGAGGAATGTTCTTCTGTATTCATGACCTCTAACAAGTATAGCAATTGTTTACTATACT
>NW_009647412.1:685444-700686 GCF_000708025.1 Charadrius vociferus
AATTCTGATGCATCAGCAAAATCTCAGCAGGCCCCTGCAGCTGGCATTGCACATATGAGTTAAGCCCAATTTGAGAATCAGATCATTCTCTACATTTTGTGCAGCTGTGCAAAGACTCCATTGAGGAGCTCTGGAGCAGATGTTTTGCAGTGACAGAGGGAAGGCAAGAAGTAGCATCAAAGCAGACAGGGCAGGAGCCACAGGTTCTTTTCTCAATGGTCAATGACAATGGAAAACATCAGGCCCATTTTCAAGATGGATAAACTGAGGTTCTATAAATTGGAACACCCACGTTTTCTAATCTGGCTACTGACTTGTTGGTGTCTGGTTTTAGAGGTTCAGTCTGAGTCCAGTCTGTGCTGGCATTTTTCATGGAGTGAGATGATCCATTATTATTCTCTTTCATCCCTACACAATAGAATAGCATCTGGAGGTTCCTGCAAGAATCTCTTGCACAGGTCTTCTCTGCACTCAGTGTTAGCAAACTCCAGCTCATGTTCTTTGAGGAAGAATCTACAAGGGCTTCAGATGCTGCTACCTTGTAGCAGAGCCACCAAGAAGTCGCCCTTCTTCCACTGCCATTCAGAGCCCCGAGGCTGACCTAACCCCACCGCTGCTATTTTAGCTAATCAGACTGTGAAGGGGAATGCCAGGGCACAGGTGTTTGTTTTCTTCTTCTAATACTGTTGCAGAGCAGCACTTCCCTGGAGACAAGCTGGATTCTTCAGAGACTCTGAGGTACCCTGACAGCCCCTCTACGCTCCTGCGCCTCGATTTCCTCGAAAAACCCTCAACCTAGGGCTGTGTTCAGGTTTGGAAAATGCTTTTAGCACCTTGAAAGAAGGTTTCTGTGGAAGCCCAAACTGTAATTTATTGCTTCAATTAAAAAAGTGTGTGTTTTACAATCCACAGTGTGTTTACACTTCTACTTCTTATAGCTATCTCTCATAAAAGAACTCAGCTCTGGTAGCTCATGGATTTGGCACAGCCTGTCGAATAAGCAGGCTTACCAACCTTTCCACGACACACAGTGCTTCTGTGTAACTTTGCAGGCTGTGTTTGACTTGTCTGAACTTGAACAGTCACCACTGATTGATTGGCTTCTAAAAATATCCACCCGCCATGGTTCGAAGTCCACAGAGCTCTTGTTGATTTAGATGGAGACCTTCTTGCCGGTCAGAGGCTAAGACAGACATCTGACACCCGGGTGCTGCTCTGCCTCGGCTCTGCTCTCTGCCTCCTGCTCGGCAGAGAGATCCTGTGTGCTGGGAAGCACCCACGCTCGGCAAAGCCCTGCTCTGCCACGCTCGACAGCTCTGGGTACTGAGGAGCAGAGAGAACGGCAGGATGAAAGCAGCCCTACGGGTCCCTTCCCTTCCTGCATCGCCATTTCTAGACTCCCCCTGCAGCTATGGTAGTAAGTGAGATGAACTGTGGCTACCATGAGCCCAGGAGATGCTCTAAGTGCCCCCACAGCGATGGGAGAGCTCAGAGTCAGGTATGCAGCTGCTGCAAGAGGAAAGCATGGCAGCATACCCTGGAGAGAGCTGCAGACACATGATTATTGCTACAACAGCCACCAAGAGGAAAGCCAGACTACAATCTCTATTGGAGGCAACGGAAGCCTTGTTGTTTTATAAACCTGTCACTACTGGCCATTAAGCATGCTGTGTTGCAGCTCCTAGATCCCATCATCAAGCCAGCTTTAAGAGAGAACTCCATCACACGGTGTAGGGCCAGGGTTCCCCCTTAGGGATTGTGGTGTTTGCACCCCAGCTACGCACCCCCAGGTTACTACAGCCGAAGCCTCAAAATGCATTTTGGAAAGGGAAGGGCATGCAGGGGTGGGGGGAGCCATGGTTTGTGGAGAGGAGCCCAAGCAGCTGAAACCTTCCACAGAGGGAAGCGGCGGAAAGGCAGGCAGCATGGACCCACGCAGTCAGGAGCAAAGCAGTGTCTGCTCATTCCAGCAGAGATGCATTGATCCCGGCGTGCAGGGTGCTGGTATGGAAGGCAGCAGCACTAGGTTTGCAAAAGGTGTAAAACCAAGACAGACCCTCCGTACCGCGCACCACCACCAGCAGGTCTCGGGCCACTTGGACCATTTACCTGCTGACATGGAAGCTAACAAAGACAAAGCAGAGTGCAGTCTAATATATACACTGGATGTTGCCACATTACTGAATGCATCTTAACACAGCAGGATCTTTTCTGAATGATGTATTATAGCTGAGCTAAAACCTAAATAATAAAGCCTACTTTTGGCTCTCTGGAAGATCACAGCTAGACAGTTGCCTATGAAATACCAGGCTAATGGAAGAAATTAATGGTATTCTGGGAGCATACGGGACTGGAGATGATCACTGCAGCCAGACTCCACTTTCACAGCTACACATGCAATCCCTTTTGTATATGGGTTACGCAATGGGACCCTGGCCCTGCCGTCCTGATGCAAGGTCTTGCAGAACCCTGTTGCTCTGAGGCCCAGAGCCCTCCTTGTTCGAGCTTAAGTGTATTCCATGACAGTTTATAATCATTCTGTCAATTAAAGACTTCCTTTCATTTATATAATATTCTTCCTTCTATTGCACCTACAGAAAACAATGCCCTCACTTCAGCTCTGCTACGCTAAATGACCCACACTCCTTTGGTTACTCCTTGTAAGCATCATCCGTTGTCTCAGTCACCTTCTGAGTTCCACTTTGGATTTATCCTTCCCAAAGATGCATGATGAGAACTGACCACGACTTCCCAGACGAAGGTTCAGCTGCTCCTTGTACAGTGGCAGAAGTGCTTCCTCATCTTTTCTGGAAAGATCTTGCCCGATAAACCCTATGATCTCATTTGGCTTTTGTGTTTAGTTTTAAAAAGGGTATAAAGAAAGCTCTCCAGTATTTCACTTCATTTTATTTTAGTGTTTGTTTTCGGGAAAAAAGAGGGTAGTTAAACTGCCTTTTTAATTAAATTCCTTTAAATCTTTGAAAACAATAAAGAAAGAAAGATAGCAAACAAAGACAGAAAAATTACCATGTGTATGAGCAGAGGTATTTTTTCCCGTAACACATTTATATATAAATCTCTTTTCCAAAAACTTGCAACATTTCTCAGTTGCTCAGTCTGTCTCCTGGGTAACTTGACACCTCACAACAGGAGCCTTGTGCCTCTGCTCTTTAGTGGGACACGAGTCTTGGGAACTCTATTGAAATTCTCCTCTAAATAAAAAGTATTCCTAATTTCTTGAAGGTGAGAAGAGCTTTCAGTACTGCATCCTTCTCTCTTTGCTTCTCTTCATCTTCACACAGCTTATGAAAAGGCTCTGAGCAGCAATAGCTTCATAAAACCAGAGGGTTTGAGCCATGGTCCCTTCAGGCACACAGACTCTTTCTATAGGTCTGTGAAAAGCTCCTAAGAATTTACATGAGCAAGGAGATAGTATATAGGCTTAGGTTTGCTGTAAAAGGGTTCAAACCTGCAGTGTCAAATGTTTAAGCTCCATAAATTAAAAATAAGGCTGGAAAACATTGGCTTAGCTAAAACAACCTGAATAAGGTCCTCTGCCATCAGCACAGCATCTACAGGACGAGACCTCACTGCCTACTCTGGACGTGGGAGAAAGTGTGTCTGTCTGAAGTTTCAGACCCTGTAATTCAATCAAATCCATGGTGCAATGGTTCTGACCGTAACAAAGACATTTGAGCACAGAGCTGCATCCTGACTACACCCCATATATCAGAGTGGTGGGAGCATTAGCCCCAAGAGATCAGGGCAGCTGGAAGCACCAATTTGATCAAGCTTGTCATCTGCCACTGCTATGGCTGGCGACAAGTAGCACAGTGTGGATGCAAAACACTGTAGGTTATTGGTACTTAAACTCATAGGGCACTTTAAAAAATCACAACATTAAGACTGGAACATGTTTGCCATTTCCATTGGAACTGGGGAATTGGGAAGACATTGGTGTGCAAGCTGCTCTCAGTGACCTGTGCAGCCTCAGGCGCTGCATTACTCTGTGATACGGTTTGTACTGCAGCAACACCTCAAGGCTCTCTCCAAAACTAGACCTTTGTGGGAGCTGGTGCTGTACAAGCACAGAGGACTTTTAATGCACATTCAGTCTATTTAAAGTACAGATTTCAGAAATGTGAGACCGCTGGGTATTGAGGACCGCTTCACTGTCTACCAAACGGCTCTCAAACATTGCCGGCTGCTTGCCCTTTAGTAATATCTACTTTATCTTCTCTACAACTTGCCTAATCTCTTGTTATTGTTGTTTTATTCCTTTTTTTTTTTTTTAGTAAGACGACAATGCTTTCTGTGTCTCCTTCCTCAGACACCACCACTCTCCCAGGGACCTCTCAAACACCAAGGCCAGAAACCAAGGCCAGGAATTATAGGTTGCAGTTAATCTAAAATTGGTGACTTGTCAATTTTAATAGTTTTAATTTCCCAACTGTCTGCTTGGGTTACATACATAAAACTTCTAAATAATATGCCTTCTCTCTCTCCCCACATAGAAAACCACTGTGTTTCCCTGTCCTCCTTGCAGCATGTGACCTTTAGCTGCTCTCTCTTGCTTATCAAGTCAAGGAATTCATTCAGTTTCTCAGCAGCTCCAAACACTTACTCTCCATTCACATCCCTCTAAAGGCCCCACCAGCTCCTTGCTCAGTTTAGAAAGATTTATGTGTATGTGCCCCTTCATATCCTTCCTCCTTAGGCTTTGATTTACCATCCTGGCTTCCTTATCACTCTATAGCACTTCCTACATGTTTGTCTTTATAGCTTCTCATTTTCCCTCTTTGAAATCACCAACGAGTTGTGTTTCCTTAACGGCAGTGGGAAAAAATCACCCGGCAAAGAGGCCTTTGCAAGGAACTGTGCAAACCTGAGCTCCAGTGGAACGTAAATGGCATTTTGCTTCTGACGCTGGCCTTAAGCACAGGAAGGACTTTCAACCCGTATCAAACTTTCTTGCGCAGTTCTCAGACCCTTGCCTGCTTTTACATTTCCTGTGCATTCATTAAAGGAAAGCTTTGTGCCTTCCAGAAGGCATGAGGAAATATGACCTTTTTCACCTATTTTCTTAGTGCCTCCCTCCAAAGAACTACTCCAACCCAGCGCCACTTTCTCTAGCAGAGACAGTGCCACAGCTGCAAAATTTTGCTCTTCACTTTTTCCCTTCCTGGGGTTTGTGATCAATTCATTACACAGTTTGTGTTACCCCCTTAAAGAAACGGGACTAAAGTAAAAATGCAAAGTTGTGCTGGAGAGGGCTCTGGCTGGGGTGACCACCACCCTAAGGATCCCCGTTAGGGTCTCCTGGAGTCACAGATGCACTGATCTGGAGGAAAACGATGGATCAAAGAAAGCTGCAGACCCCTCCCCGCTCAGCTGCTCGGTGGCTGGACCTGAGGTTCATGTTCCTGATCTTTTAACTCAGCGTTTGAAGTTATTTTCACGTTTATTCTCCTACTCCCCTCTGCAGGGATTAAAGCTGGTAGTAAAATATCTCACAAATGTTTACGATCACAATTACACCTGTTCCTAGAAGAATTTCACAGTCAATTGAGTCACATTATTCTTTTCATATTGGCCTTCCCTGCCCTGGTATCCAGATTTGCCAAACATGTGAACCAAGTGAAAGCCTTGTAGGTAATGATTTCAGAGTATTCTATAAAGTGTTTCAAACTCAAATCCTCCCCCAATACAGACATGCAAGTCAGGCAGATAATGAAATGTCTTAGCTTGCTGAACTGCAAAAAAAAAACGGGGGGAAAGATGTTTTCTGTAAACGTTGCCTCTGTAAAGGACTGGAATGTGTATGGCCAAGAAATAAGGCCAGCTGCTATAAATGTTGCAGAATCCTGGATTAGATCAATTTTACCCAAATTAAGGCATTCCTACTTTAGATCGCACAACTTTGATCCCTTGAGGGGGAATTTCAGTTACCAGTGTGAGCTAATATGATCTGGGTATGACCAGCACTCAAGCATGCAAGATGTTGGGCAGAAAAACAGGGGAAAATTTTAAGCTTTTTTTGGCATTTACTCAGCCTGAATTTCCCAATAGAAAAACAAAAGATCAGCACTTATGGGTGAAATTCCCCCATGACACAATAAGGCTCGCCTATTAAATAGGAGTTAAGGCTGGCACAGTCAGGCCATTTGGAAGTAGACTCTATAAAGTCTAGCTAGAAGCAGGAATAGGAAATAGAGGCATACTGCTTCACAGGAGGCTGTTGAGAGTCCCCTACTCCCATCAAAATCACCTGGAAACTCCAGGTGCTGTAAGGAGAGGAGAGTCTCGATTTGTAAAATATTCCTGGACAGAGTTCAATTTTACGTAAGATCACTGCCTATCAACTTTCAGCCCCTTTTCTCATGTAACCCACGTCAGCTGTTAGCGCCAAGCAGCAATAAAACTATATCCATGTTCACTCAGAAATTATCTTGAAATGCCTTTGTGCAAAGGGAAATAGTTTCACATCCTGCACATCAGATTTCACATAGGAACACCTTTCAGATTTCCAGCACAGAACAAGTTTTCCAATAGGAACAATCAAGCCCTATAGTAAAGGCTAATCTAATACTTATGTTACCTTTGAATGCCCATGAAATAAATATGGCTGATAAAAGATCATACAGTCTAACTGCATGAAAGAGCTGACAGACAGCAATGGCACTAAAACTCTTTGCCACAGAGACTGCGTATAACCACAGTTATACCCTCCGCTGGTTATATGGAAAATACAGCTTATCGCTTTCATTGGGATACAGTAACTTCCAGCAAAATGTTCAATAGTTATAGCTCTGTCCTAAAAGTCTAATTGCACAACGCAGTAAAAATAGATGCAACACTAGCACTTACCAAAAATGTACTGCAATGTCAAACAACACTGCCAAAAAAACACAATGGCAGGCCTTGGTCCTGCAAAGCCCCACATCCAGTCACTCTGCTTTTTCACACATTTGGAATAGCTTTTCTAAAATCAGTGAAGCTATCCATAACAGCCAAGGGCCTTTTGCGGGATCAGGGGACTCCTTTACTTGCTCCACCAGTGGAGAATTAGATCTGCTCACTCCTATACAACCTCTTTCAAATAATATTGAGTTACCTACAAGTTACTAAAATTAGCATAACAAATAAATTACTTCGTAGCTGAGCTGATAAAATGTGACTGTTTACATATGATATAATCCTAGAACTAAGATTAAAGACTACTTCAAACAGAGCCTTTGCCCAATATGTCATATAAAATTCTGTTTGGTTTCAGCAGAGCTGAGAATGACTTTAACAACCTTGTTAATCACAGATTAAGAATGGAAAAGATCCTATTTGGCACCAGGTGTGCCATTAATAACAACTGGGGATGCAGGGGAGCTGCAGAAATGACCTAGCTCAAACGCCAAGGAGAAGCTCTGAGCGCTGGAGCTGTGCCATGTCCAAGCGCAGCAGCCCAGACACGGCAGGACAGCGCGGGCAGAGCAGCCTGCAGGGACGGGAGCTCTACGAGAACTGCCTCAC
The DNA here is from genome assembly GCF_000708025.1 of Charadrius vociferus. Classification (NCBI taxonomy): domain Eukaryota; kingdom Metazoa; phylum Chordata; class Aves; order Charadriiformes; family Charadriidae; genus Charadrius; species Charadrius vociferus. The sequence continues at coordinate 692,969 of NW_009647412.1, forward strand.
CGCCCCTTCTCAGCTTGCTTCTGTCTGAATTCCTGTCAGCCTATGCTGGATCCATCTGAAAAGCCAGCAAATATCCCTGGGAACCCAAAATTTCCTAAATAAATGTTTGCTAGCCCTAATGAAGTCCCCGACCTTTTTGATGGTTTTTGTCCTTGATGGAACAAGGCACAAACCTGACGTTCCTCAGGCCACCCTTCCCTTGGCAAGGGCATCAGAGCTTCCCGTGCTGGCACAGCCAGTGGAGCTCCCTGCTCTCGCGCCTACAGACGCCTGCCCCTGCTCTCCCCAAGGCCAGGCTCAGGGCCAGGCACCTGGGCACTTCTCACGACAGCCACCATCCGCCAGCATCTCACCTGGACTTTCCTGTACCTTCTGCCCCACCTCTTTCCAAGGAACTCCTCTGCAGTGCTCCACAGCACGGGTACAGCCACACGCTACCCTCCACTTCTCCTTCCCAAAGGCATTTTTCTGCTGGGATGGGGAAACAGCTGCTCTCGATTCATGCCGTGTCTGGTCTATGAGAGACTTGCAGGCACTATCACCGAACCAGATGTGACGTAGAAGTGTGCTTGAGAAGGAAGAAGGTCCAGGCCTGCAGGACCCTGAGCCACTGAGTGAAGCCAAAGTCCTTTCCACGCATACGAGGCAGAATGCCAGCACCAGAGGCTCTTGCAGCCTCACCAAATTGCACAGGGGAAGAAAAGAAAATCTGTTTCACACTAAATGTATCTAACAATCATTTTTAAGTACAACCATAAAGGCTTTGCCTGAGCCCTCCTCATCTTCACCTCCCATGCAACCTCAAGGTCCCCCAAAATGGATCAGAGGGACAGTCTGGTTAAAACAGCCGCCCAAGGATAAATAATGGGCAATGACAAGTTTTCCCACCAGCAATCTGCTGGAGCAACCCTGCAAGCCCATCTTTCAGATTTTGGTTCTTGCTCTGCAAAAACAAGGTCTATATGGGTGGCACATGGTACACTGGGGTGGTGCCCAAGTATCTAGTTGGCATTGGCAGCCATAGCTCATTTCCAGCATGCACGCAACACCGAAGCCAGCACAGCTAACCTGACCACTTACGAGTGAATTATCTCCCAGTTGTTTTTTGTAGGAAAGGCAGAAAAGATAGGGAGGACAGACATTTCTTTCCCTGTGATCTTTCTAAATGATGTTTGCCATAAATCTCTTAAAGGTAAAAAGAAGAAAAGATCTGGAATCCTCCCTTCTGCTATGCAGAAGATAAGCTGTGATTCAGCATGAAAGTCCTTCTGAGTTTTTCCTAGTTCCCATTACCACAGTGCCCAAATATCCCATTGTGAAACAAAGTCTCCCCCAGCGAGGTGCAGTGCCAATGCACAAGAAACATCAGGGGGTTTACAAAAGAGAAGAGCAGTCCTGGCGCCCGATATTCTGAAAATGCTGTGCAGCCGACCTTTGAAAGGCAATTCCGAAATCCCTCTCATCAAAACAGAGGCTCCTAAAATCACTTCTCGTATTTTATATTGTTGGTCAGATCTCTGCCCTGACAGTTTTGCAGTGGAATTCAAGTTTATGATCCGTACTCCATAGCCTTTAGTTGCTGCAATTTAATGCATGCTTAAGACCCAAGCAATTGCAGAGAGCATGCACAGAATTCTCTTTGCACTTACAGTGCACGTGTTTTACATTTTTTAGTTTTTATTGTATATTCCATGCTATTAATGCCTTGTGTTTCTATAGCATCTCCCAGGTGAAGGGCTCAATGCACTTTAGAAATGTAAATGAAGCTGAAGAACATCACCAAGACTGGCAGAACCCCCTGTTCTGTAACTACTTTGACAATGTTAAGTCGTCTTGTAACTACTGAGTGGTGTCTTTCTGCTCTTGCATGAAACCCGTGTTCTTCTGCGAAAGGCTGCCAAACTGGTGCAGGACCAGACTAGTTTATCCCTGCAGTTCCTCTGGCAGGCGCTTGGCAAGTGACTCTGAGGATGCTACCATTTTCATAGCGTAGAGTCAGGGCCTGCATGTACTGATTTCCTCAGGAAGCTCTGGAAAGGGGCAGAGTTGAAAAATCCACTGCTGTGCAGCGAGCCCTGATCCAGCCTTTCTCCCCCTGCAAGTCCAGAGGGCTTTACCAGCATATTACTGTCAGTACCAAAGAAATAGGAAATTTTCCTGAAGGTGCTGTGATATGGTAAGAGTCTGGGAGCCAGGACCGAGCGTGCTGACAGCGGTATTTTCTTTGCACAGAGCTGCCATGTGGTCAGGCTTTCCTAGATACTCCTTTTTTTCTTGTACCAGTTGTGCCTGGCAGAAGTAGAGGACTTTATACATTTGTCCAGGATTCCTAGATATCCAGCAGCCAGGTTGGGAGTTGCAATTGCTGGACTTCTGGCAATCCTTGATTTGTCACATACACAGGGATCAACTCTAAAACACACATGTGGCCTTGGAGATTTGAGCCTGCTCTGTGCTTCTACAATAATCCCAGTGTCTGCGATTACCATGCATGTGCAGATCAACTGCAAAGAACACACACAGGATGCTTCCTGGAAATTAATTCACTGTGCCGATAAACAGATTTCTGCAAGACTAATTACCTCAACTTGACTTTTAGCAAGTCTTCTTGTGCCTCAGTGTGTCAGTGGGATGCTGTCATAAATCTACGAAGTTCTGCAAAAGCCTAGGACAGATATCATTTCAGTTGAATTACAAAGGTCACCCAAGAGCAGCACAACAACACAACCAACTCAATCACACGAGGTATTTGTCAGATCTTGTTCCTGTGTGTTGTTCTCAAATATGACTCTCTTTGGATTCTTATTGGGCTATCACGCTTCTAACTATGCCCCTGGTACTCAGACATATGTTCAGCTCTGGTTAAATTTGACTACTTGTTGTGTTATACAACTGAGCTTTACTCAGTGTTATCTTTTGATTGACTCCTCCACTATTCCCCTCCGAACGTATTTATCTGAGGCCAATGACAGCCAGCAAATACCTACTAGAACTCTTGTCTTTGGCAGCGCATTCTGGCAGTAAGTGTTTTCAGGACGTTTGAGAAGTGGGTGTCACTTGCATTAGCTCACTCTAAAATCTTGACTCACCCTTCATGCATATAATCCCTCCTGCAAATTCTAGGCCATGGATTTTAATAGAGTTTCCAAAGTAGGTGTTAGGGCCGCTGGCTGTGCTAATTTAGTTCCTATTGATTTATCTTGTCTCCTTTCACGGCAGCAAATTGTAACTGCTTCCTTTGCTTCACTTGGTGTTTGCTCCCTGCATGACAAGTCTCTAGCACTGATGGAATGTGTTAGTGAAAAGTGCCGTGATGTCTGTTTTCAATATCACGGAGACAGAACCATCATGTAGTGACAGTCCCACTCTGGGAGAGCTGCCTCATTCAACCTCTACTCAGAGAGGAAAGCCGGGCCCTGTGATGTGAAGGCTCCATAGTAAAAGACATAAAACAACCTCCACAAGACAAGAAATAAACCTGTCCTTAGGACTGGAGGTAAAACTAAACTACTGACCCATTGCAGCCTTTTACATCCCCCATAGCAGAGGCTAAAGTGTTTACAACCGTGAATTTCTTTCTTTGAAATCAAAATCAGTTGTTGCAGGCTCCTTTTGGTCAGCAGCAGAATGCACCCTCCAGCAAGAGTCCTGCCGCATGCCTTAGTCCTTTATGGATTCTACTTTATAGTTTAAAATCCAATTTTACCTCCAGTTAGAAGTGGCTAAAAACTAGTAGCTCTTGTGTTGTCTCCAATTCAGCTCCTATCTCTGCAACTGGAATGGACATGTTCTTTTGATGTTGCTGCAGTTTTAGAGGGGGGAAAGGAGAGCCTGACACTCAGGTTCATCCTGAGCCACCACCTTACTCCAGGGCTTCAATCAAGACCTTCCAGGTAACGCTCCCGGGTCACTGATGGCTAGTCCTTAAGTATTTATTCCCTGCAGACCTCTGTGTGGCAGCTGGAGGCAACTCTGGAACCGGGCAAAAAGGAAGAAGTGGTACTCAGGAAAGTGTGTGCTGCGTTGTGTCCGGCAGTCAAGGTGTCCATGCAGAAGCTGAGGACTTCACATCAGAAGTGTGGCCCATCCACTGGTTTGAGCGACAGAGCTCAACTGGCAGGAATATGTGGCCAGAAGCTGGGAGGCAGATGGAAGAACAGGATCTCCCTCTTCCAGTAGCAGCAAACTGTAATGTGGCTTAAAACACATCAAGAAATCATGCTTGAATTCCTGTTCTCAGGAGTCATTTAGGCACCAACCTCCAAACCTGCTCAGGGGTGGAGAGGAACCCAGGTGTCTAACTTACTCTCAGTACTGGGGCAAAGAAGTGGCAGTCCATAGTAGAGCAATGGGATTCAGGAAAACTGACACTTCATTAGTGTGAGTAAAGGCATCTCGATCTATCCTTTCAAATGCACATTTAATTAGGTCTTGATCCAGTCCTGATCTCTCTCTGTCTTACATGAGAAAGGCCTGTGTTCCAGTTGCTTTTAGTTCTCACCCATGCCTTGGGTGCTAATCACATATTTTTTGCAAATATAGCATGAAGTATTCCCTCTAGGGAAGGGGACATTTAGATGCAGCCTACAAAGACCATACATTTTCTCTTTGGTTATAATTATTACATTACTGTTGCTTTTTAATGAACAAAACAAGCGACTCAATCTTTATAATTACACATTTGAAAAAAAAAATTGTTACAGATGCCTTTTGCAGCGTACTTCCCCTGCCTCCTTCACTGGGAATCCCAGCCTGTGCCTCTGAAACAGATACACTGGGACTGGCATTTGCCAGACTCAAATCCACAAACTTCTGGTTGTGCCAGTTCGTGAATTACAGACTTGATGTCTGCAAATGACTGGTTTTCAAAGTGAAGGCAGCCATCATTTCAAAGGCTGAGAAATAAATATATCATAAATAAGCATATGTGGATTTTATTTATAAAGACCTAATTAAATTTTGTTCTGTAATTTCAATATGCAGTGTACACACACACTGTATAGTTTTTCTTTCTCTTTTGGTCATAAATACAAACGATATACCTTATAATTCTCTTCCTCTGTAACGTGCCTGGGTTTTGTGCTGGTGAAGTAATATCTTAGCCTTTTGTAGTCTGTTACAGTGCACTATAGAATTTTTATTGTATGCTACAGTCTGGTTTGGATATCATCCAACAAAGCGATCTGCTTCCTTTTAAAAAATAACATAAAATACTGCATTTTTCATAACATGTATAAAGCCATGCAGAAATCCAAGCATGGAAAATAAACACAGCAATGCCAATACCAAGCACTTAGCAGTCCTGTCCTAGGCCACAAAATCATGAGTTTGCCTTACAAATCTTGAGATTTCAAAGAAACGTAATTTTGGGTTTCCTCTATTTGCCCTTCTTTTTGTTTCTTTTCAAGCTATTCTGTACAATCCCAAAAGTTGACAATTTACCTTCAGTTTTAAGAATGCTGCAACTCTCACATAATTACAGGACCTGAGGAACTAAAGCTTTGAAAAACAACTAACAAAATTTGTGGTAAAATTGCAAAAGCTGGTGCTGCTGGAGGCTGAAATCCACTACCTGGCATAGGGCTGACACATCCTCATCCCTATTAACCCTCACTGCTGAGATGTTCAGAGAAATAAGCAGGAGCCAAGACTGCCCTGAACACATGCAGCAGTTGCTTCTCTCGACTTCCCTTTGAAAATTCCAACTTTTTAGCTTACTATTTGACAGGCTTTCTGCTACCAAACCAAATTGCATCCCCAAGCTGAAAGAAGTATTTCAAAATTATAGAAAATAATTGTTTCAACCTAAAATACAATTTCCTTTTGCAGAGTTTTGGATTTGTTGGTTTGTTCGTTTGGGTTTTTTTTTCAGGAAACACTAAAAAAAAAGGCATTATTGATCAATCCAAAACAGGCACTGCTGCCCCCCAGTTTTCCTGCACAGTGCTTACTCTGAAAGTTGCTGTTCTCGCTGCTTTTGTGGTGCTTCCAGTGCTCGATAGCAAGCCTCACCGTGAGGATCCATGTGGTGGTTCAGCTCTCATGGACAAAGACATCCATGCACTCACTTAAAGGGAAGGCAACGGCCTGATGTCCGTGAGTGCTCGACTCAGCCACGCTGTGTGGCTGGGAGTCACCAAGGCATCGGAGCTGCACAAGGGGGTTTTGTGCTGTTGTGGTTTTGTATACAAGAGTCACATGGTGCTACCACACCTCTACAGGAGACCTCTTAGCTATTGTGTTTGTTAAAGGGTAGAAAGGGACAACATACCCTCTGCAGCGGCACTGCAGCGGCTCCTGTAGGGACGGCAGCTTGCAAAGGGCTGGGCTGGATTCCCATCCTCCATCTGCACCCAAATCCTTAAAGTTCACGGGATGGGCCTGCGTATGAGATGCCTGGGCTTCCCTAGTAAAACAAAAGCATTGCATTGTAGTCAACAGGGCCAGACAAACAAGCATGAAATGATGGATCATCTGTCGTCTTCAGCCCAAGCTCAAGCAGGACTCAAAGGCAACACACTAACAAACCTGGCTGCCAAGTACTGAGCCTTGGCTCTACCCGAGGAGCGTGGAGCCAGTTTTCACAGGCGCTAATAGAAACACTAAATCCTGTGCAGAGCAGGGCACATTGCTCACCACTCCAGGCAAGGCTGTTTTCAATTTTCTGAGACACTGATGAATTCATTTTAACACCAAGATTTGAGCACAAGATCTTTTTTCCCTTCCCTCTTCCATGATCTACCAGGGATAGGAAATGCGCTCGGGGTCCATCTCACCCTTTTAGCTCTTCCAGGACCAACACAAAGGAAAGGGACAGGGAGACCCAAACCTGCAGTCCTTGTGCCCTTCAATGCTGCGATCATGGGAAGGCTTTCTGGAGAGAGAAGGGACATTTATTCTAATTCAGACAAAAGAGCCAACTCTGAACTCATTTCAGTCCCCTCTACCCCTTTCACTCAAGTTCGCTGCTGTCACTGGTTTTCCTGTGTGCACAGGGATGCAGCCAGGGGTGCAGCCTTCACATGGCCTGGCATGTCCGTCACGGCACCCACACACCGGCACATGCCTACCATACATGTCCCCAGCCGGGTGCCTCGTGCAAGAGTGCATCAGATCACACCCAGGCACAGCCTGTGTCACTCTGCAGTTCATTTCTGCTCGGAAGTGGCCTTGGTGCATGAGGCAGTCATGTCTCCACCAAAGCATCCAATATGCAATTGCAGTTTGGGCATCTGGAAAACAATTTTACCATCCAGTGTCAAATGCTCAAGACCCAGTCACGCAAATGATGCACACGAGGAGCCCCTCCTCACACAAGCAGCCCTACAGCTCACGCAGGAGCGCCTGGCTCCAAGCACAGACCCATTTTCAGATGACTTGCTATGAAGTACATTAATTAAAGGGCATCTTTCACTGCGGCATTTGTTGCCAGTAGATGGACTGCGTGCAGCAGAGATATGCTTTCAGTGTTGACATGTAAGGGTAGCATCGCTTCAGCAGTGATAGGAAGGTGTTGATGGGATAAAACCCACCCTCCCAGTAACTCCATCTCTGTAATCGTACAGGCTATGAGCCAGCCAGGCGGTTGGTTTTCTCAGTTCCCCAGTCCCAGTGTTAACACTAAGCAAGTGCCTAAAGACCCCAGTGGGATTGCAAAGACCTTACTCTGTGTTGTGTGCTGTTCATAAGGCAAAAGGCAAACCTTACGTGCAAGCTAA
>NW_009647412.1:700737-732242 GCF_000708025.1 Charadrius vociferus
TGACAAATCACCTGGAGTTTGGAGGATGCACATCCACCTGCAAACTTAAGGCCTCAATGCCTTTGTGGAGTGGCCCATGCTGACCTCCCTGAGATCACACAGTGGGGTGCATCAAAGCAGGGAAAATCAGGCCTGCTTCCTCACCTTCTTCATCAGATCACGCTGGTGTGAGCTGGACAGGTTCAGCTTGGAGAGTCGGAGGCAGCGGGGTGGAGCATTTCAGCAGCTAACAGCACAGCTCCCATGTCCACAGCCATCACAGGGACCCCGTTGGTCCCGCAGGGTGCTGTGCCCTGTTCCTGTCAGCTGACAAATGCCTTTTGCTCCTGGAGAAAAAAAAAAAAAGTAGCATGGTTCTCCGTGAATTTCAGTTGTTCCTTAAATATCCCTTTACATCTACATCAGGTCACACTATGAGTCAGTTTGACACATAAAAGGGCTGTTTCGCAAGGCAGCGTTATGTGACACACAGATGTGATCAATCACACAAAGCAAATAACCAGCTCCAACAACTACCCGGTTCCAGCAAGGGCAAATGCCACCCCTGTGCCAGCAGCGAGCCCATGAGCCTTCCCAACCATATGGGACAGGGTCTTCAAAGCAGATCACAGGATCTTGTGAGAGATGGGTCTTGTGAACGTGATCCTAATGCCACGTCCCCAGTGAGTGTCCTATGCAAGAATGATTTCTGTCCTGAAAAAACGAGGCAAGTTCCCCCCAGCTTTTAGGCCAAAGCAGGTCAGCCAAGCTGCAAGGCTCCAGAAGCTGTCCTAATATTTACCTGCACTCATAAGGTACTCACAAAGTCATGACGTTCATTTGTACGTGGTGGTTAAAGACCTGAAGAAGGCGGCAGCTCCCCTGGCATAGTTGAGCTCTCATGCTGTAGCATGCAGAGTACATAAGGGAATAGTTTGGGGTCACTATGATGCAAAGAACTGTTCAGGAATGTCTTGCTGAAATAGCCCCTGAACTCTATGAAGATTTTGTAAGCAGCACTGTAAACAGTTTCCTACTAGGCTTTAGCCCCCAGCTTGTAAGGGCAAACCCACAATTAAAACAGACTGCAAAAACAGGGAAAATAGCAACACAAAGTGCCACAAACCTCCTGAGAGAAAAAATTCTTCATCCTAGGTCTGGGCAAAGACTGAATGCAGATGCAATGGCAGAGGCTTCTGCAGCCTCTTCTGCAAGGTTTCCCACTGGGTCACTCTGCGGCAGGAGGGCAGCCCTCTGCGGGAGCCTGTCCTGCAGTGCCTGGGGCTGGAGATGGTCGCAGGGCAGGCTGGGACAGCCAGGGCTGTCCTCCGGATCTGCCCTGGGGACAGCCAGGGAGGTGCCTTCCAGATCAAGGCTTGTTTCTACAAACTCCTCCTGTGCTGCGTGGGTCGTGTCCAGGTCCTAGATGAGGGCGGGTGTCTCAGGCCAGGGCTCAGATCTGATCGGGGCAGGTGGGACACAGACCTCCAAAGTTATTTCCAGCATTACACCAGCCGGCACTCGCTTTTCTCTCCCAACAGTGAGAGGTTTGACTTGTATCCTCATAACCTCTGCTCTAAACAAAATGGCAGAACCATTAAGTAAGACAAAAGCAAATAAAAAAATCTGGATGGTGAAAGAGCCCATGCATGGGGAAAACACTCTATTGACCCAATAGGGCAGGGAGCAAAAATTTCAGCTAAAATCATAGCTTGGGACAGCATGGATTGACCTGGCCCACAGCAACACATTCAGACTCCTGTGCCACAAAAGCTCCTTTTCTGCAAGGCACCACACAGCAGTATGTGCAGTGAGACGTCCAGCAATACCCGGTGTGAGGATGGCAAGGGTAAATCCTCTCTGGGGAAGAGCCAAATGCTCCAGAAGCACTCAGCCATAGTAGAAATAGAGCTCTCCACAAAGAGCTCTCTTGCTAATTGAGCAAGCAAAGGCTTTTTGGAAGAAATACTTGCAGACAAGCTAAAACAATAAAGGAAATTTTAAAAGGCTGAACAAAGGGACCAGAAAGACAGCGACAGAAGTTAAAATCTCAGCAGCAGCCGCCTGCAAGCAGGCAGTGGAGGCTGCAAGAACTTGCTGCCTCGGTCATCCCGGCCGGCCGCGGCCCCCCACCTGCCATGCTGGGGGAAGAGGAGCCGCAGCAAGAGGCTGCAGAAATCAAGAACATGTTTCAAATAGCAGCAAATTATCAAAGCCAGAATCTCCATCTAGGATTTAAAAAAAGTGTTGAAGCTATGCACTTTCCTTGGGGAGGAGCCAAACGCCAGGGAAAGACAAAGCTGCCAGGGTCTGAGCCATGAAGAGAAGCACGAGGAGGACCTGGGGACAAGAGGTGGCTACAAAGGCACCCACAAGCATGGCAGGGGGCTCGAGGCCCAGCCTGTGCCTGCCTTGGGAGCAGGAACGATTAAGTAGTTTTATCACAGGCCTCTTCCAAACAGAAAGATGCAGAATTTATTTTTCCTGTGGTTCAACCATCTTAACCAGCTTTAAGTCTGTGGAGCTACTGTGTGGGGATGCAAAATCCTGAACCCCTCAAGAGATCCTGTGTCACTGCAAGGCGATGGCTGGCAACAGGAGCACTGAAGACAGCCGCTTGGAAGGGAAGGTCCCAGCACTCCATTATGCATTGATACCCAAACTTGCATAACATAGGAGTTAGTCACCAAGAATATGGCAAAGCAAATCACGTATCTCCAGAAGTGACCTGTCTAAAAGTTGGCCATTTTCTTCAACACAAACCAGAAGCCTTTGACAGATACTTTAAGGAAGATTATATTGAGATCCTCAGCTTCAAGGAAAATTAAGAGGTGCCTAAAGCCATTTACACCGCCTATGTTTAAGCAAGAGCGTAGGGGTGTCTTCATAGCCCTGCATTTCCTTTAATGTCAAAAGAAGAGATGTGCTCCTTATGACATTCATGGACACAACCCTCAAAAGCACCATTAACAGAGCTGCTTTCCCCGGCCGTAGCCGAGCTGGAGGGAGATAAGCGCCTGACCTCGCCAGCCAAGTGGAGCAGAGTGAGCAGCCCCAACCTTCCCAGCCTCTGGGAGCAATTATTCAATGCAGGAACCCACCTAGATCCTGGTCTAACTGCTAAATTAGATGCTAATTATTCCCTTGATGTTCTGTTCTTCCTGACGCCGCAGTGAGAATTGCTGCCTGTTGCATTACTGCGGTGCTGCTGAAGACGCTTCAGTTCAGGGAGTGGTTCGGTCTGATTAACTCAGACCATCTCTTTTCACACACCGTGGGCCAGATTTGCATAGTAAAATCCAGAGTCGTTCCTTTGAAATGACACATTTCATAAGTATGACTGAAAACTACTGTCTTATTTGAACATGTTTTTTCTGGATTTACAGCAATGAAATTAAAAGGAAAAGTTAGAATTTGCCTATCCTTGACAATTAATTAGGAGTAGTACAGGGTGTGAATTTGAAGCACAATAGTTATTACTGAATTGCTCCTCAGAATACCCTCAGAATACAACTGAATTAGAATAAAGATATTCTTCGTTCTGGAATAAAACAGTAGGATTTAGGAATAGGTACTCCAGAGTAGTATCTTCTTGTTATTTCGTAACTCCGGAATAACAAGTATAGCAATAAAGATTTAGCAAGATGGCCATTTTATGCTTTACCGTCTGGGCATCAGAGAAAGTACCCTCCATCTTATTTTTTCTCAAGCCCAGCTGACTCTCCTGAAAAGAGCTTCTGTTCATAAATACAGTGTGAAATTCTACAGGGCCCACCTGCACCACTTCCTTTCAGCATTAGCTTTTATTGCTAAACTCCTGATTTATTTAAAATGGAAAAAAAAATCACACAGAAAAGAAAAACAAGCATTTGTAGGAGTATGGCAATGTTTTCCATACATGCTTTCCCCATGAGTCAGGGTCCATCCTGTGTACTGACACATCCTGCAGACTTGCACTAACTTGCGGGGCAAAGCCGTAGGTGTGCACAGCCCAGTCACATGGAATACACCCAGAAAAACCAGAGAGAAAACTATGCATCCCAGGAAATACCATATAGGACACACTTTCCCAGCATTTTTTTCCCAGAATATCAGCATGCTGCTCATTGTGTTCCACACTATGAAAACTGCAGGACGTTTTGGAGGAGCTCTGATGTCTCTGCAGAGGCTGCAATTATAATAACCATAATCAACATTGCTCTAAGTATCTTGCAGTGCTTTTGTGGAGCCTGGGAAACACAGGCTTGTCTAAGCCTGGGAAGTGATTCAAACTAAGAAACTGTCTATTCAAAGCACAATGGCTGTTCCTACAAAATGCCACACCTGGACACATTTATTCTGGAGTAAAATGTGACTTGATACTATCCACTTTATCCCTTTGGACAGTTTAGTTGCATTGGCTTTAAAAGCCGATTAGGCTAACAGAGAACAACACTCTATTTATTCCACAATGAGTTATGCAGGAATATAGATGATGGAATGAGTCCATCCCTAAAATTAAACCCAGAAAAGCACACATTGAATTGCATATATTAATAACTAGCGTATATCATTTCAGTGCTCAGAAGACCAAATGGCCCTCCTGATTAGGACAACTTGGGTGACTATCTGTCAGCAAGATTTCCACCCCCAAAATATCATTATCTAATCTGAAAGCTAGGCACTTATTTTTCAGTGTCTTGGACTATGATTTATAGGATGGTGTATCAGCCTAAACCTCCTGAATGATCTTAATTAAACTCTGAGGGTGAAAAATTAATCACCATACTTACTTTATTATGCATGACCAGTAAAAGAAATTACTTCAAATTTACATAATGTCTAACTGAAAATTATTTAGTAGTCACATTGAGACTTGGATTATTATTAATTATTTAACTTGTCCTTTTATCATCAGGGAGGAACAGGCGATGTTTCGGCACCAAGTTTCTCTATGAGGAAAGGCAGGGGGCTGCTTTGGTGTATTTCTGCCTTTTCCCACAGGTGGCCAGGCTCCGTACCTGCTCTGGTACACTGCGATAATGCCAAATGTCTGCTCCTCTCCCCAGAAATAGCTCTTTATCATCGCTCTGTCTCCAAAAATACTTTTACCGGTAATATATAACATACACTGTATGCCACTAATTAATCTCCAAGCCAACCCTGCCTGGAAACAACTGTTCTCGATGCTGAGCAGGATTACGTGCAGGTTTCTCAAACAGGCAAGAGAACATGATGGGACAGGAGCTTCCCTGCAGATACCTGCCCTGCAGGTGCTCCTGAAAGAACGTCACCGCCACGCGGACAGGACCCAGCTTTACCATCACCATCTGCTCACTTCAGGATGTGTCTGACACCTGCCTTGTCCCTGTAGTGGACACACAAGCCCTGCGCAGGGCTGCTGGGCTGAAGCTATTTCCACCCCTTGGGTCCCTTCAAGTCACTGAGTGACAAACTGATCCTTGAAGCAGCAGGTTTGTGCTGCTGGGTTGAAATAACCCTTCTTCACTCTCTGTGTATTGTCTTGACTTCTCTCTGAGGGAAGCTCATCCAGGACATCCTTGTGGACCTCTGTGACCTCCTCAACCCATTGCAGCATCTGACTTGCTGAAGAAACAGGCTCTCCCTCCGAGGAGCTCAATAAACTCCTGCCTGAGCTCCTACCAACGCCTGAGAAGAGTCAGGGAGAAACATGGCCACGGAGGGTCTCCTCAGAAACCTCCCCAGTCTTTTCCCCATGCCCCATCCCCAGCTTTTTCCCAAGGCACACCCTGGATGCCTCTGCCAAGCGCACGCACTGTGCTGGGGCTGGCAGGCTGCGTGAGGTGGGGACCATAAATCACAGTGCGGGACGTGCCGCAGCACTTGCTGAGAACAAAGAGGAGTATATTGACAGGTCTGTCCACAGTATCAATACATCAACCCAGAAGAGATCCCCCAAGGTAAAGACAACAATCTACTTTATCAAATTATCCCCTTAATGAGCCAAGATTGCAAATAGGAGACAATTGTGTGGGACAATGCCTTCGTACAAAACCAGATAAAACAGAATATAGACTGGCACGATCTCCGCAAAACAGAGTAAACTACTTATATTGATTTTCTTTAAAAGTACGAATAAGAAATGTTGAAATTAAAAAAGCACCCCAAAAATTAGCCTCATAAGGAAGTCAAGGAGCATCTGGTAAACAATTACCTGATGCATTGCATTTGAAAGCTAATACGGAAAATTATTACACCACGAGAGTCCTTACTACTAGTTTCATCATCTGCAAGAAATCATTGGCCCACGATAATATTAGCCAGAGATCAGCATGGATGCTCCTTTCTAGCCCTACCAAAATGGCTTCCAGCCATATGCCGCGTGGTGTAACATTGCTCTTTCTGTTGACACCACTCCAAGAAGTCACAGTGATGGATTCAGAGCTACTGTGCTGCTCTGGGCTCCACAAAAACAGACAAAAGGCACTCCCAGTCCTCAAGAACTTGAGGAGATGATCTAAAGAACATGAAGGGTTTTACCATCACCTGCATCTACTGGTTCCAGTGATTCTCAATAATATAATAATATAAAAATATAAAAGTAATATTCGCTGGGAAACCGGTGCTTTTGTAATTGGTGTGCCTCCTCCAGCCTACACTCAGTTTTTTCTCTTGGTTCAAATACTACACTGACAGCGCAAAAGGTAGTCCTTTGTGCTTCTGCCCCAACTTTTCTGAACAGCTGTCTCTGCATTTCCTTATTACGAACCGGCAATTTTTATCTCATACATAATGGAAAACTTCTGTTTATTGAAAACTAGATTCTCACTAATTAAAACCATTCACCACCTTCCTAATAGTTGGTAAAATGGGCAGTGCTTTTAAAAACTAGAATAAAAGGTAAAGTATTTCATTTCAGGACTTTCTAAGGAAACCAGCTTTCCATTGAGTTGTCTTCTTAGGCATGGGAATGACTATTTTTTAAATTTTCAGAAGAAAACCAATACTTAACCTAGAGCTCTTCTTTACAAGTGTCAAAAGAGGGGGGAATGCTCTCAACTCTCAGATAAGGAAACTGAGGCAGAGACCAATTAACAGAAGAGGTTGGAGATCACGTACAGGGACAGCGGCTTGGCAATTTCAGATTTTCTGGCCATCCACTACATTACCGACAGCATCACCACACAGAAGAAGTTTCATTTATGAGCACTGCTTCCTTGTGGTCTGTAAGTCACCAAGGTGACAGCATGCACAGGGGCTGCGTGTCCTGACACTGCTGGAGCCACCCCTGCCAACCAGTGGGACAGGCAGCATTTCTAAGCTTTTCTAATTAGAACAGTAAGTGGGAAGGTAACATCATAAAGTAACTTACACGCAATTAAATCCCCTCATTTAATAGCCCCAAAAGCTAAGCCCCACCTCAGAACACACTATGTGCCTATGAGAAAGGGCTACTGGACCAAGGCTCAAAATGCGAAATAAAGATCTGGAGGCTAAGACTTCACTGGACCCGTAACAGGGAAGAGATGTTGTTAGTCAGTCCAGTATATATTTATATATCGGTCTTCAGAGAACAGCAATGTTCAGTTGTCCTCATGTGTTTGTATGCCTGGGGAGAGGTTTCCAGTTACAGAAATTTATTGCAGGGTGACACTAACAGATCTGATTTCTTGCGAGAGATAATGAAGTCCAGGACTTTCTGGCAAGGAGCAGAAATGTCAGTATGACAAGCTGATCGCTTACTATATCATAACTTAATACATCCTGTGCGTGTTTGGGAGGATGTTTTTGATGAACTAGCAACCCAAATTAGCACGGAATTTTTAGCATGTGCCTGGGCTTCTCATACGTCAGGTATCAGGATTCACCTTGAACGCAGAGATCATTCCCAAAGCATGACTCCATTTGCTCTGGCATTGCGATTTACGATTCCAAGGTGCTTGGAGGGATGAGTGGAGAGGTGGGAATGTCCACAATTATTCAGGGAAAGCAGATGCTATCAGACAAGACTGCATCATCACTTTCCAGATCACACAGCTCTCTTCGAAACAGGACAGCAGAAACAGCTGCCAGCACTGTCTGCCTCTTGATGATCAGGATAAAAAAATGGACAGTAATATCCTATTCTCCAAAATGCAGAGAACAGTTTTGGAGTGATTTGGAGTGCTGCCTGATCCCGGACAACTAAGTCCTTCTTTTGTAAATCTCTGCAAGAGTAGGAAACAAGGTTGGTGTTTTTCCAACAAAGCAAAGGACCCTGCAGGGGCAAATTAAACATTGCAATGGTGGGATTGAATATTGCAATGGTGGATCACAGAGGGATGAAACAGAATGGCTGACATGAGCGTTGCCAGTTTCTAACTCTAACTGCAAAAGAAGAGGACAGGTTTAGACCTACTGCTTTGTTATCTTACTATGGGCAGATCCTGTTTACAAGACTGATGAACACAACAACTAGAGAAGTGAAACTGTTTACTTGTAGTAAACTGCTGATGCTCACAGCTTTTGCTCCATGTGCTTCTCATGTTGCTTTCCCATCCTTCCAAATATAGTCTTCTGTGACAGCCAAGATCTGGAAGGCTTTTAAGCAGGAGTCTCTTCTCAAAGGGCACTGTGCAGTGCAATTTGGCCTTTGCATATCACTGGCACTCAGGAGAAAGAAAGAAAGAAAGAATTTTTCTGGAGATTAGAAAGGAATCCATACAAACTTAGAAACAGGGAGATTAATTGCTGGAAATAATATTACCAAACCTGTATGCCATGTGAAGTGCATGCTTATGCAGGGTGTTTATGTATGCACATGTGTGCATCTTTACGTAGTAGACTTGGTGGGTGTATGTACATACAATCTGCCCAGAATTTCACAAGTGAACTGGGTGGAGAGCAAAAAAGGCTGTAGGAAGGGAACAGAAGGATGCACCCATTTCTTCTACGAACCGGATGATTTGTTAATCTAGGGAATTCTCACTGACCTACTGGCCCAATATGAGTGCTGGCCTACTGACCCAACCCACGAATTCAACTCCTGCTCTGCTTCTGTAGCCATGTGAAGGTCCATAAGCAACCTTTCTCCTGCCTCTTCCCTACTTTACATGGATTCAGATCTAGAGCTACTACAGAGAAGGACACAAAATAATTTCCAAGAGCCAGTGAGAAAGAGCAATGATCTGAAGACAGAAAAGAAAGTGACAGACGTGACAGAAAGACCAACCTGCAATTTATCAGCACAGAAAAGGTACCTCAGGTACTGCCAGGGACTATGAGGCTGCCCACGGACGGAATATGCTTTGAGAAAAGCAGCTGAACAAGCAGACATCAAGGTAATAATAAAATACCTGCTCCTTACATACAGTACTAAGTGAAATGTTGGTCCACTGAAGTCCATAAGAGTTTTGCCATTGATGTTACCGAGGCCATAGTTGCACCCTGGTCCTTTATTTCTTCTGTTGACAACACTGTAAACAGCATCACTAAGTTATAAAGTGGAAACATGCCCAAGGCGTTGCTAGTGATGAGCTATGTTGCTGTAGGTGGTAACTAAACTGTAAATAAAGCTGTAACTCTTTGGACTTTGCCCACAACGTTTTTTTTCCTGACTGGAAATTCAGGCTTGATACAGAGCAGGGAGAACACACTGAGTTTTAAACCTCCCAGGGCAGACTGACACGGAAGACCAGGCTGATGCCAGGAACACAAGTAACTGACCTCTCCATCTTAGAAAACGTTATCTATGCTCTGCAAAGCTCCAGTGTATGAAATGCATATGAGCAAATCTGAAAAAAAAATACAAGTAAAACCTCTGACATCAGCTGAAAAAAGAACACGTCAGATAACAGCTCCCTGGGCCTAGAACTTTTCATTCCATTCCACATAGATCTTGCTGGAGATGAGCTGACTTGGTTTTGGAGTTGGCTCCAGAACCCACACCTCCCAAATCATAGAATCATAGAATTGCTGAGGTTGGAAAGAATCTTTAAGATCATCAAGTCCAACCATTAACCTACCCTGACAAAACCACTTCTAAACCATGTCCCCAGGTACCACATCTACCCTATTTTTAAACACCTCTAGGGATGGCGAATCCACCACCTCCCTGGGCAGCCTATTCCAATGTTTAATAACCCTTCCAGTGAATAAATTTTTCCTAATATCTAATCTAAACCTCGGTTGACATAAATTGAACCCATTTCCTCTCATCCTATCCCTTGTCACCAGGGAGAAGAGGTCAGCCCCCACCTCTCTACAACCTCGCTGGACTCTCCAGGAACCTTCCAAACACCCAACAACTTTACAGAGAAGGCACCAAATCTCCTATTTTGCAAGGGAGAGCTGGGAATAATCAGACTGATAATTATGAAGTTGGATCTACATTCCTGGTCTTGCTCACAATCTGGACTTTCTTGTGATAAATTATTCTCTTGTTTTATTTCCCAAAGCAGTACTGTTGGAGCCACTCAGCAGCTGGGTGAAGCTAAGCCTGGTGTTGACATGGGGAAGGAACAGTGAAAGTCATAGCTGTACTCAGAAGTCAGGTAACAGAAAGGGGAGAGGAACAGGTCCGGCATATCTGTTTACGAAAGAACTTGGTTTCAAGTTTTAAATAACAGAAGTGTTAGAAAGGACATTGTTTTGATGATTCTAAAAGCTAGCAGAAAAACCTGCAGAATAAT
The DNA here is from genome assembly GCF_000708025.1 of Charadrius vociferus. Taxonomy (NCBI): domain Eukaryota; kingdom Metazoa; phylum Chordata; class Aves; order Charadriiformes; family Charadriidae; genus Charadrius; species Charadrius vociferus. Next base: position 711,348 of record NW_009647412.1, read on the forward strand.
GAAGTTTGACATGGTGATCCCTGAAACAAGCCTCTTCTCTGGTCCAGACTGCAAATTCATGCATTTCTAGCCCATGCCACTCAGAACAACAGTATGGTTTCATGGACAAGTTTACCAGATGTCATGCTGACCACGAAAACTCCTCGAGCTAAGAGAGCAAACCCCTCAGTGTAATGCCAGCAGTACACAAACCTACACCTGAAAGACATACAGGTGTTTAGATCTCCTAATCTGAGCTCCAGATCTCACTCAGAGCCATCTTTGGTTCCTCATGCATCTTTTGATCTAATCCTTGTCCTGACTTGTATTGGTGATATTGCCACTGGCAACAGGCAAAGTCAGGAATGTAAGAACAAAGAAACATAGAACAGAGAGAGACCATCCAGGCCATAAAGCCCAACTTCATGAAAAACTCATGACCCTGGAAATTTATCTGTTTCTTCTATCCATTTCTTCTGCCTTGTCAAATAAAAGTTTTTACATCACCCTCATACAGACATTTTCAATTTGTTCCATGAAAGTCTGGTGTCTGGGTTTTGTTTGTTTGGTTGGTTGGTTGGTTTTGTTTTGCTTTGTTTTAATTAATTTGAGTATTTTCATCTTTCAGATTAACAGGAAACTAAGTTATTGTTAAAAAATTACCTCCTAGGTTGATGTTCATTTAAGTTAGCAAGTGCCAGAGTAGCTGGCATCTCAAAACCAAGCTTGAAATGATCTATTATGCCCAGATGAGCCCCACTGATTTCCCTGGCCTTGCACAACCACCCAACTTCTACGTATCAGTCATGCACTGGACATTACAAGGAGAGAGAGCGCACTTAACTATCCTGCACACATCTGCTCGTCAAGGCAGCAAACAATGGAAATACTAATACTCACTGTCCAAAGGAAGATGAAATAAGAAAGGACATACTCTTTCAATACCACAAGACACAGATATTATGGAAACAGATGCCAGTAAAACAGACAGAAAAAGCAACAATTATTATTATTATTTACTGGGAACACTATATTTTCAGTAGCATCACACATAAAATGCCCTCTTCTGTTCCCATCAAAGTTAAGAGCAGAATTCCCACTGGCTGGCCTAAGGATCAGGCCCACTATGTATTTTAAAAAGTTAGATCAGCAGCTTTCAAAGTCTCTAGAGGGTTTTTATGATGCTGCCTAATTAATTCAGAAGCAAATAGATTATTTCTCAGGAGGTGAAAAGCAGGAATTATTTAAAAGCTGCCTTTAGGCAAACTACCAGGGAATAAGAAAAATGTAACTACTGGTTATGTCAGATTTCATTTTCCAGATCAAAATTCATTGTGTCAGCTCCTTTTCTTTGTTGTGATTCTTTAAAGATGTAACGAGAACCCTGCGTGTGTGGGAAAAGAAGGTGCTGCTTCACAATGCAGCTCCAGATACCCAAGATCTACACTTTACTGCATTTTTCCCCACCTAATAAATATCTTCTAAATGGGACTATGTGGGGGAGGGCAAGGCACCCAAGGAAACAGAAGACAGAGGTGCTTTCCCCTCATCTCCAAGTTGCCTCTGCATGGGACAGGAAAGTTTTTCACACACTGCAAATGATACTATGAGTCAATTATTTAAGCGGCACATGACTGTAACCCCTTAGACTAAGTTCTGCATAAAAGAGTAATAAAGGAATCCTTATCCAGAGGTCTTGTCTTCTAAATATGTAAAGACAAGGTTAAGGGGATAGCAGAGCTGCAGATAAAGTCCCATAGCAGGTCAGTGACAGAACTAGAATTCGTCAAGGCCCTCTGCTTTTACCTGCCAATACAGGCTGCCTCCAGATTTGCAACCGCTGTAGTTTGGTTGCTGAAGCAACTGAAACTACACCTGTCTACACGAGTTCTGATTTTGCCCTGGGAAGGTGGCAAATGTTTTTAGAAATTATGGCTGGAACATCAGAAGACCAAAAAAGGCATTAAAAACCCAAGCCCTAGTGGAAGTCAATAAACCCAACTTCCATTGTATCCCTTGAAACAACACAGCTGAGATGGAGAGTGATAGGAGAGCTCTCATCTTAATACATCACATATTGGTAATATAGAAGCTTACTTAGTGTTAGCTCTGCGTGTAAGAGGTTTGTGCCTCTTAATCCCATCTAAGCCTTCTAAGACAATGCTTTTTAATTCAAGGTTTTAGAAGGGAGAGTGTTAAACCCTGTCCTGCACAAAGAAGCAAATGGTGCAGGGCTGGAGAGCAAAGAACCCCATGAAAAGCACATGCTGCAAACCTCAACATTTTGGCAGTCCCCAGGGCCCTGGATGGGCAGCAGGGAGGATTGGTGGGCACAGCGCAGCCTGGCCGGATCCTGCCGAAGCAAGTGGAGATGCTGCGGCTGACGGGAAGGGAGGCAGCTGCCGGGGCAGCAGGTCCAAGCAGGCAAAAGCCCAGGGTACTCCCCCCAGAAAGTGCTGCGCATTAACTCCAACAGCTGCAAGAACAAATACGCAATTTCAGGCATGGAGCCAGATGACCACCCCCCAAAAAAAGCATCTCACCAGAAGTCTTTTATACTTTGCATTTTTTTTTCTAATTTGCTGCAGTACTGCTACAGAGGCTCTTCAAAACTGCTTTGCCTGAAGTACATGGGAATCATTCCTGTGCAACAGGACTAGCAAAGGCCTCTGCATTATTCAGTCCCACTACACTGTCAGCCTTGTTGGTTCTCTCCACGCACAGTACGAATTTCACCCACAGCAATAAAAGCCCAGTTTCTGGAAACCACTAGGCTGGAATAATAGTGTGTCTTTGCAGCGGCTGCTGGCTCCCAGCACCACTGAGGCGATGGCCGCCGCTCCCCGGCCACAGTCTAGGTTTACAGGGGAGCTGGTTTTTCTTTTGGGGTGGGGGGTGTTAAATGGGAATTTTGAAGACCTTTAAATATTCAAACTTGGGCTTAGCCAGTGAGATTCAGAAAGCACTTAGAAAACACCAGTGTTTGAGAGGGCTGGCTCAACCTCCTGTTTTTCTGGGATGCCCTCCAGGTACCTGAGGACTGTAAAGCAGAGAAAAGGGGAGAGTCAATAATTCACGCTTTAACAGGACAAAATTCAGATAAGCCTGAGCAAACCAAGCCAGCCGTGCACTCTGCTGGGGCTTAGCTGCTTCGGTCCTTAAATATTTTTGGCTGACGGCTCCTTTGAATTCTAAAAGAAAATTAAGCAGCTTGCTGTTTTAAGAGGTTTTGCAAATCTCCTTCCTTTAATTCTCCTCGTGTACTCTGTCTGGGTGTGTTCTCATTAGAACTAGGAAAGACCTGAAGATCTTGTTTCCAGGCTCTTCAGTGTGGGGTAGATTTGAATTCAAGTCGTAAGAATGTGAAAACAAAAGAGCTAACGTTGAAGAATTTCCTTACTCACCAGCTTTCCCTAGTCTTGACTTAGATCTTGGTGACTCTACTAATTTCTGTATCTTTTCACAACTACAGAGCCAAAATCGTATTTGATGTGAATGTGCTGAAGGCAAGATATTTACAACATTTCTTCATAGACTTGTCTGTGTTTGAATATATTTGCTGCCTGGGCCTTAGATGGCCTTGAAGAAAATAAAGGGCTGACCTAATACCTCTGGACTCAATAGGAATCATTTTTGACTACGGTGGGTTTTAGATCTCAAGTCTATACAGTGAAGCAGGTACTGTGGCAGTAAAAGTCAGAGTTGTAACTTCAGTCAGAGATGGCCAGGGACAAAGGACTAAACCCCTTTGTGCAATTCATTGACCCCTCAAGGATATCTGAGAGACGCAAAACTCCTTTGCAAATGTCACACAGGTGAAGTGCTGTACAAAACACGGAGTTGTGCACAGTCACTTTTCACGTGTCCTCCCAGGAAGTCTGGGGTGGGACAGGGATGGAGGGGAAAGGAACATCAGTGGGCCAGGAAGCTTCCAGTTCTCTTTTCAAGACAGAGAAAAAAGAAAAAAGGAGAAAAATAAAAAAAACTGCCTGCTGAGAGCACCCTCATTTAGTCCTTATTCTGGAAGCCCTGGAGTAGTCCAAAGGAGATTCAGAGAAGGACATCTACTTATGATTATTTTATAGCCTTCATAATGTTCACAGCAAACTAATGCAAGCAAGGACTCATTTCTGTTACATTCAAGAAAGTGTTTACGTTGGCAGAAAATGTATCTCTTCAAAGCCTATTAATGCAGCATTACAAAAGACAGAAAAGTTACTCAAACTGGAGATCAAACCTGTTTACTTTGATGAAAGAAATGGTTAAGGGCAAAGGGTGCAGCAACATCTGACAGGCCAGTACACTGAGCCCAGTCCTGCAAATGCTTCCTCTTCTGACGAGGCCAAAACCCTAAATAACGCAAATGATACGAATACGCACAGCAGCATTCTCATTTCTAGCTGTAGTCAGGTATAAAACCCATCAGGCCATTTGTCAAGGTGCAGCCATGCAAAACACAATGGCATTATCTTAAATGACACGTAAATAAATAACATTTCCTTTAAGTTTTTTGGTTGCTTTAGCCACATATTGGCAGTCACACTTGCTAAGCAGAAAATGGTTGGTTTTTAATAGGCTCTCCAGGGAGTGCTGGACAGCAGGGGCACTTCAAGGCAGTTTATTAGTATTTTCTCACTCTGTCTCCCTTGGGTGGCTTCTGGATTAGCCGTGTCAGGACAGAGACACTTGGGTTGCCTCCAGGCAGGACAGCTTGCTTCTGCAGAGCCTCTTCGTTTGTGCGAATCTGACCGTGCTGCTCTCAGCAGGCAGCCGGTGCGTCTCTGTCCCACATTCCTGACACTAGGACACCACTCCCATGCTGGGATGTGCCCGGTGCAGACATCCAGGCACGTTGCGAGGAGCCAGCCTGAATAGGAATTGCCGGCGCTGAGCCAGAGCTAATAAGGCTGGTGAGACCTGAGCTGACTCCTGCAGTCATGAGCGTGGGGAGCCAGGTCAGGTCCAGCGCTGCACCAAGGCATTACCCTTGCCCAGAGCCAGGAGCACTGGGAAACATGGCACAGAGAGTAGCTCAGATCCAGCAGAGTTTATTAGCACCAGCTAGACTTCTGTCATACAGACCTGCCTGGGAGCTTTATACTACTCTTCCCAGTACTCATATTACCTAATTTCTTTCCTTACCCAAACTATCCTGGCCTCTAACATTTAACGGGGAGCTGTCCATGTTTGAAATTAATTTATAACAAAATTAAAACACACTCATGAGTTACAGCCAATCTGCAGTGCAACAGTTTTCGGCCAGATGGTCAGGCTATCGTGACCATCTAGTCTGAGCTCCTGATTTAACATGGGTCACAGAATTTCCTACAGCCAGTTGGTAGGATTAGCTCACAGAGCTATTAGTCAACAAAGCACTGGGCCAGCATGGTTCTCCATCACATGGTGACTTGAGCAGTGCAGTCAAGCAGGATGGGTCTTTTTTCCCTAGTAGACAGCATCACTGTCTTGCAAGATTCAGAGAGGTGCCGAGGGCTTCAGTGCATTGGCAATCTGCTGGGAGCTGTAGAAGGGCATTGGCTCTGAGAGCCGGTGCTGAGCTCTTGCAGCCAGCTCCCATTGGCAGGGGGCTAAATCACAAAGTCCTGCCTCCGTTTGTAATGAAATCAAGTGGAGTTTTGCTTAAGTAAGGGCTGAGTCAGTCATGAGTCAGGATTCATGGACTTGGCCCAAAACACACATACATTTAAAAATAATTGCCTTGAGTGCTTGGATAGCTTTTCAGCACCACTGGGGAGATGTGAATAATTTTGGTCCAGTAGGAAGATCAAAGAACGCTGAAAACATCCATGTTACCCAGCCTCGTGGGCACTGTCCAGCCCAGCCACAGGAGCTGTTTGCTTCCCAGGGTGAGAACCTCAACCCATGGGTGTCAGAGTGAAATCATAGCTACTCTTTGATGTATTTATATGGGTGGAGATTCCAGGTCATGCAATGAAATGGAATTACTCACACCCTTTTTTTCCCAAGGATTAAAGCCTTTATCTTCATATTCTCAGCAGGAATATCATAATGTTTTGGGAGAGAAACCCTAAGATCTATACCAGTTATACGCTACTGTTCTTTTAAATATATATGATATGTGGTTAGCCTTCGGGACAGAATACAGCGGCATAACAGCAAACGAATGAATTAACAGTAAAGGATGGCATATGACTGTGAACAACTGAGTAGGGCCTATCGGTATGGGCCCAATCTTTTTTTTCCTCACTCCCACGGAGCACTCATCACTTGTAATCATATGGGAAAACTGCACCAGCAAAATAATGTATTGTTAATATTCCTATGTTGATTCTCTTCTGCCTGTGATATCTTGCCCTAGCTTGAACAGCCCCAGGCACACCTATTACACTCATCCAATGGAGACAGTTCCTTACGGTTTGAACATAATGAGGAGATCCATGAAAGTGTTTGCCTGCTTGGTACCAAGTTCATACCTTAAATGATGAGCATGACCCCAACATATAAAGTAACTTTAGGAATAAGAATAATGAGTTAACAGGTATCAGCTATTCTGGATTAACTATCTTTGTACTTGCTCTACCCCCTTGGCAAATATAAAGTAAGCCAAAGTATTTTTCCCCTTCCACAAAAAAGTGGATAGCTGCATTGCCTTTACTGGGGTAACAGCATGAACAAGGCAATTGTGGTGAAGAACCCGACATGCAGGAGCTTGTTACGCTGCAGTAACTTGCCTGTACGTCAGAGCCCTCAGCATAATCAAGGCTCAGAAACAGTGCAGAACACAAGCTAGGAATGGCAATATATAACATTGGGCAGACAAAGCTACAGCACCTCAGCACTTCTGTCGTGGATCATACAGACAAACCTTCGTCCTATGTATTGAAATCATGCTAAGCCATTTGGCATTATGGTAATTATTTGCTTTGGTGACATCTCCCTGTGAGCTGTCTTGGCTACCTAGAAGAGGTGTGAAATGGAGCAGCTATTAGGACTAATTATCATTATTTGCCTTCAGCAGGTGCTGAGAAAAACACCGCAGAGTGGTAGGTGCTGCACAAGACATGGCAAGGAACAGCCATACCACAAAGGATATGCAACCGAAGTGAGCAGTATGTGCCAATTCACAGTTTTAAAACATGTCTTATGGTATCTATGTGCTTCTCGGTCATTTAGCAAATCAGACTTTAACCACAGTTTCTGTAGGACTTTACTACATAGCAATAATAGAGTACATAATTCTATTTCTGTTCCTCAAGCCAAGCCATTAGGTGAGCATCCTGTATCCACTGCAAAAGAACATGATGTCTAGTGTTCACGGTTGCAAGGCATAAGTATCTCGAGCACACCTCGAAGCAGAGACAGCATATCCCACTTGAAGACTTAAATTTAAAAAACTATCTCATGACTTTATGATGCTAGCTTTGGGGTTGGGTTTTTTTTTTTTTTTTGGTTTGGTTTGGTTTTAACATTTGAGCAAGATGGAAACTTGGTAAAGCCCAGAACAAGTTAGAGAAAACAGCCCATGAGAGACAGACAAGTAACTGGGAGTGATGAGGACAGCACAACATGCAGCAGCTGTGCCACGGGCACTTCACTTGCTACTCAGCATTTTGCAGACATATCTAAGAGGACCTTAATAGGGGATTTCATGCTCTATTCCTTCATTGGACAACCACAAATTGCACTCATTTGCCATCAGAGCAGACCACTGACCATAGGCTCAGCAAAATGCTTTCACAGAGATCCCAGCGAGAGCTTCTTCCTCATCTTGCCATTACTCGGGTAATCAGCGTGACCCAGTTGTGACTGTGAGAGGGCCAAGGACTTGCGAAAGACTTAAGCACATGCTTAAGACTGAGCACAAGAACAGCTTTAGTGAAGTTAAGCACATTTATGAGTGATTTCATAGAGTTGGGTTGAACTCTGCAACTGTTCGGCATTTTTGCTGATTGCATCTGCATCAATAAAAGGATTGTTTCAAGAACAAGTATCAGCTGGGTGTTACATGGAAGGGAAAGGTGAAGAGAAATCAAGGAGGAAAGTTGGTTGCTAAGGGAAAATCAGGGTCTGAAGGAAGATTTTTTGGCTCTTCCAGCAATTACAAAACCTCCCCAGCTCCCAGAAGGGAGAGCTCAAGTGAGCTGCCTGTCATAGTTGTGACTCTAGTGTTCATAAAGGTCAGCCTGGCCACAGGAAAACACAGGCGCAGCCAAATGCCAGGCATTTGTTTGGCTTTAAGAGTCACTTACTGCTTTAAAAACTGCAAATGAAACACAGCACAAAGCTGGAGCCCACCAGGACTTGAGCTTTCTCCAGCAGCACGGAGCACGTGGGAGGCTGCCCGTGTGCCAGCAGTGCTTGTGGCTCGGAGGTAAGGCCAGGCGTGGGTCTGGGCTCCGCACCTCCTCCCAAGCCATTGCCCAGCCTGCATCCTGCAGCGCCCTGGGAACGTCAGTGAAAACTCAGTGACTTGTCAGAGGTTCATCCGTGGTGGAGGACAGAGGACAGGATAAGTTACTGATCTGAGTGAGATACGGCACTGGGACCTGATGAGCACGGCCAGGACTCACGGGACCTGGCTTTTATTCCTGGCCTGCAGGATGATCATGGATAAAAGCTCAATTCCTCAGTTTCCCCCTGGTAAAATGGGTAAATGGTGTTGACCTTTCGTAAGGCACTGTCAGACAAAGATTTTCTCATATTTCAGAAGAGAGGTAACAGTGCTATGCCTGGCATTTATTTACACGCTTTAGGGCACGAATGGGTTTTTCTCTGTGTGTGCGCACCGTGTCACGGGGCTGCTGCCTCCGCAGAGCACCACTCTATCAGAAATCACCAGCTAGATGAATAAACACTCTGTGTGTTAGCATCTGAACTATTGCATTTAGTCAGTTATTGGAAGGATGACCAGACTGCAACAGAAATTTCTTCTTCTTTGAGGGCAGGCAGCCAAAAGATCAGCATTTACCAAACAACGCACAGACAGGGCATCCCAAGCATTCCTCCCGGGAAGTGTAAGCCTCTGCTCTGGCCGCTGTGTGCTGGGGCGGGCACAGCACCACGCAGCGTGTGAGCAGGCCAGGACGGGCCCATGCAGGTCACCCAGAGACATGGAGTTGTGGGGATCGCACTTGAATCGCTGGGTCCAGGATTTGGCCCCATTCCCTGTGAGGGTGTCCAGGGCATCCACCAGCAGATGAAGTCTTGGAGCAGGTTCCCTATTTCTTGCTCCGGCTGGCGGCTGCTGGGCAGCTCAGCCCTCCATTCGCAGGCATTGTACCAATGAACTGAATGAATTCTTCTCCCTTGATATTTTTAAAAAAGTATTTCTGAGTAACTTTTTTTTTTAAAACCTTCACTAACTGCTGTGACCCTTCAGACCTTTCATCCCCTCCTCTAATTTTATAAGTCCCAAGGGTCAGGTCCTGCAAGCCCACGAAGCTGGACCGCCTGCCTCCTCTGGAAGTCCAAGTGATGAGAGTGCTGATGGCAGGACTAGAAAACGCAGGCAAAATGCTCTGCTCTGTGGGGATCCCAGCAGCAGGAAAGAGACAATTCTCTGGCTTTCGCCAGCAATGCAGCTATTCCCGACAGCTCCAGCCTCAGCAACATGCTAGAACTGGGGTTAAAACCATCACGCTCGAGCCGACCGGCTATATTTGAACTCAGCGGGCAGAGGCCCCGCTGTGGCTGGCCCGGGATCAGCTCGTGGGACCAGACCCACACCCCGGACCTGGGGTGGGATTCCCAAAAGCAAGCAGGGCTGGCCATAGCGCTGCACAGCCTTGCGGCCAGCCCTCACTGACCACTTCCACAGACACCCGCCGGGTGGGATAAGCCACCCCCTGCTCGGGAACAGACCAAACTGGGGCTGCGGTTTGCCACAAGAGGGAGCAAAGCTGCTGGCTGGGCATGGTGGGAAGAGCTCAGCCCCCGGGCTGGGGACCCCCTGCCAGCCCCTGGCCTCTCATCACACCTCGAGAACCCATGGCACTTCCAACAGGTAACACGATTTGTACCCGAAAAAAGGGTCGCAAAAATATAAAACAAGGAGAGGAATGAGCCATGAAAACCAATCAAGCAGCGATCAGCATCTCCAGATTTCACAACTACGTATGCGTGTGTGTGTACGTATAAACATATATATATAAAAACATATACACGTCTATATAAAATCTTCCATTATCCCTTAAGGCATTTTATTGTTTTGTTAATTCCCAGGATGTAATCTGTTTTGCATTAAGTGGGATGTTAAGCATCTAATTGTCAAGTGCTGATAAGCCATGGGAAATTTTATTACAAGATAGGCATCAGCTGAATGGAGATAAAACACGTCAGATGTTAAGGTGTGATTTCCAGGTGAGATCAGTGTACGTACTTGGGAATACCAGAACCCGGGGCATGCCAGGGGTGAGCTGCACAAGTGCTACAGGTGGAAACGGACAAATTGAGGAGTTATAGATGAAAACTGGCTATTATGAACTGCTCCACGTTCCCAGCTGTGCACGGCACTGGCAGTTTGCACCTGGGCTGAATGTCGTCATTTGGAAAAGACCCCAATCTTCATACATTTCATGTAAAACCTGTCATTTACACCTACAAGTACCACAGCATCTAAAAATACCATCAAGTACCCATAAGTACCAGAGCAGAGACTGTAAACATGTTTTTCTGCCCCCTTTTATCTCTTCAAATGAGACAGAATTTGCAGCTCAGCCCCAGCCTGCCGGCTGCCGTCCGGGAGCCAGCCCCTCGCCAGCCAGCCCTGCCGTGCGTAGTTCATGCCCTTGTAAGTGAAGATCAGACGCATTTTTGCAATTCAAACTGAGCTTATTGTCAGCCCAAGTAATTGCTTGATCTTACGATTGCCAGCGTTACCTTCCGCTTCCTCCTGCCTGTGAACATCGCACCATCTCACTGTCTCTTACGGAGGGTAGTGAGGTCTTTGAGCAGAGACTCTTCTCACGTCTGCTGTAGGGGCCCTAAGGCTGCGTGACTCAACGGCATGTGCTACCATGCTTCTAGTATCAACATCCAATATTAGGGTGTCACAGCCTACTCTGGGTCCTGGTCCATTGGTTTTACTATTAAAATTCTTTAATTGTCAGTAGGCTGTTGAGCAACTTTGTCTGGAGCAGCACAAATACAAGGGAAAGGAAAGCATGTCCCCTTGGAGCTGGCGCTTGGGTAACAGCTCCTCCACCAGACGCGGCATTGCGTCAGCCAGGTTCTACTTATCTCCATGACCTCCTGACACTTGCTGCTCTCTGTCATGATTTTGGAACGGCAAAAGCAGATGCAGAGATTGGGTTTTGTGATACTAACACACTTTGAGCTTTTTAACCTCAAGTACTATTTGTTTTGCTTGGCACTTCCTCTACGACCGACCACGCAGGGGCTGGTCCTCCGGAGGAGCCCTGTGGTTTGCAGCTTCTGACCAGAGACTGGAAGTGACTGTGAGCCTGTCCCTAACCTGCCTCACTGCGAGATCTCTGGCTCCTGTCTGGTGAAGCTCAACAGCTAAAGGAAGGGCCTAAAAAGTGCTGTGAACTTTGTGTATTTACTACACAAAGGGAGCTAGAGAAGAGGAGAAATAAGCTCTGTCTGCTTCCGGCACCCGGCTGGGGCAGAGGCCACCTGCTTTAGCTGCCATCTGAGCTCGGTGGGGACAAATTGCCAGTTTGTACCCTGTCATGTTCTCACAGCAGTAGGAGACAAGGACCGACAGGGAAGCCTCACTATCTCCCCAAGCTTCAGAGAGCGGCCACAGGGGAGGCAGTGCAGGTCAGGGGAAGAGGGAAGGAGGCTGAGAGCTATCCGGGCACCCTCCACCCCGGGGGGAACCTGCTTTCACTCTGCCTGTGGCGCACTCAGGCCACAACCAGCTGAAAGATGCCCCAAAAGCTTTAACAGGGATAAGCAGAAAACACTGCAAAACCCTAATTTAGGGAAGAGTCAGGAGCTTTAATTCATTAAGACAAACAAAACCTGAGACATCATTCTACATTGCTGTTCACCTTGTGCTATCACCTAACCCTGGCCAAAATAATTCTGATTTTTTAATGTTTCACGCCCCCTTGCCCACCCAGGAATGGCCACAGCAGGTACCACAGAGGAGCATTTCAGGCACCTGGTTATTTCAGTGCCACCTGCGTTAGCATTTATTACTCTCCAGGGGCAGCAACTGCTGTTGATGGACTCACAAACAGCCCTTTCAGGGCATCCAGATACTCCAAAACCAGCGCTTTGCACATCCCACCGTTATTTTAAATTGTGCCAGCACAGAGGAGAGTTTCACATCCCAGTTTAGCGTGCTCTTGCACTGCTGAAACTGAGGTGTCCTCAGCAGCTCCTGCCCTCTCGAGTTCTGCAATAAATGAGTCTCCATGTAGTGAATGGCTCAGCTGAAATCATCTTTTCCTGCTCTCTGGACTGCCCTGACAATTTTCTCATATTCTCTAGGGACTGGTTGGAATGTCTTTCCTATGCACAATTCTTTTCTTTTTATTTTATTACATGTAAAAGATGACCATTTTCAGGTTCCTGAAATGACCTGACTATACACTGTTAGAGGCAACTGGCAATGAGTTCACTTCTAGTTCTTAGGAAGGTGCTTTTTTTCCTTTACTTTCTTTTCCCGTTTTTGCAACAGAAAGTGGGAGAGGAAGCCAAGGAGGAAACATTGTAAAATCCCTACATATTTTAGGGACAAAAAGCAGTTGTCATTTCAGAAGGCATTTTTAAGAAACATTCACTTCATCAGTTGTCAGGCGATTCTGTTATGCACAGTGCTGCTGCAGGCAAAGTAGCGACACAAACCAGTATTATATTGTACATAAAAATAAGCTTATACTCCCAGCTGAATCAGAGCTGCCTTCAAACTAGGGCTCTGACAGTCCTGACTGGCACTCGGGGCTGGTGACTCAGCAGCTGCTGGTGACTCAGCACCCACGGAAATCGATGGAGGCGCCTCCAGCACTTTTTATAAGAGCTCAATCAGGCCCTCATTGCATTTTAGCCTGGTAAGTGAAATGCGCTTCTGACAACTTTGCTTTGTAGCTTCGAGTCATTTTTTGTATCTGCTCTAAACTAGCTTCAACTGTCTTTTGACAAAGACAGCATTTCCCCACTGGCTTCTTGACCCGAAATGGGTTGAATTTCAACACTTGGAGCTATTTGAGCTCGGATCTTGTATGTGTTTCTTGCAATTACTGTAGGGATCTGAGAAAAGTTTGACATGAAATCCTTCGGCTTCAAATCAGCATTTATGAACACAAAACCTTTTTTTCCCCACTCTCTCTTCTATCTCTTTTTTTTTTTTTTTTTGCCTCAAGGTGGAATGTACATTCTTTGGGTCAGAAAAAGCGATCTACTGCTATTAGGACTTCTACTACATTGTTATCAAATCATTTAACATACTATCCGGCACTGCCAAGGCAAGTTTAGCATGACATGTTTACTGATTTGAAGCAGACTGCACAGGCTGATGGGTCACTCCATGGGCTGTTCCCTGGCCACTAATCCCCATTCTCCCCATTTACATATCAGCCCTCTTCTATCCTAGGTGAACTTTCTACTGGCAAATAAAATATCTTAGAAATACCTAAATGCCTGCCAAGCTGTAGCTATTGAAAAGCGGTGTTGCTGCATTAACTAATAAGTTAGACTTAATAAATTTAGATGACAAGGCAATTTCTTGCTGGCCCTCCTTTCAGAGTAAGCCCTCTCCCAGCTCCTTCCCTGGTGTGGTGGAGGTGTATGTCTGCCTCTCAGATATTTGCCAATTTTATCTAGGACGAAATTCTTAGTGGCAAAGCTTGTTAAAAAATGTGAGGGGGAGGGAGGAAAATATCCAGTTGCTTTGTAAATAATTGCTCCTGATGTTTCTGGCTGCCTGACTGCAGCCCAGCTCTGTATCTCTTCCCCATGTAACACCCACAGGAACCCCACAAGTGACAGCCCAATGCTGAGTTACCCCAAGCCAGTTATGGTGACCCCACAGCTCGAGGGCAAAGTCCTACCACAGCAGTGGTAGGCACCTGGAAGCCACGTATGATAACTGAAGCCATCCTGAAGAAACATCCTCCTGAGTTACTCACCACCTTTGGGTCTGAATGGAGATGACTACGCATCTAGCATCAGTTTTTGCACTGCCAGGGAGGGGTAGCAGCAGCCTGGAGGCAGGGGTGCCACTGCTTCTGGTGTTTAAATCAGCAAGGCCCAGCCTGTGTGTGCTGGGCAGCCCCTCAGGCGGCCGCCAGCCCTGCTGCTCTGTGCCAACGCTAGCCACTCAGCATGCATGTGGGAAAAACACAGCACACCCACACTCAGAGTCACAGGCTCCAGCCCCAGCTGAGTCAACTCAGCCCCTTATTTTTGCAGAGAAGATATGCAGAATCTGATGGGGCTTATCACGTGTGTACAGGGCAGGGAGCGGCTCCTTGACTTCAAAGAGCAGATAAGGCCAACAAAGTGATTGCCATCTTTAAACACTGCCTACTTACTCACTAGACCTGATCACCGCCTGAATTCAGGCTCAAAGCCTCTCACTTCAGTAACCACGTGGATGCGTTTACTGCTTGCGGCTCCTGTTAGCTCACAGAGTCAGTGGGGCCCTGGGGAGAAGAGAGTCATTCCTTCTTTCTGCTTATGCATCAGCAACACTTTAGTTAGACGCTTTTGCCCTGAGATGCAACTGTTGTACCTACACGATGTAGTACAGGGAGCCCAGGGAGCGGGAGCCCTGGGAGTACTGTAAGTGGGGACTGCCTTCCCTTCTGTTCCCCAAGAACATCGGATGGATACGTTTCGGAAGTAAAGGAGTTGTGTTAGGACACACTGTGGGCCTAGGCAGCGAAGGCGGCCACCTGGGAAGGAGAGGAGTCCTGTTTCATCCCAGGGGCCCGTTCCAATGGCGTAAGCGGAAAGAAAAAGCAGGCAGGCAAGATGACAAGTTTCCCACAGTGGTGAGAACAGAAGATGGGAGGCACCACCCTCGGAGGCAGATGGGATGCCAGAGGGGAGGCAGAAGTGGATGAAAACAAAGAGAACCTTCTTGGTTGACTCAGGGGCAGGAGTAGGGACAAGACAATCTTCTGCCAAGGGCTCTGCTTCACCCAGCACCACCTCATGAGGACTCAGATGGAAAGAATTTCACTTGCGGGCAGGAGGGCAAGTCAGATACAGTATCTCAGCACACTACCCCACCCTTCCCTAGGCTTGTCCTAGGTTTTGATATGCAGTGTACAAATCTGGAATGCATTCATAAATAAATGTCAAATTCTCAGATGTATTGTCAGCCTTAAAGAAAACGAGCAGACTTAATTAAAAATCCCACTGTTTCTTTGACTCACGACCTGAGTCACATCTCCAGCCTCGCTGCTTTTTATATATTTAACACACATGCACAGAAATACAATCAATACTTTTCCCCTTCAGAAAGCCAGCAAGACGATACTCCAGTGTTTGAGAAAGTCATCTGTAAGCTGTAGCAACAAGAGGTTCAAGATCGCTGAGGAATCCCTATGCAATACACTTACGTGATAATGATACACAGATTGCAATTTATTGAAATCACAAGACGCCATGAACCCGCTCCCGTATTTCCTATCCAATGATTATGTATTTTGCTGCACTTCAAATATTTTGCTCCATCAGGTCACGGCACAGACCCATTGAGATCCACATGTCTATTACTAAAAATCTCCTCATAGTGGGCTGACACATTGAACCCTTAAAAAATAAAGTCAATTTGTTCCAGATTCAAATTCCTTACACCCATGTCTGTGCTTCATTTTCTGTGCAATGCAAGTTCCCGTATCTCTGACCTGCAGGAACAGAACGCTCCCGCCTGGCACCCGGCGTTAGAAGGAAGCCAGTTCTGACCACTTACACCGCAAGCCATTCCCATGGTTGGCAACCTCCCACTTCTTTTTGACTTCAAAGGAGTGGCTGAGGGCTGCAGGCAAGATGCTGTTTCACAGGACAGGTTGGGCTGCGTTCACTGCCCGTTCCTGCTCCTGGGGAGCCAGGCGGGCTCTGTCCCGGCGCGAGGCCCCAGCCAGCAGCTCCTCTGCCTCCAAGCAGTACCTGTATTGTCTGTGTGTTTCCAACAAGGATAACAGATGCTCCAGAATCCCACCCCTGACCACAACTGACAGAAGACAACAGAACCCGCAGAAGGCACCTAGCCCTCGCACACAGAGGACGTACTTGCCAGTGTTACTCTGTGAGAAGGCTTCATCCAAACCACAACAAAGTCCACCGTTTCCATGGGCTTTGGCTGAGGTCTGTTTTAAAACCCCTCCTTTTCCAGGACAATCTCATTCCAGGTCCATTTTGGTTTGTCACAAAGCCAGTGGCAAACGCCCAATGATTTCAGTAGTAGACGTGTTTTAGCAAAGCTTGTCACAAACAGGGTTAATACCCTACTGAGGAAGGCTACAGACATTGTCTACCCATCAACCACATGAAATAACCCTCTGGCTGGTGCACTCTGCTGCAGGTCAGTCAGCAGCGAACTCTCAGGAGCTCAGCAGCAGCCCTTCCCACGGCCGCACCGTGCCCACCACGCCGGGCACACACACACACTAGGTGACCCGCCACAATCTCCTTCAGCTGTATTTTCTATTATTAGAGAGTGTCACCAGTTTACTCTATCTGATTTGCTACTAACAAGGTTTATCCTTAAGGCTTGCCATGAGAGAACAGGCACTTAGAACTGATGGTCCGCATACAGAAAAGAAAGTCAACAGGCCAGCTGCCGCTGTGGTGATACCTATCATTTTTCAACCATGGCAGCGGACATGTAAGAGCAAGCAGAATACATCTCAGTAATTTTGCAAACTAGGCTGTCAACCTCCAGTGCCAGGAATCTACCTGTTGCAAAATGCAACAACCTAAACACCACATCCCTGTAACATCTGCACTGCCTACTCATGACTACGTTCAATAAAAAGTAGCCACCTCCTTTTTCGATAAAGCAGTGTGGTCTGTATTTAGACCCGTGTGAAGAGTTTAGCACCTCCCTTATACCGCCTTTCCCAAGAAATCAGAACGTTTACTCTGGAGTGGCATTTAGCAGAGACACCGTCTTGGCTCCAATGCAAACACCTTTCGGTACCAAACTGAAAGAACCTCCACTCAAGCACTGAAGTGGCTGGACTGCGATACCAGTGTAACCATTTTCCCAGAGAGGTTATTTGCCTTCTCATGAGTTCTACCGGACACAGGCCCACACAGTAACGATAGCCTCATTTAAGGCTCACCGAAGGGCTGTGGCAATTTTCCCATCACCTTCCAGGGCCCTATTAAAACATAACTCACTGCCCAGTTTTCATTTGTTTGCTTTTTTGCTAAGCATGATTTTACGTAAATCAAGCAGGCCAGCTGTGCTCAGCACAGCACATCAGCTTTAGTCCCACGATTTAAGAATGGACTTAAAAGCTTGGCTGATACCAGAACTGAGCATCCATTTTGTTCATTATTCATGGCCCTAATGCTGCTGGAGCTGCCTTCCGAGATTGCCTGCTCTGCAATACTGCTTTTGACATGTGGAATCGCCAGCCCTTGTTGGCAACCGCAGCAAACCCCCTCCACTCTGGGAATGCATCATTAATCCTGGAATCTGGATACTAGTGGATGTCCTTACAGTTTCCAGACTCTCTCTATTGAGAAAGCAGAGCCCATAAAAGACTCGGTGGGGCTATTTCCTGCATAGAAAACAGAAAAAATAAAAATCCAGCAATTTAGCCCACTTTGGACCTATTGAAGACTGAAGGTCAGGATCTAACCTCAGCTACTCCACTGCTCGTCCAGAACACATGCCGAAAAGTTAATGGAATTACTTTAGACGTTCCCCAGCACGGCTGAGATCAGACACTGGCCCGCACTGTCTGGGGCTGGAGATATTCTGAGCCAGATTCTTCACCCTGAGCCTTGGGAACGTTTTCATAATGGAACACAATGTTTGCAAAAACTAGTCCAAAGGTGGCTTCTCCGTCTGTAAATATGTCAAGAGCGAATTGGCAAGGCGACTTCTCCGTCCCTGGAATGCACAGGAAATAGCTGTGACTATACTTATCCACAAAACAAATAGCTTAATTCCCACCACCAAAATGGTCCCTGACATGTCATGCTCACAGTAGCGTTGATAAAAGGCCGTAATACACCGTATGCCCCGTAAATGGCTTTTAAATCTCAGCCCAAGCGTTTCATTACGAGCTCATTAAAAGATGACTGTTCCCTCAGACTGGCTGTGGTCACACAGCAGAACAGGAGGTAATTGGAACCACTTCCACGGTCTTGTATAAATGTGTAACGTAGCAGTCAATGTAAACCTTCGCTTTGGTTGCCAATGTTGCCATACAAATCAGCACACTAGACTTGGCAGGAGTTCAGCCAAATTTGGCACAAGCTCTAAGCCAGTTCGTTTCACAGTTGTTAAGAAAAACAAATCTGTATCATGAACGTGCTTCAGAGCACTCACGTTTCTGCTTTGGTTTTGCAAAATAATAAGGGCCAGATTCTGCTCTCCTGTACGTTGGTGCGAACCCAGAGTAACTCTACTGGGTTTGCCTCTTCCAGGTTTATGCTGGTCTGTATTTGGCTCTCAATATGACATGAGAGATGATTAAATTAGGCAAGATTAAGGGTTTTTTTGCCATGTCATTAGCATCAAAATCATATTCACACAAAGTAACAGCATTTTTAGCAGGGTTATTGATTTTGCTAAATTCTCTGTCAAAACTTTTATTTTAACAATCTTGTTTAAAAAGTTCATTAACTGTTAGCAACACCCCACTCTGGATTAACAAGAGACAAGCAAGAAAGAACTTAATTTGGTTTTAACTTTGAAATAATTTTCTAATTTACACCCACTAAGGATAAGTATTATTTTTTGACTTGTGGTTCGGGTTTTCTTTTTTTTCCAAAAAATATTACTAGCTGTGAAAAGCTATCACTGTCTTAAATTTGGGTTATTTTTTGTAAGGAGAAAGATACTGGAAATTCACTAGTTACATTTTGCAATGTCAGATAAAAGAAAGTAAGCTAAATATCTGACAGTACAAAGTATTTTTGTGTTGTAAGGGATTTTAAGAGAAATCAAAACTGGATCAAAGCTGTGTTCAGTGCTACAGCGTGTTTGCAGTGAGCAATTTATCATTCTTCCATTAAAGTGGGCTAACTTCAATAGCCAATAAAGTAGGTTTAATTTAATTTAGAGTCTGATTAATTTCAGTAGTGAGGACTGGGATGCTCTTTGAATCACATATACTTTATTTAATATAATGCTAATTAAAGGCATTCTACACTTTGTACACTAGCCAGTCAGTGAGAGCACTACACAGAGGCGGGGGGGAACTCTGAGCAGAGACCAGTTGAAGCCTCATGGTAACATCCACAATACGCACCTCCTTAAAATATCTAATTATGTGTTTCCTACTAACTGTACTAACATTTAGGAAACAGATTTTCTATACTTTAGATGCTTACAAATAATACACTGGCTGTAAACTGTGCTCACTTCAGATGCCACAGCTGAGCATCCCTCTTTGCAGGGATGGAGGCTGAGGATTTGCCAATCCAGCGTGCTGCAGCGCTCTGCACAGCCCACAGTGAACCTCATCCAGCTTCATGATAGTACACAGACATACCCTTGCTTTAAAAAGTAAAGTAAAGCACAGCAAAAAAGCAGAAACTTTGAGGAAGAAGACAACAATCTGGGAAAGCAGTGAGGATGCCGGCCCAACCACATCAAAGCTGTTTACAAGGCACAGTCACAAAATCTGGGAAACACCAAACATAGAAGTTCAACCATTAGAAATTCATGTCACTGTGGCTTTCAGGAACTCATAAGAGCATGTGGTGGGAAGGGAATGAGAGCTCAGCTAAAATGCAAGGCGCTTAAGAAAAAGATATTTTAAGCATGTGTTCTGTAACAAAAAGAGTAGCCTGACTGCAAATCCTATGTCGTCAGTACTGTAACAAGAAAGCCATGTTAGATGAAATACCAGATAGCATGGTGTTTGTGTGGAACCTGCCAGTAGCATTTGTCACAAAATATCCCTCAATACTCAATAATTTGCACATATATCATCTCCTTGAAATGAAGCTATGCTGGAAGCATAAAATAGCGGTTGCCTAAAATAGGGTTTTCTGCAGAGCAGTTACAGGAAAAGAAGAATGTGAGAGGCCAGTGCCCGCTGCCTGGCTAGTGCAGGGCTGCTGGGTGGGAAGGGAGCAGAGAGCTCTTCTCTGCTATCACACACCCACCGCATTACATAGTCTCCCTTTTAGCCCAATCAACCTCAGTCTTAATAATTATTAAGACATTTCTGCCACCTCCCTTTTTGCTGAAGGTGGCTCCAGAACCTCCCTGTTCTGTACTTGGAGACTGTCTTCTAATTTCCAGCTTAAATTCATCCATGGCCAGCTTAAAAAACACTCGTCCTCCGGCCAGAACTGGGGTTCAAACTGATTCAAACCCATTGAAATTAATGAGTTTTTTTTCCCCGTTGACTTCAACGAGCCTTGAATTAAGGCCCTGTGTGCGGACAAAAAGGTTTAGGGCAATTTTTGTAAAAGGAGAGTTTTATCCTGTTGATCTTGGCCTCTCTCCTCAGCCTGCTGTGAACTGTCTGCCTTATTTTAATGCTTCATTCTCATCCTGCTCTAGTGCAAAACTCCTATTGAAACCCAGGACGGTCTTGCCAAGTTGTTATTAATTACTGTGGTTCTCGAGGCTCAGTCCTGCAAACTGATCTGCATGAGCTCAGAGGTCTCTCTTCAAGGATCTCCTTTCAGGATCTGGGCTCTGGGGCTACAAAACTGAGCACCAAAGGGACTGATCCGATCTCGTTCCGCTCTGCCTGCCACCCCAGTGCCACTGCAACCCAACGGAGCACGCAAGCCCAGTGCTGCTGTTTTCCTTGG
>NW_009647412.1:732298-749163 GCF_000708025.1 Charadrius vociferus
TTCCAGGCCAAAATAACCAGCCTTTTTGCTTGTTGGAGTTTAAGCGTGCTTCAGCTGTGCTGGTGGAGGGCACAGCTGAGCTCCACTCCTGAGGACGAAGGGAAGAAAGCTGTGTTTCATCGTGAGCACTGCAGGCTGAGGATGGGAACAAATGCTGTTGAATTTGAGTTTTGTGAATTTTGTGAATTTGATTTTTTGATATTTCTTATCCTAAGAAATGGCAAGATGTTGCACAGGATGCACATGAGGTCAGAAGTATATCGATCTGTGGGCAATTTATTGTATTCCCAGCACTGGGAAATCCTTCTTTTATTACAAAATGGGATCTGGATTAGTTTGCCCTGCCTTCATCACTGAACCTAGTACTTGGTGGTGCCAGGACCACATTAAAAGCAAGTTTTGGATATACTTGTGTTGTTCATTTTAGCTGAATGGTGAAAAAAGCTGGAAAAAGCTGCTTTGCAGTGGAGATGGTAAAATCTCAACTAGTTATTTTACAAAGTTATGAGCTCTTCAATTAGACCACAGGCATTTTATAAGGCAAGCAGGTCAGGATGTACTTTACTCCCTGAACCTGAAATGCTAAAATAGTCATGTTAGGTATTTGCATAGAATTATGTAGGATGAGTTTAGGTCTCACTAATCTAGCTAGTCAGATGCCTGTAAAAATAAATAAGAATCTAAAAAAGAATGACATCAGCCATAACTACTTATTCCGCTCCACATTTGGCAGGTAAAAATCAGCAAGAAACCAACTGCATTATGCTGCCTGGGCTCTGCGCCTACTTCCCATCATGTAGGGAGCCAGGCCAAATCCTTGACACAATAGCAATTTTTGCCCAATGCCAACTATTCCCAGCCTGGCAGTGTGAATGCAGAGCTGTCTCCTGAGGTCATGGAACTGTAATGGCATCCAAATTGCAACGAACCTCCCTGCTTTAGGAGGTGAAATGGTTGTTGCCTGTGAGACCACTTCCACCGAGCCACCGGATTCAAACACAAGCTGTCAGAAGACAAGTTACAGTGACAACAGACCAGGGCACCCTTAACGGAGTCACAGCTCATGCCAAGCAGCATGTAACACATGCACCAGTGGCCTCCAGAGAGCCTGGGAAACAACTGGGTCAGAAGAATTGCTGAACACCCCAATATCAGGTATCTGCGAGCTGTGACATAGCAACTGTCAGTCACATTAAGTGACAAGTGACTTCTATTTAGATGTGCTCCACTCAGTCAGTGCCATGATAACAAAAGCACTTTACTGCACTACGTCCTTCCGTGGGGACAGGGACATCTGACAACGGCACAGTAAAGAGTTCAGCTGCTAGACTGCTATTCACCGCAAGCACAGAGAGCTTTTCCTCACCTTTATGGCTGATCATCGTGTACTCTATATTGAACAGTGGGTGGAATGACACTGCCCTAATACTATACACCTACTGAGATGAACAAGCTAAAAAAATAAAATTATGTATTTATATGCCACTAACCAGCATGCCCTGGATGTGTTCTGTCTGTAAAGGGAGACTTTGCCTTCATGCTAGAAAGTCACAGCAATAGAGATGAACCTGCTCAGCTGGGAAGATGCCAAGCCCTTTCTAAGTAATTCAAAGTCAAAGTGTCCTTAAAGCTCACTGTGCCATGAATTATGGTGTCCTCAGAGGCGTAGGAATGTGCTGGAGCACTCAGAAAGGCAAAATGCAATGTCACTGAGCACCTGCGTCCGCAACACACTTGGGCACACATTGGTAGTAGTAACTGCAGGTATTCTCACCACAAAGCGTGGGACATCCCTGGCTGCACAAAGTCAGGCCTGCGCTAAGCCCTGCTCATGGCCATGGTGCCTCTACCCCCTCCAGCTCATCACTGGCTGACACCAACAGTGCTTTTACCTGAAGAGGGGTTAAAAGGCTCTGTCCCACTGCGAGGCAGACAAGCCACAGCAGGACATGACAGGACAGCTGTGATTTTTGGGGCAGTTACCATCTTTTTTTTTTATTCTAACATCATTGCTGCTCACTTCTTGTGCACATTTTAAACACCTGTGGATGCAGCAGTCTGTGATGCTGCTTCAGACAAACTGCTCTTCTCAACCACCGGTACCAAGCGCTCAGGCTGTCTTCAGTAAACCTGCTCATATAAGCTCTACTGCAAACGCAATATTCCTCCTCCTGTCTGCCCCGCCCCCCCCAGTCACCTCTCACTGTCCTTGTGCCCTCCACTATAACACAACAAGGTAATGCTGGAGCCACCCAGGGCATCACAATTAAATACGATAACTAACAACAGGCCTTCTAGCGAGCGGCACAAAGCACTCTGATTTGCATCCCTCTGAATGGCAGCATCTGTACAGACTGGACAGAGGGGAAATCAGGTTCTTCGCCATGTATCCTGGCCCTGGCAGTAGCAGTTTGGATGGTTTCTGAAATCCCATGGCCTAGCACCAAGCTGGCAAGAGAAGAAATATCCCCATCACCCTCTGTTACTAAGACATGTAATCTATATTCTTCTGCAATCAGGAGAGAAATGAAAGAGGAGTTCTTAGAGCTTTACAGACAGTGGATTGAAAGTTATCCAACCATTTAAAAAAACTACTTTAAGGAAACATCCACAGAAGCAGCTCCAGTGATAAGCCTGTGCAGAAGTGAGCATCGGCAGAAAGCTCCCGTTACCTGGGGGAAGCACATGTGCTGCCCAGGCACAGGGACTGCCCCATCTCGCACAGGGGCAGCGTGACTGCTCCTCAGCTCTGTGAGCAGGTTACCGTCAGGGTGTGACCCCGCAGTACCTGTAATGCGATTCAGGGTAGCCTGGTCCGCAGAGAGAGAGGGGTAAGAGCCTACACACAAGGAAACAGCTGGTACCTGCAGTAATGTGTAATCTTGTCAGAGCCGATTCATGTGCCCATAACCTACTTCCACACAGGACTCACGGTGGTTCTTCCCAAAGATTAAGCAAGAGTATTACACATTATGGCGAAGCCATCTCCCACTGACTGAGTGGAGCACTCCAGCATGCAAACTAGTCAACTGCACGCAGATACTGGCCCCGGCAGGCATGCGTGAGGCTAGCCCACGCTGAGAGACCATAATCTGCCTCCACGGCAGAAGGGAGCAGCCGGGCTGCTTGCACCTCCCAGGGCACAGTACCCGCAAGGTGCTCCTCTGTCCCCGGTTAGGAAGCTCCTGTCCTCTACTCTTCCTGCTTAGCTGAGTTAGATGGGAAAGGATTCCCAACATCAAATAAGCCTTAGGCAGAGAGGCAGGTTTCCAAGCCCCTTGCCAAAGGGGAGACCATGCTTCTGCTTTTCTCAATGCTCTGTGATCTTGCACTTGCAAGGCTTCTAGATGCTCTTTCCTCCCACTCCACATTAGCAATTCATTGAGTGGTTTCTGCAGGTCTGAAAGGGAACAGGCAGACAGACTTTTAACATATGGAGAGATGAAGTGGACGAATTGCAGAAGCTTCCCCAAGAGACCATCATTAAGCCCAGAACAACAGGCTTGATAGCTCGCTGCACTCTCCCAAAGATGGCACAGCCAGAGGGAGCAGAGATGGTCACAGGTAAAAAGCTGGCATCTCCCAAGGGAGAAGAGCTGTTTATCTTCCAAAGCTCCCCAGACCTGTGACCTCAGGTAAGTCACTTCTCTTTCCCAGTTACCCTCTCTGTAAAGTGGTGATAAAACTTTACAGGAGGCACAATTCATTAATTCTGAAAACATTAAAATACAACAGCAAAGGTTCTCTGTAAATATACAAATCCACAAATCAACGACTATTCATAGGGGAGAAGAAATCGGGGGCGGGGGGGGGCAGGGCTGAGAACATCCAGAATTTGAAGTCTCCCCCAGCAATCTCCTCCTGCTGCAGTTTCCAGGACAAAGGCTGTTTTGATACATGCACTGCTCTTGTAATATGAATTTCATTCAACAGTCTAATATTATTATTTCTAAATTTACTAATACTGGATACAAAACCAGCTGTATTCATGAAAACCTGCAAGTTTACAAGCTCTCGCACATACAAACAGAAGCCATTCCAAACTCCGTGATGTATTTAGAAGGCTGCTTTGAAAATCTGGCTCTCAGTATCACCTTTGGTTGCTAAATAAACTTGTCTGGAGATTAACCACAGCCTGCACAAAAATAGTTACAAAACAGTTTTATGACTTTGAGTAGAAATGGGTGTTGGTAAAGAAGCACGCTCGATTTTTTTTCACTAAAGTTGAAGTGTAAAAAAAATACAATATAAGCTCTGTAAGCAGATTCTTCATGGTAAATAAATACGCAGAGATGCAGAGAATGCTAAGTGATCATTTTTAGAACATTTATTTTTGGCAGGATAAACACTTTCAGACCCCAAGCAACTTCTCTGTGTGTACAGAATCTCCAACTGTGAAAAGAAAACAAATAGAAGAGTTTCATTTGTTGTAATCTGGATTTTTTTTCATGACTGTTTAGAATAAAGCTGGATCACATTTGAGTGGCTTGGAAATTCATTGTTTAGGCATTAGTCTCCAGTGGTAAACATCCTACAATATGTGTATAATACAGCAACTATTTTTGTACTTCAAAGCCTTCCCTTGTAATTTGGGAAGGTGCAGGATACAAACAACCTCTTCTTTTCCCTTCTAGGGAACGGTGGCTTTGTTGCTTGTCTTTACCTAGCAGAGATCCAATGTTGTCCTGCAGTGTACTCCATCTACCCACATAGAAATTAGACACAAACACCAGACAACAAATTGCACTTGAGAAATATAACTCCATTGAGAAACAGGAGTATAATGTGGGGACTGTACAGTCCAGGAGCCTTATTATTCCCCCACTCCTCTGGGCACAGGGTTTTTTTAAATACAGGAACTCAGTGTTGACTCTTCAGGATTGAATATCCTGCAGATGAGGAAATCTGGGACAAGGACAGATGCTCGCCTGGTATGAAAGACCACAGCTCCGTGGCCAGCGCTCAACCACAGTTCCAGCTACTACCACCCCCTTCTCAGAGGAGGTGACTTTCATCACTTTAGATAGAGGAATGGAAAATTCAAGAGCAGAGTTGAAAAATGTATCTTCTTATTTTGAGCAACCTAGTGGAAAGCTGGCTGCTCAACACTTCTGAAAACACCCGTCCGAACTGTCCCACACTGAGTGTCCAAGGAATGAACAGACAATATTAGTCAATGATCTGGGAAATGTCAGCTTGCCAAGGTCACGTAAGTCTGTGGCAGGAGAAGTAACAGGATCATCTGGCTCTTCTCCTGTTTCTCAGCCACAAAACTTTCTTCCTCCCCTAACAATTACATATGTGGGTTTCCTTAACAGTTTCTTTTTACATTCCTGTTTAAACAGCACAGGGAAAAGGAAGAGGAGACTTGATGTGGAAAATTAGTTTTGGAAATGTTGAGCAGCGTGGATTTGCCAACTTCTGTTCCTCCAGTCAATTCATTGTAGACACTCTCAGCTCTCACCAAAATGCTATTTTTAGGCTGTACGTCAGTTTTCACAACTGAGACTGACAGGATTTTTCTAAAGGCTTCTCCCTGAGAATTAGAAAAGAAAAACAATGTGGAAATTCTGCTCCCCTCCTTGTGCTGCTGGGGCTCCACCACAGCTACCCAGCGCAAAGCTCCGAAGGAACCCAGTCCCACAGGAGCAGCTTTTTCAGCAATCATCAGGAGATTCCCAGCACGAGGGAGATGTGCAGGAGATTCCCAGCACAAGGGAGATGTGCAGGTCTTTCACATCTAAGGAGGCACATGGAGCCTGAAAACATTCTGGGGAGACGTTCTGCAGCAAAACAAAGCACAGACACAGAGCAGGGTTTCAGCAAACACAGCTTTCTACAGGAATCTTTCAGCTGTTGCCGAAGCTGCCAGGCGGCTCCTCGGGGGCAGAGGCAGCTGCGGAGCCGCAGCACCCGGAGCTCCCGCTGCTGCCCCCAACCCAGCTCGGGCAGGAGGGCTCCCCGGACCTTCACCACCACTTCTTCACACTGCTCAGTGGTATCCACTGAGCCGTAGGCTTTAAATGAGAAGGCCAGAAATGCAGAGGTGGCACCTTTTGTTACAGTGAACTACCAGCAAAGCCTCCGGCAGCAACAGCCGTCTCTGTTGCATTATTTGTTGAGCACTTGTCATGCTGCTGGACATGCACATTAAGAAATTACAGTTTCTGCATGGTTATTTCCTGAAGCTAACAGGTGTCTAAAGCCAGCTTCCAGCTCTGCTTGCCATCCAAATATAAGGAACTCGAAGCAAGTTTAACTTTTGGGTTTTTTTTAGAGAGACACTCAGTGCTCAAGATGTTTGCTCTAGCTATTTTGATCAGGCCACGTACATACTGACAGAACAGGGCTGCAGTGAGGCCGTCTCATCCGCACAGAAACCAGCAGCTAAACCAAATATAAACTGCTGTGAAAGACTTGCTATTGCAATGTTGCTAAGCATTTTTATTCGATATCCACATGGATATTTGAGACTGCCTGATGATAATGCAGATTGTTTTGAATATTCCAGGGCCATTTATCTGTAAGAGGCATTGGACAAGTAATCCAGCTAGATTTCAGTTTGCAGATCAATGTGTCTAGATATTTGATTGCATGGTTCTACAGAGAAAACATAGCGTCGCTGTGCTCGCTGAGGGCGGCAAGTTCACACAGGTGTAACTGAGCGCAGAATCTACCTCCCAAGGGTTTTCTGGTGCTTCCTGAAGCTGACAAGATTAATTTAGCGATTTGGAAATCCATTGCCAAGCCCAAGTCCCCAGAAGACTGCATAGCAAGAGGAAGATTAAAAGCAGATGGTTCAGAAACCAAGGTTTTATAGTTAAACTTTTAACAGACTTAAAATTCTTGGGCTTCATATCAGCATCTTCATTCTTTCCTTCAATTCAGTGTGTGTTAGTATCTTCTGAGCACTTCCGCAGGACGTGAAGCCAAGCACATCATGCTAACAATATGACCACAAAAAATATATATACCTTTATGACAGGCTTAATAAGAGGTTAAGGAAATGTTGATTCTGGCTCAACCAAAGGACTTTGCAATTAGACCATCTCCACGTCGTTGCTAATTTCCACAAAAGGATGCTGGAATTTAAAATATGAAGAGAGAACATTTCTGGGAGGGGCTTTAGCAGCTGAGCCTGTTAAACACAATTTAAAGACTGTTGCAGTTGAAAAAGAGCCTCCCTCCATTAAGGTGAGGCATTTGAAAAGGTTTAAGGGTGGCTCCTGGGAGCCAGTGCCCACACACTGCTCCCGAGTTCCCATTCCCGTTGGACCCACTGGACCCCTCTATTGAGGGCAGCGGGAGCAGGGGTGATGAGGGTCAGGCTGTCGGCATCCCCAGGCCTCTGGAGATCTGCGATGGTGAGGAGCAAGATGGGAACAGCTAGAAGCAATAACAGTTCTGGATGTTACCTAACAAACTTACAATTTCTCTGTCCAGCCTGAGCTCTCTCCTCTCCCACTGCCCTGCTATACAGCTTTGACCCGTACCAGGCCAGGCACAGCTTCATCACCATTGTGCCACGGTCCCTACTTCAGGCTCCCCTTCAGGTAAGTCAGATTTACACCCTGGCCAGTCCAGCTCCAAGCCCCAGCGCACTCAAGCCTCAGGGGTGATGTCCTTTCTAGATCTTTTAGTCTCCAGTGCTAATCCTGAGCACTCGTGTAAGTGGGACAGAAAACGAGGCATGTCCAATCAAGAATGTGGCTGGCTGAAACCTTAGTGACTTGCTCCAAACTCCTAATTAACGTCAGAAATGAAGGGAGGACAGGTGTCTCCCATTTGTCTACTAGAAACCTTCCCTCTCTGCAGAAGTGGCAGTTAAAACAATCCCTCACACTTTCCACATAAGGCCCAACAAACACTAAATACAAATAAAATACACAGAAAATCTCTATTGGGCATTTCTTCCTCTCCAGTATCTTGCAAAACATCTTTATAACACAAGCCCAGGATCACAACTGACTTTATGGCCACCCCATGCAGAAGCTGTATGCTGGTGTAGAGCTAGCAAGAACACGATGGCCCTTTTTCATGTTGTCTGCACTGAACGGCCTCAGGATTTGCTTTCTAGAGGTCATTTCAGTCAGCTCTCACAAAGGCTCTCGGGGGGGATCAAGCAGCAACTATTTCTCTCTATGAATGACAAAAAAGAGCTTTGCATTAATGGCCTTTCTTGCCCAGAATACCCTGTGATACGGAGGCAGCCTTTCACCACACCAGCCTTGAGGTTCCTGGCTGCCAAGGCTGAGGAATGCAGAGACAGGTTTCCATCTCACAGGTCAGGCCCATGTCAGCACACTCCCTGCTTCAGAATAACGCAAGAGTAATGCAAGCAACCACAATACCTGATACAGAAGCCTTAAGCAAAAGAACACAGCTGGCCTGATTCTTCCCATCCCTAAAAAAAGACTTGCAGGACTGTTTCAAACCCACCCCACGGCTCTGGGTGCCCACTGTGTCGTGCTGTTCTGTATGACATGGTGAGTCTCATTTTACCCGCTCCAAATGTCCCTTTGAAGGCAAAGTTAGTTGCAAGGACAAAAAAACTGCACCTGCGAAAGCTGAGGAGGCCTGCTTTGAAAAACCAAACCCCAAAATACATTTGGACACATGAATATAGCAGCCAAACCTCAACTTAAATCTTCCATATGAAGTGTAAGGAATCAAATAACCATCCAGAAAAGATGTCTGCAAAATAACTTGGCTCATAACATTTTCATTTGGGTTAAATTAAAATAATTGTAAATCTTCAGCACACAGCACGAGAGCTTCGTTCTGTGTAACACTGTACGTATCCCATTAAGCTTTACACTCAGCTCAGTCCTACAAAAATGCTTTGAAAACCAGACCGAGTTGCCTTTCCTTGGGCAACCAATCGCAAAACTGCAAGAAAGCAGAATAAGCTCCATGAGTGAACTTTCTCCATTGCAGTTAACCAGAGCTAAAAGAGGCAGGGGAACAGGAGAGGCAGAAGAAACATTCCTTGGAACGAAGTGGAAAAGCATCATTACACACTGATCTCTTGGAGCGGTGTTAAGCCTCAGCTGTGCATGAATTAGAAGCCAGTGCCAAGTTGACTATCTCACACATAAACATGGTTTATCTAATGATCCATTTGTAATGACTTCCAAGTTGTGACTTCCTGGGCATCCTGGAGGTTTAAGGAAAGAAGGTATCTGGCCTCAAAGGCTCCTCACACACAAAGAATTGAGCCCTGCTGGCTGCAACTGAGCTCTGCGGGGAGCAAGAAACTTAGGACACCATTTTCCAGGCTTTCTGCTAAATCCAGAGGATCAAGAAAAGCAAAGAAGGTGAAAAATCACCTCCATCCACAACCCTGTTAAATCATTGCTCATCGCTACAGAACAGATTTTGATAGCGTGATCAGAAAGCTCAATCCACATTGGAATGGGAATTTAAAGCACAACACATGCAGTTGCCCGTGAAAACCATGCTACCTCCTGCCACTCCTCCCCTCATTTTGGATTATTTTGCCTCCACAATCCTGTCTTCACAACCTGGTCCCTCAGGGTATTCACAGAATTGGGTGAGCAAAGCATGGGAAGAAGAAAGGTGTTAGCAGACCTTGCCTTCACTATCCAGGCTCAAGGATGGTCCCAGCTGGGTGAAATACAGACATGTGTTGAGACTGCTTGGCCCCTTCCCATACACAGCACAGTTGCATCTGATCCTATGGGATCGTTCCACAATGCAGACGCTACCACAAAGGTATTGTCCATGTGGTTGGTACTCCTGGACCACCAACAGATCACCTGAGCTCTGGTCTTCATCCAGTACAGGAAGCTGTCATGGAGACCAATATACACTCTGTCCTGTGCAATATGGAAACTCCTGCAGGCTCACCACAGTGTACTGTTGTGTGCTTCCAGTGCACGGGGAGCTGCATCTAGCTCTCATCGCGAAGCACGCTAATATTCCCCGCTTCACTCCTGAATATCAGTCTGAGTTCTCCTG
Source organism: Charadrius vociferus (assembly GCF_000708025.1). Classification (NCBI taxonomy): domain Eukaryota; kingdom Metazoa; phylum Chordata; class Aves; order Charadriiformes; family Charadriidae; genus Charadrius; species Charadrius vociferus. The sequence goes on from NW_009647412.1 coordinate 742,280, forward strand.
GAACCCCTCAACTCCTCCTTTCCACAGCATTGCATTTTGTAGGAACTCAGCTCCAGTGATGCAGGTAGAGCAGCCTCGTCACTTGTGCCTTGGTCTTATTGAAGGTCTCATTGACTTTGTGATGCTTGAAATTAATCACTCCATTTCTCCAGTCCAGCTATAAACAGAGTATTAAAATTCCCACCCCACAGTTGTACTGGCACCAAGTGCCAACCTTAAAGAGGGTTTACGAATCTTTGCTAAAGGTGGCACAGAAGGGCAAAGGTTAATGATTAATTGGCACAGTTCTGCTCATTAATTCTTGTAGAGGAAGAGTTCAGGATAAGTTAAACCCCAACACATGAATTTATTTCCAGAGCTCTTTCTGAAATTGCTCCTTCATATTGGTGCCAATAAATCTTACATTCCAGCCATGCTTCTCTAATAGATACAGGCATAAATTCTTATTTTTAGTTGGCCAGATTCATGACAAAGAAAAAAGGGAGAATTAAGCAAAATCTGCAGCTAGCATTTATCTATCTCTATCCTGCAGCCTTCTTTCCCATTACTCCTGCAGCTCTCATATTTAGAGGCAGCCAAGCTCTCCACATGCAATTTTAATGGAACACCTATCCCCCAGCATCCAACTGCAGCGTTCAGCTGGGACCACAGCTGCAAATAAAAACCATTGTACACTTCCCAAACGAACACAGCAATGATAGCGTGGATAATATCTTGTACCACTGAAACAAGAGCCATCCAAAGATTTCAAAGTGCTTTACGGGCATTCATAATTTAAGATAATCCACATCCTCCTAAAGGCAATACTGGATCCTCACTTTGCAGTTGAAGAATAGAGGCATTAAAAGATTAAGGGATCAAGGGGCACGAAAGAGTAAGGCAGCGCTGGACAAGGTCCTGCTCACAAGCCCATACATCACAGCAACTGGACTTTGTGATGGTTTCTGCAGGTGCTGTAACCATTGCCATATGCTTCTGAAGTTTACTTTATCAATTTCTCTGTTTTATTTCCTAAATTACACTCTTAGATACTGTTATCCCATCCCTATTACCCTCATCTTCTTCTCTGATGTGAATGAACACCATTCCTTCATACTGGTACCAATTATGCAGTCCATACCAAAGCTTTGGTAGAACAGCTACAGTGTTTTCACTCTTTTCTATATATTAGAGATTACTAGTAACTTAAACATACCCTACTTGCCCAGGCAGTATATTAGTGACACTGTACAAGTTATGGCTTTTATGAGATGAGCTCTCCTTTCCAGGAGGAATCTGGGGTACCAGTCTTCTTAAGCAGGGTCTGTTCTAGCCTAGGGTTTTCATTCAGCACAGGTTCTGTTTACTGAATAACCCTCAAAGGTTCAGACCCCGATTTAAAAATTTTAATTGATGCATGCAAAAAAGTTAGATGAGGCACTGTCTCTCCTGATGGACCTCTCCCTGCAGACCACGAGACTGGGGAGTTTAAAAGCAAAGATTTTGCTCTTCCACTTCCCTGCCATAAAACATACCTTCTCACTCTATAATTAATCCCAGTGAAATGAAACACAGCAGCCTAACGGATTCACCTGTTGTGGTGCAAAGTGCAAAAAGGCTGATTGAGTATAGAACTTCAGAGGTGCAGTTCGGTTTTTCTAATGCACCTCTTAATGAGCATCTTGTAGATGAACATCACAGAGCACAGGACAGGCCAGAGAGACGACAATAGCAAAAGGCTTCTACAACAGCAGATAGAGGTGAAGCAATGCTGCAGTATGCTGAATTATAAATGAGAAAAGCAATTGTAAAGACAGTCTGTCTCACCCAAACCCAAAACCAAATACAAGGCTTACTCCTACCAAAGTACAATCTGAAAACAGACAATCCAGTTTGCTTCTGCGCTGACCTGAAACAATGGGCTAAATTCACACCTAAGGAAGAACACTGGAAGAGAAACCAAACTTAGAAAAAGCCTTTGGAATACAGTGGTATTCTTGTAAGTGCAATGGTTTTCCTCCCTCCTAGTCATGGGTGTAACCACATGTAGTTATGCCCAGAGGCAGAGGGGCACATTCCCTGCTGCAATGGTCTCATTTGATGTGTGCATGGTTCCACCTTTGGGGAGAAGTGCTGAGTATGGTTAATGCATCCTCTGTGGTCCTTTCCACTTCTGTCATGCAGAAGGCATCACTCTGGTAACTTTTAAAACTGCATACTTATAAAGGCTACCAGAGGACTACCAAGGGTGCAGTCAGAATAGTTTCATGGAAGAACGACCATTACAGCTCCTTACTGAGGCTCTTCACTGAGTGTAAATGGGTGTAAATCACAGCAGGCAGGCAACCACTCCACCTCCAAGCCAGCTGCTCGCCACCTTCTCCCCTTCCTACCCTTCCCTCATCAATGGCTAAAGGACAGCAGAATCAAGCTCTGCCCTTCCCCACCAGTTCACCATAGGAATAACCCCTGTGCAGGGATTGTTCTAGCTAAAATCTCAGGTCCGTAACTCTTGCTGAATAAGGGAAATAACATAGTCCTTGTACAAGGCGAAGAAGGCACAGCCTATCCCCTCTCCAGGAACGTCCAACCTCTGACTTGTAGGCCAAGAGAAGGGCACAACCAAGTATACACAGCAAGGACTAGAGGCACAAAGCACTGTATGGTGCTGAGACTAGGGACGTGCTTTTACCTGCATCTTCAGGGGCCTCTCGAGCAATTCCAAGACTGCCCCATGAACTACCTGCTGGCTTCTGTTCTTATTCAAAATATATCCCTTCAGATTACTATTTCTTTAAGAGAGAGCAGTACCTGAGACCAAGCAAAAATTACTTAGAAGTTCATGGAGCTTGAGAGCAGGGAGATCCTAAAAGACAGAACTTTCCCCATGAGAAATCAAGAAAAACTCCTTCCACAAGGTTATACTAGCACTGCACTGAGGACATATTCACCAGTTAAGCCATAGGCTGACAGCTCAAATTCAGTTGCAATACTTAAGAGTCACTTCTTGATAAATAAGACACAAAAAACGGTACTACAGATGCTGATAAATACTTGTGCAGTAGGATTGAGCAGTGTCATGGTTTAACCCCAGCTGACAGCTAGGACCACACTGCCACTTGTGCAGTTCTCCCCCTTCCCCCAGAAGAAGAGGGAGGAAAGGGAAAGAAGGGAAAGGGAAAGAGGGAAGGAAAGGAAAAGGGAAAGGGAAAGGGAAAGGGAAAGGGAAAGGGAAAGGGAAAAAAAAGGTGGGTTGAGATAAAGATAGCTTAATAGAAACAACAGCAGAAAAGGAAAATAACAATAACTAACAACAATAACAATAATGACACAAGTTCACTCTCACTGCCCGGTGAATTGGCACCGTCCCAAGCAGTGATGGTAGATTCCCCCCACCCTGGCCAACCCCCAGTTACACACTGAGCATGATATCTATGGTACAAACTATTCCATTGGCCATTCTGTTGTTCTGTCTATGCTCCTTCTCAGCTTCTATGGGAAGCTGAAAAGTGTCCTTGAGAAGTATAAACATTGTTTAGCAACAACTAAAACAATAAACAATATTATTAACATTCCTTTCCCAGCAATCACTAGAAAGAAAATTAACTCTTTCCCAGCTGAAACCAGGACAAACAGAAACAAAAGATACACAATATTATGGAGATGAAATAATGATATTTTATGCTTCAAAAGAGTATAATACAAAGCTGAGATCTTACTAATGGATTTTAGTTAAGGAATTAGTCGTCATTATACAATAGCAATTCGAATATCCTAGCACAGGACATGTCACAGGAAAAATCATTCAAAGCTTGGCTGCATTTTAGCCGTATCAATTAAAGTTGTACAACACAGTATGACATCAGATAGCAAAACTTATTCCAAGCAAGTATTTATAAAGTGCTATTAAATGACAAGGATTTGGTTTAATTGGTGAGTAAACGGAGCTGGAGGTTGCTAAAGTAGTCTGTAGCAACCAAGAAGATCACTGGGGCAGAACAAATTGTTTTACTCTGGTTTGTGTGTCTGCATTTTAAGCCTTCCAGACGCTATAGTAAATGCAATAATAACACTGTATAACGAAGATGGGTTGAAATAATGAGTTTGGGGTGAGAGGGTGAAGCAGTGACTTGTGTAGCGGTATTTCACCGGAGAAGTAGAGAGAAGCTGAGAGAGTTTCTGCCTGGAAAGGGATGAGGAAAAGTGGATCATTGTGATAAATTAATGGAAATCCTCCAGAAACAAAGCTGGCAGTTTAGATATGTAGGACAGCTTCACCCAGACTCAGTGAATTGCTGCAGTACCAAGAAAGCTTAGTGGCACTGTAGGCAAGAGTCAGAGCTCTAGGAGATAGTGAAAAAAGGTTTGGAAAGCACAGAGAGACAAATCCAGATTTTTCATAAACTTCCATGCAGCACTCACTTGAATGGACAAGGCACTGTAGCACCATCCTTTCCAACAGAGCTGACCCAGAGACAAGAGACTGCTCTGGCAACGTGAACACGTCCTCTCAAGTACTGAACACTTCCCTCAGCATCTCTGTTAGCAAAGCTTTACTCCTCCACATCTCCAAAAGAAGCTGCAAATACCATCTGGGCAGGTCTATGGGCCAGGATAATTTACACCAGCTGGAAATCTGACCCACGTATTTAATGCAAGGGAATAGTCATGACTTCTTTCCTGCTGTATTGACTAAGATCTCCCCAACCCTACTCTGAGAACTCTCTAGGCATTGGGATATTGACCACAGAAAACTGAGTGGAAATCCAGAGCCAGGAATAAAACATACATTTAATAAATAGCTCTTCAGAAAAAAAAAAAAAAAAAGAAAGAGGAGGAGGAGGAAGAAAGGAAAAGTTTTGTAGTTGTGAGATCATAGGAGTCCAATGATATAAGTGATGACTAAGTGTAATCTTGTGTTTCAACGAAATGAAGAAAAACATGTTTTTGAAACTGTTGAGTCCGGTGTTCCCAGCCAACAGATATTCTTTTATTGGCCTGTGAGTGACCCTTTCAACTTGGGCTTTCCTCCAGGCTGTGGGTCCACGGCAATGATTAGAGAGTAGAAAATCCCTGCTACTGGCCAGCTGTGCTCCAAATTACCTTACTCAACCGTGCCTATAAATGTAATTGCTTGTTTCCATGGAATTGCATCAGAATGACCTGCTCACCCCTCTCATAATTCATATATCTACGATCTCTGTCTCTGGAGATAAAAATCTCTTTCTTCTGCACATGTATGAAAGCACTGTAAGACACAGTCAATTCTTCATTAACTAGGGAAATGGAGGGAGCAGATCACCCAGATATAGCAAAACTGTGAAGGTTGCAAAGCATAGGTAAATTATGTCCTAAAATGTACAGTAAGAATATGGAAATAGGGAAGAGTTTAGTGCTGAGTACAGACACTGTGTATCATAAACAGGGAGGTCTACACCAGGCAGTGCAGCACAGCACATGTGGATATGACATGTTGAGCCCAGCTCAACACCTTCAGTAGTTAATTAGCATGAGACAGTCTGTCGGGGGATAACTACAATTCATGCTGGTGGTGTACAGATGGTGTGGAGAAATACTGTAAAAACACAAGTCCCAGTTCAGGTGAGAGCAGCAATGTCTCCTGCTAACCTGAAGGAAGTGCCTTCCAAACTGAGTAACCGAGCGCTCTCTCCTGCCTCAGTTCAGCCTCTCCTTCCCAAATTCAGTTAGCATTCACTTCTTCTCATGCCCCTTTTCTCTTCCATCACAGCCTGAAGGAACTGGTACTCGTAATTTCTACGCTAAATGAGTGCTGTTCCATCCCAAAGCAGCCCCCAGCAGAGCAGGCTTTCCTGTGGTCCAAGCAAAGGGGAAAGTCAAGTACAAGCGGAGGCATAGGAGGAGGATGTTTTGGTGACTCAGATGACAGAAGAGTGTCCTGGTGCAAACTGCAGTTTGGCCCACAGAGTGGAAGGGGAAGGAGAAGACTACAAAGCCTCAGGCGGCTAGAGGACAATGTTTGGCAAGAGCCTGGGTGATCTAGGTAGAAAATTCTAAATCTAAGACCAAGGAAACACATAGTTCCGTTTCAAGATGGGTCAGGTCAGCCATGAAGAGGGATATGGACAGAGAGGAGGAGAGGTGAGAATTCACCTCTTTTGCTTTTAAAAGAAAAGACAGAGAAGAGGAAAATCAACTAAATGTAACAGCCAGTGAAATAAGTAGGACATCTGGGAGGCTATTTTCTTGGTAACAAGCTAATGTAAATAGACCTTTGTATTAGGACATAAATGTGACTTCCACAAAGATGTAAGTGAACTCCCTTCATTCAAAGGCTGCCGTAGGATGGATATTTTCATGGCATTCCTGCCCTGCCCCACCGGACCCACCACCATTTCCCGTCAGGCCCTTCACACGGCAGGGCAGCCCCGCTCCTGACAATGACTGAGGCTCAGGACTATTGTAACTAAAAAATAAAATATGTTCCCATTAAAAAATGTGGATGATAGCAATTAATTCCACATTTTTGTGAATAAATATCATGTGTTTTGTGCCAAAGCAATTTGGCTTGTTCGTAGAAGCTAACAGTGACACATAAATCTATTTTCCCTGTTGCTCAACAGGCCATCTCACTCTGCTGACCAGATTTTGCAGTGGAAGAGGTTTTTTCTTTCTTTCATTCAGCACCTTAAATGGTACTCGTGACCCACCTTCATATCAACCGGTGGGCTACAAAACTCATTCAAAGCTACTGAAGTCAAGGTAGTTCTGTGACTGCTCAGGGTTTTCACCAATGACTTCATTTCCAAGGAGTGATGTCATCCGACTGGAGTCAATGACCAGGATCTGCCCCTTCTCCTGAAGCCAAACCCAGCAGAACAGATGTGTTGTGAGCATCCCTGACACCACGGCTACGCTGAACAACC
>NW_009647412.1:749199-761081 GCF_000708025.1 Charadrius vociferus
CAAGGAAGGACCAACATCTGAGCAGAGAAAGGTCAAGCCATTCAGAAGAAAAGGTAATATACCCCTGCCTTTTCCCAGCTGTAGTTACGTTGTTTTACTCCACTGATTTCAGCATAGTGAATTGTAAAGTATAAAACCAAAGCTGTATGGATTCTGGCTGTTTTGAAGCTTTACAGATGTTTGCTGGGCTTGCATGGGAGAAGCATCACTATTTTATTGACCAAACTCTTTTTTGTTTTAATATGGAAAATCTCAGTGGCACTTCACTCCATTTGCCTTTTTTTCTTCTTTAGTCATATGATAATGTACACTTATAACCAGTGAATCATCCCCCCGAAAAGTCATAAAGAGAAAAATAGCTCGTATGTATGCCTCAGCGGTCAATGAATCATTGACGACAGGTATAATGGGAATAATTATATACTGCTGAGAAACTTTACCCAAAGCCCAGCTCAGAAGGCTAGTTTCAAAACTTCTAAGTTGCGTAGTTGGATCCAAGGTTGCGAGTGCCAGGTTAGGAAACAGCCAGGAGAATTTCAGATTTGTGTTATTGCAAGGAAATATCCTCTCCAAGTGTCTGTTATGTGTTGACAAATTGTTTATACTTAACCAAGCAATAATAATGAACAGTCTAAATAGACATTGATTTCTGTGTTTTTAATTCACTTTTAGTGGGAAAATATCCTGGCAACAGAAATATGGATGTCAAGCTTTGGATGCCAGCCACTGCTTTATAACTATGCTATTTTAAGCAGTAATATGTATTATTTGGTATAACAACATATACTTTTAGGGTCTAATCCTGGAAGTTCCTACTCCAGTGAGCTCCAGTCTTCCAATCAAAGTTTCTGGGATTACACATATGAATGTCAATTCGTAGCAGACAGCGTCGACAAAAAAAGGTTTCAGTCTCAATGCAGTTTGTGTGCTGCCTCCTAGAAAGTCAGTTGAAATACAAATGTGATGTAATTGCTCCAGAATGCAAGTGTAAAACCCTTCCTAAACCAGCTCAAAGAAACGTAGCAACTACAAGAAGATATGTTCATTCCATCAAGCCCAGCTATTAAGAAGGCTTTGATAACCCAGTGCAGTGACTTTGCCTATTTTGAGGAGCGTGTATTACACAGTAGGCAGGACTCCCTAGCAGTCTGCATAGGCTGCTGACTCCACTTTTCAGCTGGATTTGTATCCTAGGCTAAGCTCAGTTCCAGTGCCAGCTCTGGCAGCCCCCAAGCTTTTGCACATCTTTAATCAATGTGGAGCCAGGTCCCACAATCACTGTCGTGAGCAAAGACAGCAGCTATTTTGTTCTCAGATCTGCTGAAGCCTGTTAGAGAGAAAAGATGCACTAATATGCCCTCTCATAGTAACATACCTCTGTCTATTCCCGTCAGTGTACAATATGAATTCTCTTAAAGTGCAGAATTCCTCACACAAGGAAAACTAACAAAATGGATTATAGATGAATCGGATCTGCTGTGTGCAGCATGAGCCCAGCCATCTGCCAATGGCAAACAGAAATCCCTAAGCACCAAATATGCTTTTCCTCCCAAATATCCCAATGGTGCAAGGAAATGGTGATCAGCACCATCCTGTTCCAGTCCAGCAGTACAGAGCTGTACACCAGCATTTAAGTCAGTGAAGTGATAGTCGCCCATACCTGGCAGGAGAAGGTGGTTACAGGAACTCCTTCAGTGGAGAGAGACAGTCACCTTCTGAGAGAAATTAATCTGATCCATCTTATACATCTGTCTTAGGATAAGCTGAGTCACCCTCTGGAGGTTCCCATTTCTCCTTGTCAACTGCAAAGGGAGCACAGCTCCAGACGGGTCCAGCTCAAATGTAAATGTCTGATTTCTGGATGCCTTGAGTTAGAGCAGAAATATCTCACCCTTAGCTGGGAAAGTAGTTGAAAAGAGATGAGTGGCTGCTGTTGCATTTCTGGGAAATGTGAGATATTATATGACCTGTTAATTTATTCCAGAGTTTCCCTTTATGCTTTAACAATACTGTTCAGTATTCAATTCAAGTCATAACACTTAATGGCTTGTGGTCAGCTAAGCTTATCCTGCATTTCTGTGCCAGCTTAAAAAATAAACAAAGCTGTGTCTACTGAATGGCACAATTAGAGGGATCCTACCCATACCAGAACATACAAATACTATTTCAGTTCAATTCAGAGATGGGGAAGTCCTTTACATCCTGGTGCAGGAGATTCCAAGAGTTGAACAGTTTTTTCAGATGAGAACATTGCTCTTTAGGGGACCTGAACACTGGGAACAGCTTCAAATTGACACTACTTTCATTTCAAAAATGTCTAGTGGCCTCAGATAAGATTGGAGATGCAAAGTGTTAGGGACTGCACAGTTACTTAGGACTTGTTTCCACTACTGAGTTAACTCAGCTAATAATGTGAGTCTTGTCCTCACTCAAAGTACCATTCATACAGAAAAGAATCACAGAATGGTCTTGGTTGGAAGGGATTTTTAAGAACGTCAAGTCCAACCATCAACCTAACACTGCCAAAACCACCACTAAACCATGTTCCTCAGCACCATGTCTACCTGTCTTTTAAATTCCTCCAGGGATGGCGACTCCACCACTCCCTGGGCAGCCTGTTCCAATGCTTAACAACCCTTTCTGTGAAGAACTTTTTCCTAATATCCAATCTAAACCTACCCTGGCGTAACTTGAGGCCATTTCCTCTTGTCCTACTGCTTGCTAATAGCTAGAAGAGGTCTACGCTCACCTCTCTACAACCTCTTTTCAGGGAGCTGTAGAGAGCGATAAGGTCTCTCAGCCTCCTTTTCTCCAGGCTAAACAACCCATTTCCCTCAGCCACTCCTCATAAGACTTGTTCTCCAGACCCCTCACCAGCTTCCTTGCCCTTCTCTAGACACGTTCCAGAACCTCAATGTCTTTCTTGCAGTGAGGGGCCCAAAACTGAACACAGTACTTGAGGTGGAGCCTTACCAGTGCTGAGTACAGGGGAATGATCACTTCCCTAGACCTGCTCACCACACTATTCCTGATACAGGAATTTGATTTTAGGAGGTGCTTTTAATAGGGGCTAGCTATCCTACACAGGAGCAACGTGGCATCATCACGTATGAGCTACCCCTCTGTAAATTCCCTGTACAACTCACTGGAGAACAGTTAAGTCCACTGCAGAGTTAACTACATGCTGCAAATAATCACCCTAGTAAGAGATAATCCCTGTCCTCAAGAATTTACAACCAAAACCCCCACAGAAGGTGTGTCAGGAGACACAGGGACAAAAAGAGGTGCAGCAACTCTTACAAAAGGACATACATCGCTTGCACTGCTGGGAATAGTATTTGATACCTGGCTGGTGAAAAAATGAAACAAACAGCCCCCAAAAAATCCAACAACCTGCTGAAAATGCTCCATATCTCAGGCAATGGGAACATAACTCAAGCCTCTACAGCCTAGAGATATTTTTCTCTCTCTCAATGTTGCCAGCTCTTAAGCAAAATTGAGATTACAAAAAGTAATCAGTATTTGAAAGTAAGATCCACGATTGACAAGGTTTACTCTGAGGTTTGCTCCTAACTCTCTTAGTTTCTCTGCAGGCCTCTTCTACTGTCCCCAGTTTCAGGCATCAGTGGAACACACTCTCCCACACTCAGCTGTGTCACTAACTGAGCAGTCATCCTGTATATTGAGAACACCGCCTGAGCATTAGCTTGAGTGTCAGTGAGTTACACGGCCAAACCTCAACCTCTGTGGAAGTCTGAAGATGTAAGTGAGGACCACGCACTGCAGGTGCTGACAATGGATGGAGCTCTACCAGACATGCAATGTTAAAATCCTGACATACAAAGTACGTGCCATGCCAAGCTGCTCTGGGTAAGCTCACCAGTAAGCCTTCCTCCTTGGTATCTGCACCACCTCAGGGAACACCCCTCCCTTACAGGGTCTATGCATACTCAACTGCTTCCATCACAATTCATAAAGGTAGATTGTAATTTCTTGGCCCCAAAACAGTTCTCTAGACATACTCAGTCTATGAATCTGCTGCACAGACCTTCTCCGTACGCTCAGCTTCCGGGTTTAAAAGCCATCAGCCAACTTAGATGTCTCCATTTCTTCAAAATCCTATTTTAATTTAATTTCGGAAAATTGGATTGTAACTATTTAAACCTGTTTTGTCGGTTGTATGCTTTGAAGAAGAAATCATTACAAGAGACTTTAGAAAATTTCCATATATCCTCTATTCTTTCTCTGCCCTTATGCACCTTTCCCACCAGCCACTGAATGCCGTCTACTATCCCACCTCCTCCCGCTCCCGCATTCCACATTCAATGGGCTCCTCTGCAGTCAAAAGCTTTCTCCTACCTCATGGTGCCTTTATGAAAGACAAATAAATTCTGTTTGTTACATTCAAAAGGGAATTGCTTGGCCCTGTCTTTAAAAACATACAGTGTATTTACAGAGCATATCTATCTTTTTTAGCCTCTGCTTGGAAATCTGTACAATTATGATCTTAGGATGAAACTGCATTTTTGAGTAGATCATACAATGAGACAAGGCATTTTATCATAAGTGTCTGTATGGAACTTTGAGTGGTTTCTTAAATCTATCATAATAAAAGCACAAAACCAAACTATGAGGCCATCTCCAAAAATGCAAGCTCTTTTCCAATCTAAAACAAACTCTGTTTCTGCTAAACAGAATGCAGTTGGCCAATCTGAGGGCAAGAGGGTGAGGAAAAGAGGGAATATCTTAAAACATGTTTTCTACATAGTCTTCCTTATTCTAAGCTATATAGTTCAGGTTTCACAGAGACACTTCCCACTATCATCTTTCCCTTCTGTACCACGAAAAGCTGTAGTTAACTACGGAGTCCTTTGTTTCCTCCTTTAAATGTCTTCAGCATCTATAATTCCTGCAGTTACACCCTTGTAATCTACAGATTCATATCTGATAATATCAAAGTTATTCTGTATCATCTTCTGAAGCAGGATCTCCAAGCTGTGCGGTGAATATACATTAATTTGCAGATCAAAGCTGCCATTGTCATGATGTTAAAAATCGGCCCGGTCAATGTTATACAACATAAATTCAGCATAACCTTTGCATCCAGCCCTATGAAAATCATCTTGTGAATATCTTTATTTTATAGAGAGGGCTGTTAAAGTCCTCCGTGACTCCTGCCAACCTACCAGCATTGCTGCCTTGTTATGGGGACTGGGTGACATGCTCCAGTTCTGTCCCATGACCAGTATGTCCCGAGGGAAAAAAATAAATAAAGTAAAAAAAACCCAACAAACACCAGCCTGTGGAAGGGCCCTTACTCAAGTTTTGGAACAGCAATCTTTCTTCTCTTCTGGAGGACATTGGTGCTCAGAGCATGCTGTAAAGATGCCACACAGGAGATGAGTGGGGGCATCTGGCAGCAGTGTCTGATACAAAACATAAACCCAGGTGCTGCTGGCACAGCCGCCGGACGGCGCTGCTGCCAAGGCAGCAAACACCATTACCAGCCTTTCCTTACACCTTCACAAAGGTGCAAACGTGATGAGTTTTGTCAGAAGACCCTCGGTGCAAGAGACCCGCTGCACAGGGAGGGCAAGAGTCCAACCAGCCTTTGCTCATGTTTCCTGAGGGCTGCTAAAATCATGTGCTAATCCTGTCAAAGCTTTCTGCGCCCACTGCCAGTGGTGCACACATAAATCTGCATCATGCTAGCAACCACTACAAAAACACACAGGAGGAGGAGCAGTCTTTTGTAGCGTGGCTCTGCTTTCAGGTTACCCTGATGGGTCATGTTACAAACCCAGTCACAACATACCGAAAGACAGTATCACGCCAGAACACATTTGCAACAAATTCTCCTTCAACAACCCAACAAGCCTGATCCCCATCCCTGCCCGAAGTACAGTACTGCAGTGCTCCCACCAGCCTGCCCACAGGTGCAGCTGCGCAGGCACAACACGAGCTCGAGGGGAGGATGGCGCTCCAGAAATTGGGAAGGAGGGAGTAATAAAAAAATATATCCTCTTGTTTATCTAGGTTTCACATGCATGCTCTGTTTGATTGTGAGAATTCCCTGTTTCCTTCATAAAAATGAACCAAGGACCAACCACCCGTCAAGGAGGGCAGCTATGGTGTGCAGCAGCAAGAGGAAAGGAGGGGAGCACCACAAGCATCCTACCCTGCACTCCTGCTGGGACCACAGAGGCTAGAACCTTTAACAAATCTGTTTCACAATACCTATTGCTCCAAAAGGAAGAAAGGGAAGGCGCGAGACAGGTAGGGAGGCAGCAAAGTGAAAAGGTTTCATTACTGGGAGTCAAAGGATTTATTCTGAAATCCTGGCCCCATGCATGAGGTCGCTGGAACTCCTCAGCTTGCCATTGACTGCTGTGTGGCTACAAGGCAGGCAAACCTCTGTGCCATAGTCTCCAAACCTGCAAAGGCAGGAATATGAGCATTTCCCCTGCTTCAGCAGGGCTTGTTGAGGCTTGGAGTTTTGCGGTGTGCTGCAAGATCAAAGGATCACAATAACATTACATATTCCGTACAGGGCCATGGACTATTTGCAACATCTGGAGGTGTGGCAGGTTGCTTAGCTTGCAAAGGAAAGCAGGAAAACAGAGATTTCACAAGCCCTTATATTGCAATTACTTGGGCTTGAACTGGTCCTCTGTGAGATGGGCACGCAAGGCTGTTATCTCCCCAAAGGCACTTACCTCAGAGGTACCAAAGTTTCAAGATTTGCCCTAATGATACCCTAGAAGGGAAGACACTGAGCTGGTTCTTCTCACTGTGAAAACAGTTTTTTCTTAAGGTTGTGATTTGTCTCTCAACCGTTTGCCCCTTGCAAACTTCTCTCTGTTTCTGTGGCCCTTCACTTTGTTGCAAAACACAATATAAATTCTGGCATTCACAACACTGCCACAGGTTGTGGTAGCCTGAAAGGTCTCGTATTTCTGGAGAAGTAACAATTCTTTTGCTTGTCACAGTAAGTCAAGGTCTTTCTTACAGCAGACACGAACACAGAAGATGATAAATGTATTCCAGGAAAGCACAGGGATGAGTTCACAATTACAAATGGGAATCAGTGTTTATGTAAACACATACAGACAAAAATACATGATACAGATCTCTTGTTCCAGCTACCATGAAAGGTCAATTAAGTTAGACAACTTGACTGGGGACCTCTGGTAGCGGATGGTCTCTATTCTTCTCCCTCTTCTGCCTCCAGACACTCATGCTGCTGCCAGTACACTGCAGCGAGGGCGCTCTGTCCTCCCTGGGGCTCCGTGAGTCCGCAGTCCCCCAAGCTCCTGCCTCCTAGTCAAATGGGGGGTTTGCTGTTCACAAGAGTTTCAGGATTTTCACATTTCCTAACTCGTGTATCACAACAAGTGCTCATAGTACACACCTATCTTGCTACAACCAGTCTCCTGCTGGCTTTTAGTTCTTCCTACCCACCACACATGACATACAACAAACACAAAAGACAGCACTGACATTCCCACAGACACACACTCGTGTCCACGCGTCTTTTGTCCAGTTTAGGGGCTCCAGCTGCCACACCTCTGTTTTTCAGATTTAAGTATCTTAAAATGTTTGGCAGTGAAGTGTTTGCCAAAGATTAACTGTTGATCCACCGCTCAATAAAATCAATAAGAGTCTTTCCATTAACTTCAGTAAGCTTCACAGGATTGGGCCCTGAACGCCTCGCACAGCTCTGAACACGCTCAGGTCAGACAGACTCCAGCCGGAGCACTCAGCGCTTGGCAGGCTCAAGACCTGGTCTTGCCAATGCAAGCAACTAGCACAAAATGGAAGCAAAAATCAGGACAGGTATTTTTTATAATTTACCTAGGCTCCTGATTTAGGGCTGAGACACACAGACAAAAATTTGTAAAAGGTGCAGAAAATGCAATGAAATAAAACTACAAAACACAGCTGCCAGGAAAGGTTCGTTTTGATTCTTCAGCAAATCACATTACCAGAAAATATGGTCAAACTGTGGAAACCTATGGAGGGAAGGTGAAATGGTGGAAATGACTAAAACTTTTACTTGAGTATTGCAAAAATCATAGAATGGTTTAGGTTGGAAAGGACCTTGAAGATCATAGAGTTCCAACCCCCCTGCCATAGACAGGGACACCTCCCACTAGACCAGGTTGCCCAAGGCCACATCCCACCTGGCCTTGAACACCTCCAGGGATGGGGCCTCAACAACTTCTCTGGGCAACCTGTTACAGTGTCTTACCACCCTCAAAGTGAAAAACTTCTTCCTAATGTTTAATCTAAACCTGCCCTCTTCCAGTTTATATCCATTCCCCCTCGTCCTGGCACTACACGCCCATGTAAAAAGTCCTTGCCCAGGTCTCCTGTAGCCCCTTTAGGAACTGAAAGGCGGCAATAAGATGTCCCCGGAGCCTTCTCTTCTCCAGGCTGAAGAGCCCCAGCTTTCTCGGCCTCTCCTCATAGGAGAGGTGCTCCAGCCCTCGGATCATCCTTGTGGCTCTCCTCTGGACACACTCCAGCAGGTCCATGTCTTTCTTATGTTGAGGACTCCAGAGCTGGATGCAGTACTCCAGGTGGGGTCTCACAAGAGTGGAATAGAGGGGCAGAATCACCTCCCTTGACCTGCTGTCCATGCTTCTTTTGATGCAGCCCAGGTTATGGTTGGCCTTCTGGGCTAATATATGTAAGAATACAAAGCCTTACATGGGGAAAAAAAAAAAAAAAAAAAAAAAGGCAAGCCAGAAATGTCTTGCTTGCAAAACCTTGGAAAAGTAGTCAAATGAAAGCCCACATTAATGCTGGCATTGCCCGAGACCTCATTACAGAAACAATGCTCGTGAGCAGACAAAGCAATCCTGGACTTTACTCAACAGCAAGGACAGCCAAGATTTTATAAAAAAGTTTCTCGGCTGATACAGACAGCAAATAAGCTTTTTGGGAATTATGCCAAATGCAAGAGGAAGGACGATGAAACCAGATCTGAAAGAACCAGGAAAGAAGTTTACATGGATACCGCATGCCAGTTTGACAAAAGGACTGAAAAGCAACACCCTCCACCCCATACGCACACAAAACGCCATAGGTAGGTGTGACCTGAACTGGTCATCTCCTGGCTGGAATGATGCTGGAAGACTTTACCATTGAGGGGCCCAAAATGGAACAAGCTATGCTGCGTCTTAATCTGCTACCGCAGTCAAGTACAAACTGGCACTAGTGACTACAAACTGAATCAAAAATTATGGAGACAGGAAATAATGCAGAAACTCACCAAACCATGTAAAAAGTCCTTGCCCAGCTCTCCTGTAGCCCCTTTAGGAACTGAAAGGCGGCAATAAGATGTCCCCGGAGCCTTCTCTTCTCCAGGCTGAAGAGCCCCAGCTTTCTCGGCCTCTCCTCATAGGAGAGGTGCTCCAGCCCTCGGATCATCCTTGTGGCTCTCCTCTGGACACACTCCAGCAGGTCCATGTCTTTCTTATGTTGAGGACTCCAGAGCTGGATGCAGTACTCCAGGTGGGGTCTCACAAGAGTGGAATAGAGGGGCAGAATCACCTCCCTTGACCTGCTGTCCATGCTTCTTTTGATGCAGCCCAGGTTATGGTTGGCCTTCTGGGCTAATATATGTAAGAATACAAAGCCTTACATGGGGAAAAAAAAAAAAAAAAAAGGCAAGCCAGAAATGTCTTGCTTGCAAAACCTTGGAAAAGTAGTCAAATGAAAGCCCACATTAATGCTGGCATTGCCCGAGACCTCATTACAGAAACAATGCTCGTGAGCAGACAAAGCAATCCTGGACTTTACTCAACAGCAAGGACAGCCAAGATTTTATAAAAAAGTTTCTCGGCTGATACAGACAGCAAATAAGCTTTTTGGGAATTATGCCAAATGCAAGAGGAAGGACGATGAAACCAGATCTGAAAGAACCAGGAAAGAAGTTTACATGGATACCGCA
The DNA here is from genome assembly GCF_000708025.1 of Charadrius vociferus. Classification (NCBI taxonomy): domain Eukaryota; kingdom Metazoa; phylum Chordata; class Aves; order Charadriiformes; family Charadriidae; genus Charadrius; species Charadrius vociferus. The sequence continues at coordinate 759,158 of NW_009647412.1, forward strand.
TGCCAGTTTGACAAAAGGACTGAAAAGCAACACCCTCCACCCCATACGCACACAAAACGCCATAGGTAGGTGTGACCTGAACTGGTCATCTCCTGGCTGGAATGATGCTGGAAGACTTTACCATTGAGGGGCCCAAAATGGAACAAGCTATGCTGCGTCTTAATCTGCTACCGCAGTCAAGTACAAACTGGCACTAGTGACTACAAACTGAATCAAAAATTATGGAGACAGGAAATAATGCAGAAACTCACCAAACTAATTAACAATTATATATGCATGCTGTGGGACACAGTAACTAGTCCCTCACCTGAAATCTTTCGAGCTGAAGTACTCCAAGGGTCCTGTGCATATTTGGAATACTAGAAACTAATTTTCTCCTAACTCTATTAGATCCTTTTTGATAAGAGAAGCTTAAATTGAGACTGGATGTTGTTCTCAGAGATATGTTCCGGTTCAGCCACATGCTAATGGCTGTAACACAGAAAACACTGGATGAAATGCCACAGGCTGTAATATGCAGGTGTTCAGGCAAAAGAATCACACGGGTCCCTATGGGCCTTGAAATCTGTGAACTGTGCAGAGAGCAATTAAACACTCTTACAATTGGAGATGACTTTGGTTTCCTTTGCTGAAAGCCTCAGTGAGCAGCTGGTCACCTCTTACTCTGACGTTTTGCTCGGCAACCCTGAGCATGAAGACAGAACAGAATCTGATTTACATGTGCATATATATATATATACACAGATACATATATACATATGGCCCTTTTGCGTGACACCACAGAGCAACACAAGGGAAAAGGGATTAGAGAGATAAAGAAGACCTGATGGACCATTTGCAGCTCAGACTGTGCGTACCACAGCACAGACCTAACAATGCCATGCTCTGTGGTGATGCTCAAGTCAGAGTTTCGGCTTCACAGCCAATAACAGCTAAAGAGAAACTACTGTTCAAGTAAAGTGAGATCCAGGACTCGGGGAGCTCTCTGCGTCCCTTCTACCAGGCTGTTACTGGTAAGTAATTCTACCAACTGAATTAGCTGAGCCAGCAGTTCAAACCAGAATGTGTCCTTACTCCCAGTGACCAATGAAATGAAGCTTTGCTCAGTAACCTGTACAAAAGTATTGTTCTGATTTGGGAAAGCATCTCTACTTAAAAAAGCAATCAGAAACATGCTTAAAATTACACTGTGTTTACCCTGAATAACAAAGGTCTTAAGCATGTAACTAAGAGCTTTCTTATGCTAGGTATTTGGAAGTATACTAGGGAGCCAAGGAGAAAAGGAATATGCTTGTCCTCCTGCCAGGTGTCTTAAAGAAGACCAAAAAAACTCCAGACATCATTAAATAGCAATATCATGCTCCGAACACAAACTAAAAAAATGCACGGACAGAAGACTGCGGAGCATGGAGATTTACAAAACTATATGCTGAAAAGAGGGACAAGAAGGATACTGGATAGTCTAATGAGTACAAAGGAATGTAACATTGCAGCTGTACAGCATTTCCCACCCTAATACTCAGTGAGAAACCGGTATCCTCATCTTCCAGAGAGAAACTGAGGCAAAGAACGGTTACATGACTTGCAAAATGCCATATCAGATCTGGGAAGATGCCCTGCGAGGCTGACTCATTGATCTCTGCACCAACACACCAGCAAGAGCCAACACCCCAGGTCACTGAAGCCAATAAGGAGAAAGGGCCAGAGACGCCACTGTGATCTCAATCATGTGTCAACACCTTGCAGATACCTGGTTTAGGACAGAGGGTGACTATTTCTGATAAAAAGTTTAGAGCATAGTACAGCAAGCCCACACATCTTACAGATCCCAAAGTCTCATCTGGAATGAATCAGTATCAATTCAGACTTTATTTAAACATATTGTTTAAATACAGTTTATCCCTCTTGATGCTGGGTTGAGAAG
>NW_009647412.1:761124-761748 GCF_000708025.1 Charadrius vociferus
TATTTAGGAACAACTTGAAAACACATGAACGCAAAATTAAGTGCCCAGATACCTTAATCCTATTATCTGTGATGCTTTTCGCACGACATTAGACTGACATGTCTGCAGGACTGTACACACTATGCCACAGCAGTACAGCGGTGTCTGGGAATAGCTACAACAGGGACCATATGAGCTTATAGCACACTGTGCCATGTGCATAATATACACAGCTCCGGTATCTGGACAGAAAGATCCCAAAAGTCCTGAGCCAAGAAAATTAAAAGCAAAATGTATAGCTCAGCTATACCTTTTCATTTTTATAACATTCTGTTTCTCTGTGACAAACAGCATCTTCCTAGAAATTCACAGTTCAACTTCCTATAAGTTTGTCCTCTGAACAATGTTATTTGCTGTTTCTCCTCAAAATCATCTTGCATTGTTCCCTACATTAATTCCTTCTTGGTGAAATACCTAGTATGGTCAAATGAACGATGAATGGCAAACTTTCTAAATTCGAGCATAAACTTGTCCAGGAGTAAACCTTTTAAGGACACTTTAAGGAGACAGAAGCTTAAATCCCATTTTCAACAGTAATCTAGGGCCAGATTGTAAGGCTGCGTTGGCATCTAAAGATTTAGAGCG
>NW_009647412.1:761920-768498 GCF_000708025.1 Charadrius vociferus
AGCGGTTCCTATTTTTATCCTAAATAGCTATATACCCTCCAAAAATCCAGCTGCTACAAACCAAAGACTGTGTTTACACAGACTGAGGAGGGCACAGTGATCTCTGAAATAGCTACACAGTCCAATCCATCCACATACTGAAGGAGAAAACTATACAGGACTAGAGCCTCAGGCCTTGCAAGACACACAGCCGTGCTAGCGAGTCTTCAACATCCCAGGACAACTGCTCACTGCCGCAACTCCGCTTTCCGGAGCTGGGCTGGCTGGTGCTGTGCTTCACTGGTCCCAAGTCCTTCTGAAACGCGCTGTCAAAATCTCACTTGCCAATCTCTTTCTCTTTCTCTCTTTGGTACAATTAGGGTCATATCTTTAATAAAAGAACTCTAATAAACAGCTAATAGAGGGTTTATACATGTTTGTCAGCTGCTATGAACGTTTACAGGTGTGAGTTGTGTGTTGCAGAATTTCATCATCAGTAGATGCTCTCCAGCCCAACCGTCCCAGCTATAAGCAGTCAGTTGCTCTCCAACAACTTATTGATCAGTAAAATTTACTAAACTAAACTGGTTTTGACTGTTTACAAAAAGGAAACTTTTTACTTTTTTACTTTTAAAAGGAATGACTGAGAGGACTGTGAACACTATGAAATTCAGTGGTGTGAAAGGTCCCAGAGGGGAAATACTGTGCACAGGGCTCTGCCATACAAGGGTTAGAGATGTTCTTGTCCTTTGCAGAAGCCAGTATCAGGTGACACATCGGCACTCACTTCTCCTGCAGCTCCCTTGAGCGCCAGTGTAAAAATGCTGGTTGCACCAATGGCACAAGATGCTAAGCCTGAGACAGAAAACCCTTTCATCAAATGCACTTATGCCTTGTCCAGAGAAGACATCATGAGTTAAGGACCTGCACCCTCAGCTCTGGGGTCAGGAGTTCATGCACTTCAGTTTGTCCCCACTCAGCAAAGCAAACACACAAAGACTGAAAGACAATAAGACTAATAAACCCATGCCTCAAGTTAATCATGTGCTTAAGTGTTTTCCTGATTGAATCTGGACTGTAGCCTGAGGACCAACAGAGCGCCTTCTGCCACCTCCCAGCACGAAGAAGACTACCTGGCTCTGAAGAGCAAGTGCCTCTACTGATTTCCACAGCACTTTTCCTCTTGGGTAAGCATTGGCAAAATCCAGCTCAAGAGTACCACCTAGCCTTCCTACAACATTTTACAGACACTAACCAGTGAGCTCAACATCACCAAATTAGGTAGTTATCAACTCTTGCACCTGTCCTACAAAAGACAGATTAAAAGCCTGATTGATGACTAGGGTAGGTCTAGCTCTACCACAGCATTAAAGACTGCAAGAAATACAGACTTCCTCCTGTGTCCCACAAAACCTGTGCTTCAAGGCGAACTCCCCTCTTTGCCCTCCTCCCTCCTCTCACGCGCTCCTGAACAGCCGTGCTGGAGCTGAGCCAACATGACTGCCTGACTCAGCAAGGGATGCTCCAGCCTTTGCTTGGTGTGAGATTCACCAGTGTCAGTGCCACGGCAGTGGTATGCCGCAGAAAAGTGACTGGCTTGCTACAGCCCTTTTTTCCCATATCGATAGACTGGAGAAGGTTTGTGTGTTTCAGGAATAATCACAGTATAATGTAACAGCCTACACTTAGTATTTTATAACCCCCAAACTCCTTTGACTCATATGCACTGGAAGTGATACCCAGCCTCTGCAAAGGCTCACTAATGCCCACCACTGACTGCAGTCACTTCTGAGCTGAAGCAGAACACCACACATCATCAAACAGCAGGCTCTCTTACAGTTTAGCCTAGGAAATAGAGGATATGAGCCCACTCCAGGAAATACAGGGCATGTTTTACACTGGTGGGTACCTACAACCTAAAGCACAGTCTTCCCACACAGCCTGGTTAAGTGGGAAGTACGATATAAAAGCACCTATGTGGTGTGCTGCAATCGTTGCATCGTGCTGGCCAGAGGTGAGTCAAACTGAGCCTGGAAGCAGCTATGCTGCCCTTGTACCAGCGTGGTCGTAAAGCAAGGGCAGCCAGATGACTCCTGGGCGTGAGTTAGGAGTTCTGAGTAACGCTGGTTTGTGCCCTCTGGACTTACTGGCTGTAACCTCTGATCGCTCAGGAAACCCTACTCCAATGCACAGTGTAAACATACCCAGAGTTATCCAACCTGGAACCACGCCAGACCTTTGGCATGAAATCCCTTTTACTTGAAAAAAAAAATAAAAAAAAAATCAAGATGATCTTAGTGAACAAGAAGGGACACGTTGCAAAGGCAATGCAGGAGATTTGGGTTTTGTTCTTAGCTCTACCCAACCCTGGTGATGATAATCCTTTGTTTGCCTTTTTTCTCTATTTAGATTGTAAGTTCTTAAAGACAGAGACAGTCTCTTGGTATTTGTTTATACACAGTTTATACATCAGTCTCAGGGATTACTGCAATGATTAGAATAATCTTTAATGACCACAAATCACTGCGACCCCTGTTTTATGAATCCTTTAAGGACATGCATGTCAAATGTGTGTTCATAAAGAGAATCTGAACTAATTACAAGATACACACTACAACATTTCTCCATGCCAGTTTCTGTCCAGCATATCCAGCTAGGAATCAAATCCCTGTATTCTTGGCTGTAATCTACTTTCTAGAGTTATGGAGAATGGCAAATGAGTCTTGGTGTGACTGGGAACTCTGTGCCTCTCCTCCGGCTCACGCTTGACAGAGAATTAAGAAAAGTAATTCATCTTTTTACCCTATTAAAAACAAAAGAATCAAAAAATCTGACCCAAAACCAAAAAAATCAAACTAAATAAAAAAAACCAACCCACAACTAGAGACAGAGAGAAATTCAACAACACTTCAGAGGAACGAAGACAGACAGAACCCTCTTGTAATTGGCAGCCTTAAAATAAAAGTGGGAAGTCCAAGGCAGGGCTGCTGACTTTAAATGTATAGCTGGGGCACAGACAGGAGGAAAGGCAGGAGGAAAATAAAGGTGCCAGAAGTGGGAGGGAGTCGCTGAAAGGCATCTGTCAAACCCAGAGCTGCATCTTGAATTTGCTTTTAATTTCTGAGCAGCAGCAGCATCAAGAGGAAGTGCCAAGGGTCGGGGAGGAGAGGAAACAAGCAGCGAACCGCCCCTTAGCCCAGGCAAACCCAGACCCCAGAACGAGCCGTATTGCCAGATTTGTTTCCCCAGCACTGCTTGCCTTTCTCCAATGGCTGACCACAGCTCCTCCAACTGCACTCATCTGCTACAGGTTACTTTAGTGTAGTCCTAAAGCTAAAATGTATTAATAACTGAATTCTGTAGTTACAAGTTTTTTCTAACCAACAAAACCCCTGGCTCAGAGAAGCTTCCATCCTGTATGTTCTCCAGAAGTGGCATCACGAACGCTGCAAGCCCTGTTTTTAAAGGAAGTTTGGTTCCTTGCCACTAGCTGACCTCTCTTCAGTAACCGTCCCCAGGTTATGGGTGTCAAGTCCGTCAGCATACCCAGCCCATCGCTGCTCATTCAAAGGCCAATGGAGTCACCAAAAAGGCTTTCATTCCCTTTTGCAAGCTTTGGCTCAGGCCACAGAGAAGCAGCTCTTTGCCCTAATGACTTGTGACACCTATTTGAGCTGCTTCTTGTACATCTGTGGCGTTACCCTTCCTCTCCCACAGCCCAGTCCTGCTGCTGCACCAGCTCCTGGTGAAGCAGAATTAAATCCAAACAGTGCTGTTCTGAGATTAGCGGAGATGAAATACAGGTTTGCCTTTGTGCGGACTGTGGATCCAGGATTTGTTTAGAAAAATGACTCTGGTTTACTTCATGTGTCCATCCCTATATGCTCTCCTTCCAGTTGAAATAATTAAGCTTCCTGAGGAAACATTGATTGGTCCCTAATATTTGCTCAGTCCTGTAGAATGAAGCTCATTTTGGTTCTGAAGTCAGTCCTGTTCAAGTAAAGTGTTTGTTTGCATTTAAAATCTTACTGGATGTTAAGATGAATCAAGGTGCTTGGGGCTGTCAAGTTGAAAGCTTAATATCTTCAAATTGCTGCCCAGGTTACTCTGAAATATTTATGTAATGTACCTTTCTTTTCTGGCAAATTACCATTAATGGGAAAGGAGCTTAGAATTACCTAATAGAAGCGCCAAAGTCCCTTTAATGGAAACAATTATTCATTCTAACCTTTACTTAAAAATACCTGCAATTCCAGCAAAATGTTTTATGTTAATCTAAACACTGATTCCATCTTACTCATTTTTCTCAAAGCTACTGCCTTGAGGAACCAGCCAAAGCAATAGATAAGCACTGATTTCACTCTTCTGTCTACGTGTTTGATGTGAAAAATCCTTTTTGCTAATGTAGGCTGTTTTTAAAAAGACTGAAACCACTTCAGTTGGAAAGCATACTATCATGGTCTCAATCCAAGACCTATTGAAGACAAATGGAAAAATTCCAAAAACTGCCCCTCAAAAGGGTTAATAAGTCAACAGCAGATGTTTTCATAAGGAGTTACTCAATTCTAAACAATTATCATAGTCAGAAAGGTCAACAGGCTTTCTCTTAGCTACCTAAAATAGTCAATAACATGTTTATTCAAAGTTAGTTTTTTTTAAAAAAGCACCCATTTGAAGCAAATAGTGAATTTCCAGTGAAATAATGAAGAACAAAATATTTCCATGCTGAAATGCCTATAACAATGCCTCATCCCCTCCTCGAGGGGTAAGAGAACTACAGGAAACTAGGGAATCTAAATTATAACGAAGAGGAAGGGTGGTTTGGGACTGTGCCAGCAGGCAGGACATTTGTGAGATCGAAGTTAATTTCCCAATATTGCTGCAGACTTCCCACGTGAGCTTGGGCGAGCTGCGTACCCTCTGTGAGATACCCACCTGTAACACAGATGTACCACCTCCTCTCCCCTGCCACAGCCCTCTTTAGAATTCCACTTCTTTGGAGCAAAGAGAGACCCCTTCAAAATATATCAGCACAGTGGGTTTTTAGCACAAAAAGGTTTCATTTGGGGGAGGGAAGCTGGCTGCCACCATAATTCAAACAGCTGCTAAACAGAGTGCAAATCAGTGCTCTGCTGTGAGTGATGCAACAAAGCCAGAAAACAGCAGAGCTCAGAACGGCAACAGTTCTGCTGTATCAGCCCAAAGCAACTCAACTGATTTTTTTCCCGATGTCCCCTAGGCAACTTTAGCAAGGCCACTAATTCATACTGTGGTCACAAAGTAATTTTACCAGCAGCCAGAAGCAGTGAGGCAGCCCCAGTTCTGCTGAGCCACCCAGCCCCATGCCAGATGCCAGACTGGCACCACTGGCACCAGCAGATGCTCCCAGACAGACTGGGACCAGGGTAAGAATGTCATCTCCTGTGGGAGTGCAGCAGGTAGCACATGGGTGATGCTGCTTGAACATCCACCCATGCAACATTGAATTGTATTCGGTTGATATGTCTGAGTCTCCAATCCGTGAGGTTCTTCATTTGCCCTGATTTAAGGCCTCCTGTGCTATTGAAAGCTTATAAAATGGGTAGGTCCCAGTATCAAGGCTCATGAAACTATGAGAGAGGTGCGGACGCTGAGGGGACAAGTCTTTATGCTGCCATCCATCGCACTTTTTACTGTTCTCTGAGTGTTCTCTCACAGGGAAAAGCGGCCTGTAAATTGCTTGCTGTTGTTGAGCTGGAGGATATTTCAGAGAAGATGGAGACCTAGAAGGATAAAGTCTTGTCACCAAAGGACTGCATGAGAGAAACACAGGAAATTCAGCTGTACACTAGCAAGTTCCGGGGTCAAAGCAAGCTCTTCCACCCATGTGTATGAAAGTTAGCATTATTGCCCTCTAGGACAGCAGAAGAAATGTGAAGATAGAAGAAAACAGAATAAAGTTGTTGGGGAAAACACTAGGTACTGCACCTATTACAGGCACACTGCAAATAATCAGGCAAACAGCCAGCTCAATACATGCTCTATTTTCTTCCTTAAGCTGATTGCAATGAACAGTAGGATGCTAAGATGGTATTTTCATATGAGAACAAAACAAAATAAAACCGACAAAAAATTGCACCCCTCCCAGGAACTGCTGCCTGTTTATAAAAAACAAATCCATTAAGGCTCTTGGAGAAATGGAATACTCTGGTCCCATCAATGGTGAGCAGGTAAGTAGAAGTGAGGTCTAAAAGCTATGTAGGACTCTGCAATAGAACTGCAGCTTTTTCAGAGTCAAGTGCAAGTACTTACCTTCCCAGTTATTGGTTTCAAATCAATCTCATATGCCCTATATTTACCCATCTGTACTTGTGCTCTGGCCTCTCTCAGACTGCAGACTAGAGAGACTTTTTTTAAAAAAAAAAATAGATGTCTAGACAGTTGTCTTTGCATCAGACAAAGTGATCACACAGGAAATTCAAGGGAAAATTGATGTGGGCTGCTACAAAATAGAGGTATTCAGGATGAGGATGGCAACTATGTTCCCTGACAAGGGTCCCTTCGTGGGGTGGGTGGCCCACCTGCAAACTCTAACCACCTCCCACCACCCCCACCCCCCC
>NW_009647412.1:768636-769614 GCF_000708025.1 Charadrius vociferus
CCCCCCCGGTTTTGCCCACAGGATGAAGAAGGTCAAAAGAATTGTTCAATTCTCATCTGAGCTCCACTGAAACCAATGAGAGATGCCCCATGTAAACCACCACTATGTCAGTGGGTGCAACACCAAAGACAAAAATCACCCACATGGGTCTTAAATCAGAACTAAAAGAGAGAATCAAATGGAAGTGTAATTCTCATTAATTGGTAGTGAGTGAGTGGAAAACAGACACTAAATTGAGCTCTGCTCCTTCCCTTTTTTAAGCATAGTGTGTACTAACAAAATAAATCTTTGAATCATCTTATGATTCATCATGGCGTAGTATGAAGTATTAAGTTACCTATCTAGTTACATGGACAGGTGACACAAGATCAAAGCAAAGTTTCAAGACCAAAGAAAGAACCTGACTATGTAAATAAAGCAGGCGTGAGCTCGATTCATTTAGTTTCATAGCCATGTCTCTATATGAACTTATTAAAAACAAGAATTTAGAGTAATTTTAGATTCTTTTTGGAGCTACACTAACAAAACAAGAAGAGCTCTGATACACATTTAATGTTCTGATTTTTCCTTTTCTGCCTCAGGATGTATTACAATAAGGATGGACAAAAACCTAACACTATTTAATCAAAAATTGTTAAAGTTGTCCAAGTGTATGAAATGGATGGATTTTTTCAGTTTTCTTTGCTCCTTTTTTAATTTATATATTCTGTAAAAATGTTAATTATATTTCTCTATGATACAAAATATCTCTAGACTTTGATAACATCTTAAATGAAAAACTATGGTCAAAAAAAAAGAACAACGCGAATTTTGAAGAAAAATACATTGTAGTGAATTTTTTACTTTAGATAAAAGACTATTTCTCAATTAAAATCTTTCCCAATGGAAAATGTCTATTTTGTGTGTGTGTGTCTGTGTTATGCTTTCAAAATTCTAAAAACCGCTTAGGAAAGAAGAGGTGAAGGAATGAAAGGGAAA
>NW_009647412.1:769640-806745 GCF_000708025.1 Charadrius vociferus
GAAAGAGGTTCTGACAGGACATGGACCTCCTCCCCTTTAGAAATTCTTCAATTTATCTCAAGTTCTCAAGCCAATCTAATCTATAGTGTGGGTCTTAAGGACATAAAATTTATCTTTAAACATAACCGTAGCTAACTATGCGGCACTTGCAATTAATAATTAAGTGCTTAAATCCCACAAGAAAATCCTATAGTTTTAATAGGAGCAACAAATTAATATGACCATTTTAAGGCAAAAATGATTACTGAATTGCTGCTGTCACCCAAATGACAATCTTTTAAGAGACTCTAGGAATAACTCTTCCAGAAGCAATTGCTTCATCTTCTATAAAAAGTAGTGCAAGGCATCCAGTAAGACAGTATTCATATCAGAGCAGCTGAAACTCCCAAAGCAAACATGAAACGAGGATTCCTCGTGGACTTTTTAATGGTCCCATAACATTTTTTCTTGCCTTTTTTGGTTTTCAAATAATATACATCATTTTTTACTGCCAATAAAGTTTACTGGTATTTTCATGGCTAACGGTCATTCATGGTGGAAATCAGAGCCAGGGATTAAAGAAGATGCTATTTTTATAGTTCTTTTGGCAGAAACTGCTTCTCCTCCATCCGAGGAAGTAAGATGTAGCTGGCACGCTCTTCTGCAACAGGTACAGCCTGGCTACAGGGGCCAAAACAGAAAGTTTGGGGCGAGGGCTTAGGTTTGGGGGTTGTTTTTTATTAACCATGGTGTGCCACACAGGGTGAAATCCATCCTTTTAAGAACAGACAGGCAAAAAAAAATAGATAGGTATCATGTATGCTTTGTTTGGAGAGCTTAAGGGGAAATGAGTGGCAGCCCAGCTTCAATTCCATCTGACTTGAGACAAATCCAATTAATAAAAGAATTGCAAAATCAGAGGAGGGGGCAGAAAATCTTTATCTCCTTGCAATTACTCCGAGAGGGGCAGGCAGGGCAGCAGCCTGGCAGTCCTGTTGCCAGTCACATGGGTGCTCCATGTCAGGGTGCCAATTATTTATTCATTAAAAAAATAAAATAAAAAAGATTTCCCTTGGAAATTATCATGCTTGGAAGTCTATAACTAAGCAGTGATGTGATCACACCTGTGCTCCCCTGTAGCCTTGAAATTTTCCTTTTCTTTTCTTTGTCATATATTTGCTAAACTTCCTCAGTCTTATGCAGCTGTGGCTGTTTCCAGTTCCTCAGCCAGCAGAGTCCTGCCTAGGGCACCACCTTAGCAGCAGCCGCACAAAAAAAAAAAAAAAAAAAAAAGACAAAAATCATCCAGTTATCTCAGCAGAAGTATTAAATGATCTGGTGTTTAATGAACTTGAAATATAAAGATTTGAAATAGAAAACATAGGGTACTAATAGTGCATAAACCAAGGAATCATGATCAAGCATTAAGGCAAGAAACTGCAGCCACATGTGAGTCCCCAGCCTGCCACCGCCTTGCCGTGGGGACAGAGCCCTGGTGGGTGTTCCTGGTGCTTGGCCAGGCTAAGCCCTCTCTCCTCTGGTGCCTCAGTCTCCTTGGCAGGAGCCAACGCTCACCATGTGCCTGGCCTGGTGGGGAGTCTTGGTCAACACGGGGAGGCAGAGAGGAGCTGGGGTAGGAAATAGGTGGAATTCCTGAGCCCGTCGGAAAGGCTGGCGGCAGCAGTCCCACAGACTGCGTGGAAACAGGCGCGTTGTTTTGTTTACCTCAAGCTTTATTTTTTAAAGCACCATGACAGCTCTGAGACTCGCTCTGTCTCAGACTAATCTATTTTCCCCTCAACACCTTGCAGCGAGCCGTCTGCCAGCTTCCTGTCCAGACCAGGGGTCAGAATGTCCCGCAGGGACGTACCCGGCGGCTGAGGGCTGGACGAGCCATACAGGAGCAGCAGGATCAGCACAGTGTGACCCTCCGATACTGGCTCTCGATGTTCAGGAGCTCCCCAGATCTCAGGCTCGGTACTTGGCAGATTCCAAAACTTAACGCATATGTCTCTGAGAAGTCCCACCTCCTCTACAAGCAAGGCAGCAAGGCTTCGAGAAACCAAAGCAGCAGAAATGAAATACTGCTTTGTTTTCTGGCGCTTAACTTCTGTACAGGTTTGAAACGGGACGCTCCCATTTCTGCATGACTCTGTATGAAAGAAAATCTAAGGCAGAAAAATGAAAATCCTATTATGCAACAAGGATTCATGAGCCTCCTGTTCGGCTGGATTTATCTCATGATCAGTTTACCAATAATTCTAACACTAGACATTTAAAAAGTCATGAGTCAGACTTCTTAAATTCACAAATTGGAGTTTTTTCAACATCTTAGTTGGGTTTTCAAGCTCCTTCAAAAACCACAAAGACAAGAAACTTAGAGGGTATTTTTAAATGAGAGCTGGGTCTTAAGCAACATCTCAACTGTAGATGCTGGGACTTTCCAAATAACACTAATTAACGCAGCAATCATGATAAGATCCTGATAATTGATCCTATAATTTTCATAGGATAAACAACAATAAAAGTAATCATTACTATAACTAGACGTGGGGCTTCAGATACCTCACCAAAAAATCACTCATAAGTGGGAATCCTTAACTTCTCCCAAATTTTGTTTAATCCTGGTTTGTTTTCTATTTAGATTGCAAACTTGCTTGGGCTCTTCCCCTACTGTTTATACAGCACCTGGCCCATGGGCATAGTGAACCTGTTTGAAACTTCTGAACACATTGACATAAAACAAAAAAATACCAGTGTGAAGGGGATTTTAATTTGGATCTCAAAATACGCGTTGAAGTTCCCTGATAGGAACTGTCGAGGAGTTATTGTGCACATTCTACTTTTTTTTTTTTATTATTACAGAAACTTTTTTTTTCTGGAGGTTTTGGATTTATCAGAACACAGCCAAGACAAGATTCTTTCACTGCAAACAAATAGATCAAACAAAACAAATCTCTGCTGTTTGGGATTTTACAGACAACAAGCTAGACAAATGCGCTTGAAGCAAAATATTTTTCTAGGTGTTTACGGCTCTTCTTGCACAGCTGTCCCCCATTTCAGGCAAAAAAAGTTAAAAAATAGGATCTAACTTGTGACAGGGACTTCTAAGTATTAGCACAGCACCAATTAAAACCAAAAATGAGATAACTGAGCTTTGCTGGCATAGTGCAGTTGGTGGAAAGCTAATTATGTCATTGGAGGAGGAATGGGTAAGTAGATTTGAGCCGCAGGACACTGGCAAAGGCCCAGGAGCAGGCGCAGAGTCCGGCACGGCCACGGCACGCAGGCGCCAGAGGTGGAGGCCGGGCTCAGAGAGCGGCAGAGCCAGCTGCCCTGCTCCTGCCAGGGCACGTGTCGGCCCTCCGAGAGACACCTCACTGCGAGACAGAAACAACAGGACAAATCCAGCTGCTCTCCGCTTTTCATTTGGCTGGGCAGAACTGATCCTTCACAGTTACTGTGATGTGGCACCGTGAACTGTCTACAGAGCACACACAGTTAACAGCTTAAGTTAACATTTTAACTTGAAAAGTCTTCACGTTTCCCAGGGATGGGTACAACGCAGACAGCAGGGTTTGCTAATTAGGTCATTCTTTACTAGACATATTTGAGTGGTGTTTTGGGTTCTCTTAAAACTGCTGCCTAATGAAGCAATTCATAGTTAGTATACTCTTGTCACTTAGAAAATCATTATTTCATACACAGGATTAACAAAATATAAATTTATATGCAATGTTTTTCTTTAACAGCCACATAGTCTCAAAGCGGCAAAGCTCACAGACCAGCTCCCCGCTCAAATTCAAATTTATATACCAGTATAAAAGGTAGAAAAATAGGGCTGGCAGCTCATGTCATCGACATCCTCCCTGCTACTGTAGCCCAAGGGGGATCAAGCCCAAGAGGGATCAGAGTAGGGAAGAAAAGAAATCAGTACATTTAGGGGACAGAAAAGCCGATGAATGAAGTAAGGATCTTGCCACGTCCTCCTAACTTTCTCAAGTCCTTATATAAGAGGATCACAGCCTGTGTGCTGCTGCTACCGGTGACACCCTGTGAGAGTCCCTCCTCTGGCTCCTCTCAAAGCCTGGATTTCAGCTGGGAGAATTCAGAGCATTTCCATCCCTCTCCAATATACATCTGTGTTTATTATTTTTTTGACTGCAAGACTGACAATGAGCAACCCTGTTCACATATTTTCTAAAAGAGAGCAGTTTGTTTATCTGTCAGCTATAGGTGCCAGTGCTTAATATGTCTGGGGTGACAAGAAAATAAATGGACTTACTATGCCATATTTAGATCCCCTTCCTGTCCCTCATCAGTCCCCTGATGTGTTTGTCTCCTTTTTGTTTCCACAGGGGACTTGCAGCACAGGCAGCGCTATGCCCTCGCCTGTATTCACTCTGATGCTCAGAGAGCATTTTTTGAAGTATGGGATATTTTTTTGAGGGCTGGACCGTTTATCATCCCAAAGGAAAAAGTTCTCAGTGATTTCATGAGGGTTGGCCCTTCATCAACGACTGAAACAGCTTTTACAGACTGACCAGATTCTGTCACTTCAACCACTTCCTCATGCAGAAGCAATGGAGGATTTTCATCAGATTTAAGGCCTGCGGCAATTTTTCTTCCTGGCATAGGAACCCGCCTGAAGGGATGTGAAGGTCCCTGAGATGTATTTACAGAATGGCTTAGACTTTTTTCTGAGCATTCAGTTCTTAGACCTGCAGCCTAAAGCCTGACAGGACTGCGTTTTTCCTCAAATGCACTCTTACACGGAAAATATGAAGAACCCTAAAAATGAAAATTCCAAGTGCAAAACCGTCATGTCAGAAACCTGGCCCTGGCTGCAGGTTTGCACTGCACACTGCCCCATGCATCAGGGCTCTTCCGCTTTGGTGTTTTATATAGACTGGCCAGACCCAAGGAACACAGGACCTGCCCCAGCCCTCCTGACACTCTGCGGCAGGGAGGGATGCCGGGAGCACTGTCAGAAATGCCGGCTGCACGGATATTCAGCTAATGGAGAATTAAATGTGTCAGACTCAATTTTCCCATCCTTAAGGAACTGCTGTAAAAGCCTGTCAGTCACATCCCTCTAGATTAAACTAGATTAAGTATTTAGATGTCCACTCTTCCTTTATACTAATATAGCCAATAACTCTAGTGTCAACCTACAGGCTAACACCAATGTGAACGCGATAAAGGAAAAATGCTCTGAATCAGTTTTTTAAAGTTACTTACAAGAGCCAGGGTCCAGGGGGCAAGGAAATTCAGCAAGCAAAGTTAATAAAAACATTCCCAAACTGTCAGCTTAATTAGCTCCAGCACAATATTTAATATGGTTGAACAGCATGGGATGGTTTGGGAAACAGCATCAACTGCAACAGGCATGCAGTGCCTTAGTGAGAAACGGATGAAATCTTTCTGGTACACAGCAAACTTGCTGGAAACATTTTGTTTGCTGGGAAACAATATCTGGCTGCAGGATGAATCTGCTGCCCAGTTTTGTCCAGTGGAGGGACTGAGGACAGTATTCCTCCTTGGCTGGCCATTACACCAGACTGCAGTCCTTTCTCTTCATGTCCCATTGTATTACACAAAGTGGAGCACTGGGGAGACCCTAAGCGTGTCTCCCACCTTGAAAGGACTTCCAGTCCAGTTGGGTGAGATTTGGACATCTTTTAAACAGAAAGGGATCAAACCTGGGCCTCCCAGATTGGAGCTGAGCCGCACACCCAGTTAGTCACAGTACTGACCAAGTGCCAGCATTTCCTCCGCCTCGGCCAGCTTTGCAAACCTTCCTTCCCCTGCCCCAAGTGCAACAGCCCAAAAATGAAACATCTTATATGGGGTGGAGTGGTAAACGGAACATCTTGTTGGAGGCAAAACGAATTCAGGAGTTTTTTTCCCTTTCAGTTTTTGATTGGCAAGCCAAAAAGTCCTATATGGGGCATTAGTGAAACATGCAGATTATTAAAAAACCTGAGCATTCAGCCTGACAGTCTGGCACTATTATCTCCATCCTTGCAAACAGTATCAAGAGATCTTTAAATGGTGAAAATCCTGTTTTTGTAAAGGCAAGAACGTAATGTCATCAAACCAAAAGTCCAACCCCAAATTGCGCCTATCTACACCAATTTCTAAGGAGGTTTATGAGGATCAGCTTTAAAGATCACCTTTATCTCTTAAGCTGGCCCCATTTCCTGAAGACATCCAGAAACACTAAGCTCAAGCAATTTGTCATCTCTACAGTCATCTGAAAAATATGTAAAGAGAACCATTATATTAAAACCAAGATTAAAATGGCTGAAAACTGCTGCTGCAAGCATCTTCTGGTGGGGAGAAAGAAGCTATCATTGAACAGACAACTAAACCCCCGCTAAAGTAAATTTGCAGCTACATTTATGCTTTTGCACCATCTGAGGATCCTGGCCCCATAGTTGTTTCAAAGGAGGTCAAAGAACAAGTCTGAGAAGCTATGTACCCCTTTCCTAATAAGACTGCCTTGTCTCACATTTCTGCTGATTTCTTTCATACCTTCAAAGTTGTTACAGCAGCTCATAAAGAGAAAATAAAGATTAGACACAAGCCTTTGCCCTTGAGACCATCCCTGACCTCTGGTTTGCCATTTACATTTATTACAAAAGAGCTTGAAATGTTTTTGAGTCACGGAAAAGCATCTGATGGTTACAGAGGGTTTTGCACCAATAACGCTCTGTTCGCCGGGTTTCCTAAGACAGAACTTTGCAAGGATATTGAAACTCCCTCGGTCACAGGCAATAAACACAAGTAGGCCAAAGTTGGGAGGAGGGGAAGGAGGGGGATGGTTCCTTGCACACCACTGTTCTCTTATCCATCTGGAATTAGGAAAGCACGCCTGGAAAGAAAGAGCCAACAGCTTTGGATAAGTCAGCCCAATTCCTCGGCTATGACATATTCATTGTATGCACGCGCACGAAAGAATGCAAGTAACTCATTTGTCTGTATTCAGGCATTATTTAAAATAGAATAAATTAAAAGATTGAGCATGGCAGTAGCAAAAGACTTCTTTAAAGGATCTGCAAGCCTGTCTGATCTCGGCTGAGCCCTTTCCTGCAAGAAGCGAAGCAGTCCCGAGTTCAAAATGGGATTTGAGAGGACTTGAGAGTGTTCACATCTGGTAAAATTTGACCCCAGATCAGCGCTTCCCTGCAGGCTTGTGCCATTGAAATCAATAGGAATTACACTGGAGACATAAGTGTGGTTAGCTGGCAGCCACAGCAAGGAGAGGGCAAGAGTGAACTGCCGTGACTGGTGGGCTCCTGAAAAAGAGCATCCTACCCTATCCTTTCTAGCTTCAGTCTTCTTCATTAAACTAGCTATAATTTGTCCTTGCAGAATAGCTACAGCTTCCTTTTTATCTGCCACACTCACAAACTGCCCATTGCTACCACATGCTGCACTACAGCCTAGAGGAGAAAGACAAACTGTTTCTCATGAGTGTTCATATATTCATTTTAATTCAATTTAAATGTGAGCTTCATTATGACCTTGTTAGCACGCCCTCTCCTGTTTACCTTCCATTAACATTCAGGCTGTCAAACTTTATTAGCACAAATGACCACAGAAATTGTGAGCTGCTTGAATTCTCACAGTTTGAAACATATTTAGTGGGTGAAATTCAATCTGTCCAGTAGGCCAGGGGAGCTCTCTGCCATGCCCCAGTCTTCTGCTGACTTGCAAATTTTAGAAGTGTTCACAAGCAGGATGTGATGACAAGAATAAGTCTCTCTGAGTTACAGAAAACAGAAGCAACACACGTGACTCCCAGGCAGCCAGCCACAGGTACCCTCATTCTGGATTGTCACAGACTGAAGAAAATGGAAAAGGGAAGAAACCGATTTATTTTTTTCCCCCAAATTAGAAAAAAAAAAACCCAACAAAATTAGAGGAAAAATATTTCAAACCCAAGGTTATTCTACAAAGAGAGAAAAAGTAGGGGGAAAAAGTTAACTAAATTATATGATTCACAGAGCTCTGCAAACCACTAAGTATTTCGTATGCAACCCACACTGTCACCTTTGTCTCAAGAGAAGATGACTTCTTTACTGAACTCACCCTTCCCTTTAGTCTCCACTAGATTTCTTGTCCCCAGAAGAATATTATAACATATGGTTGACTTTTTCACATAATACCTAGTTCACAATCTCACACAAAAACTTCCACAATATATGTCATTTTGACACAGGTTTAAACATGATAAACAGTGTAATACAATCTCCAGCTGTTTGAACAATTCTGGTCATAAACTGCCTCACTGCACTATCATCATGTTCGTTTCTGCATCGAGCCTTTGTTCTCTTTTATTCCCTACATTGTTTCCCTTCCACTCTGAGATGTTTTGAAAGAAAAATGCATAAATGCAACGTTAAAACCAACATTCCCTTGGATCCTCAATCTCTATGCAAATAAGAACCTCAATTTTATTTCTTATTAAAATCAGAGATGGGCAAAAAAAATGTAGCTTTTTTTAAAAAAAAATCTGGGCAGACCATTCTGAGATATTATGCATAACTTTTCCACAAATGCTTTTCAAGAGTGGGAGGAAGTATATGAAAAGAAAATCCAGAAAATTAAACCATTCCAATTTTTCAGTTCAAATATCCAGGTCAATATTTAGTTCACTTTTATTTAAAAAAAAAAAAAAATATCAAAAAACTTGTAAAGAAAACATTTTGTCTATTTATTACTTAAGTTGTCACAGAAAAAAATATTTTGTTTTCAATCAACTGCAGTGATTTCTTTTTTCAATTTTTTTAGTATAGCCTAGAAGATCAGAAAAAAACTTCCCTTTCTCTGTGCAGTTCTAGTAAAATAAACTTAACATCTAACAGTGAAGCAGCTGTCGATTAGAAGAGATTAATACCCACTGGCATGTTGCTTTCTAAGCCCCATTTCTGGAGGTTCCCTGCACTGCTCGGTTATGAAATCCTATCTGCCTCTGCTCTAACAACACACAGTCCTGGCAGAAAACTCTGCTGAACGCCCTTTGCCATGTTTGAAAATTCTGAAGAATACATATTTTCCTACTGTTCTTCTGTGATGGTACAGGATACACTGAAAAATTGAAGGATGAGAGGAAGTGAGAAGCAAAGATGAGACCTATAAAGGCAAGCCCATGTCTGAGTCTACAACTGGCTGCAGTTGCAGGGTGTTTATTACAAACCCTTTCCCATCGAGTTACGCATTTCTTCTGTACTCCAGCATGGCTGCAGAATGGATTTAAATCCCTCCATGCCTACCCAGGTGTTGAAGAATATATTTTAATATCACAAGAAACACAGAAAGAACGGAAAGGACTATTTCACTTCATTAGTGTACTTTAAAAAGGGAAGATCTAAGATAAAGATGAAGGGAAATTTAAGGTAGGCTAAGGAACAAGTTCCCCAGGGAAACCATAGAAGCCCCATCAACCAAGATGTTTAAAATTAAACTCAATAAAGCATGAGAAAGTACATGGCGCAAAACAACCCTGCATCAGCAGAAGGAGCAGCTGCATAAAGTGTCTTTTTTTCACTCCTGGTTTCTGTTGTCTCTCCTCACTTGTGCCCCAGTGTCCTGGGAGCATCTGCTTCCACACAGCATCGCTGCCACTCCTCAAGCAGCCAGGGGCAGCTCCAGTTATTTTAATTTGTGTAGCTTCACGTTCAAGTCTTATCTATAAATGCAAATGGACACATTATTATAGGTTTATTTGTGCTGAGTAATAACTTACTCTAGGCTAAGCTTGTAATGTTACACTTTGCTCTGAATAAGGACGGTCACTGCCCCACTGCTCAGCAGTGAAGAAGGAACTGGGACCTCCTGCTAGGTCTTGCCAGTTTGGATTGATTTCCCTCTGGCCATGAGACATTGCCTCAGGGATAGCCGGCAGGTCCACGGGACAAGGCTTTCCAAGCTCACGCTGCTATAAGTCAGTCGAGACTTAGTGGCAGTCCCTGATGGCAGGCCAGCAGCGAAGCAACAATGCACGGTTACCCACACGGATGACTCGTTCTTTTCACTGTGCAAACTTGTGGTAGTTCTGGTTTGCAAATATGACAGGGTTATTCCTAGTGTAAGAGAAAGAATTACCAAAATCAAATAGATTAAAAACCATGTTGGCTCATGCCAGGAAAGCCATTACTATAACTAAATACTGTTGACAGGGAAAAAGATAAAAATCACATGTCAAAGCTGGGGAGGGGAGGATTTGATTAAAGATGGCCTAACTGATTCAGCAGCAATTAAGGTTGCTCTTCAAGTGGTGCTGTTCATTCCTGCCAGGAAGGAGGCAGTGGGTCCGACTCTCCCCTCACTTGCACCAGCCTTATGGTGGTGAAAGCTGCCACCTCTGCTCAGGGAGCTGCTGCCTCAGCTCAGCACAGAGCGGAGCAGAATCTGGCCCAGAAAGGCCCGTGGCAATTGTACAGGATCAGATAAGACACCTCAGGAATGCAGCACGGAGTGGAGCACTTCGGTAATGCTTTAATTTCCATCCTTGGCTTACTCAGTCCCAGCTTTCATTAAGAGACTGCACAGTGGTTGGAGAAAAAGTTTTTACATGAATTAAAGGGCAGGAATTACATTCGCATTTTAATCATGTGGAAATGAATAATCTGAATAGGGAGGAACAAACGTGGGAAGGGCTGCTCCATGCTTTCCACTTACTTACCAAATGAAAATAACACTTGATTTTCTCACTCAACTACCTCTCCAGTTAGCTGGCAGCCATCAGTAGACACTGAGGCTCCAGCCCTGCAGAGCACACAGTTGCCCTCAGATGCAACACGGGGGATTGTTTTAGCATTTGTACTGGGGTAGCAACTGGGGACCCCAGTTGAGTTCAGATGTGGCTGGGTTGGACTTTGCCCCACCATACAATGCTATACCTGACTGAAGGGTCTGTTCCAACACTGCAGATGATGCAGCTGAAGGAGAAGTAGGTTGCACCCTCTAATGCAGGAGACAAAGCGAAGCCATCTGCCCACCTTCATGCTGCAGCTCTACCACCAGTCCCTCCCCCAGTACAGAATCCAGACCAGATTTTAGGGAAATGCATTAGAGGACCAGAATGAATCACAACACTTTCCAGGATAACCTGTCTCCTACTGATAAGTCTAAAAGTGCTTTACAACTAGTTATTAATTCCAAATGCACCTGCTAGGGAGTTAATACTTTTATCTCCCTTTTATCAATATATAAACTGAGGTCCAATGCATTAAGATGTTGCAGTGATCAACAGCAGAGTCAGCAACAGAAGCCAGAGGTCCTGCTCCATTGGGAGTTTGTTCATCGGGTAAATACATGTTTGCAGGTTTGTTTTACACCTGCATAAACTAAGGGAGATAACACACATGCCTGAAGTTTCACAATGAGTCACTGCAAAAGCCTGGAAAGGACTCCAAGATTTCTCTTTTAAAAAAGGAAAAAAAAAAGTTTTGCCTTAACACATTTTTATTGTATATGCTTCATTGTACACGAGTCATGTACTGACACTTGCAGTGCAGCATCCATCCAAAAGAACCACCGTAATGAGACTCCCTCTTGGACACAATCAAGGCTTTTTATTTTTCCAAGGAGAATCCCACAGACTAAGAGGCCATGATTATATGTCACTTTAATCTAGCAGAACATGCTGCTGCTAAAAGAGGCCGCACACATACGGATGCTGGCTCTCCCAAAGTAGCTGGCAAGAATGAGCAACCAAAGGGAGGAAGCGATCGTGGACAAGGGGCAGTGGAAGCTCCATCCTTGCGCTAACCAAGGCAGCCAGCAGGTTGCCCCTCGCAGCCAGAAGCATATCAAGCCTCCCACTAGCCCCCGGAAGCCAAACCAGGTTCCAGAATCAGTGCAACGGCTATCCCAGTTGCTGCACAGAGTTGGATTGAAGTTGCTGTATTCTCATCTATTTCTGAAATGCAGCAAGGAACCTGTTTGAAACACCCAACCCTTGTGTTTCTGGAGTGAAAGGTCCTGGGTGCAGCTGGTCTATTACTACCTCTTATATGTTGCTGTAAAAGCTCTATAGTGTGAACTGCTGAAATTGCATGACATGAGCTCAGGACAAGAGGCCATAGACAGCTGTTGTATCTTATTTGTGCCTTACTTCCAATCAGGCTCTCAGCTGAAACCTCAAAACCACAATATCAAATGTTTGGAAATATGCAATAGTGACCAATGGGGCAGTGCTGCTGGTTTAAGACCAGTAAAACATGAAGTTGGACATATGCCACCCACAGAGCTGATTTCTTCAACATTTTTTACACATAAACTGACCTACCGACTTCAGTGGGAATTGTATACATGTATGGTTGCAAAATCCGAATTAGAAATAAAAACCCGTGTCCAGTACCAGAAATACAGTTTTATGGTTGTGCAGGTAACCAACCAACGTGTACACCCGCCTGGCCTGTATGAGTAAGTGGGCAAACCAGCTCCCCCTCACACCTGCTGATCTGTTTCTCTTTACAAAAGAAAGTGGTGCCATTGCATCTTGCGGGGGGGGGGTGGGTATGGTGGGTTTTTAGTATAACTTGATTTTGGTGTCACTACAACTTTTAGTCTTTGAAGAGAAACAATCACAAACAGCCTGCAAAAAAAAGTCAGTCACGACTGCCCATTCCCCAGGGAGCTCTCTTATCACAAGAACTGAATCTACTTAGAGAAATTAAGGCAACAGCAACTCTTTTACTGTTTGCTAGTTCTCCCAAAAGAGCATCCCACCCTACAGCAACACCACAAGGGAAGGAAGAACGGGTGTGTATGTAACAGTGCCATCTGGTGATGGCAGCCTGAGCCATAGTCATGTGTTTTGCATATGTGCACTTACATGACACATTCAGTACGTATTTACTGTGATAGCTTGTATTGCAACCAGTATTTTAATTTCTTCCTAGCTGTGGCAGCAGTCTTAAGGTAGGCCACTGGTAACAGCATTATCTACTTCTACCACCAATTTTTTGTTGTTGACAGATGCTTCATACTAAAACAGCACTGGATTGACTCGTCTCCGGGGTGCTGCTTCCCTTCATAAATCAGTATTCCTCTGGGGTATGAGGCCTCACCAGCTGAACACCAGTACCATGATTAGAAGAAGCAATTTTCAGCCAGCACAGAGGCACGCCCACTACCTGAGAATAACCCAAGGACACAAGAGGAGAGAAACAGGTACAGCTTAGTTTACTTACTAAAGTTGCTGTCTATGAAGAAAGCAATGAATGTGAGCTCTGAAACTACAGGCTGTGAAGGAAAGACAGAGGCTTGGGAGAAGAGCAGAGTGATCTGGAACAGACAAAGGGAATTTGGTGTTTCAAAGGGCAAGGACAGGAATGGCAACTACGTGAGCTGGGAGTATGTTCTAAGATGGCACAGAATGTATAACTGATGGTCATTAATCTCTGCAAGAGAAGCAGCTCTTCTTTTATGCCATCTGTCTCTAATTACTGCCCCACTCAGCTCTAGGCCTAAATTGCTCAATTCAAACTCGATTCCAAACCACCCAAAGTGCTAAAGGTTTTGGAAGGCTCAGGAATGGGACTATCGAGCATAAATTGCAGGGTTTATGGTATTTACACAAGAGCACCCAAGTAGTTCATGCACGAGTGCCAAAACAATACACAGGAGCACCTCATCAGGTCATGCATGAGAGACAAATTACTTCACCCATGCACACCCAATTAGTTTATGCAGGAACGCTCCAGTAGTTCCTGCATGAGCACCCAATAAATTAATGCATGAGTGCCCAATTAGTACACACACGAGTGCCTAATCAGTCTATGCATGAGCAGCCAATTAATTTATTCTTGAGTGCCCAGTTAATTCATGCATGAGCACATGATTAGTTTATGCATGAGAGTCCAACTGGTACATGCATGAGCACCCAATTAGTGTGTACATGAGTGCCTAATCGGTATATGCTTGAATGCCCTATTAGGTTGTGCTTGAGCACTCAAATGCTTCATGCATGAGCACCCAAATAATTCACGCTTGAGGATGTATTTTATGCATGAGTGCCCAATCAGTACATGCATGAATGCCCACGGACTTTATGCTTGAGGACCCAAATATTCCACGCATGAGCCCCAGTCAGTTTGTGCATGAGACCCCATTAACTCGGCCAAGTGCTGCACTGGGCATGCACGCAGGTTTTGGTAGCTGGGGCTGCTGTGGTGTCTCTGCCAGGTGCCGGTCACAGCCAGTGCCCAGCCAGCTGTGAAACTGGTGGAAACACCCAAAGTGCCCCAAAGCATCAGCCCACCAGAAGAGTCCCTAGTACCCCCAGCTCAGACATATTTAAGAAAGAGCAGCAACTGCAAGAAGTGGGGACATGCGGAAGGAGAGACAGCTGAGGAGATGTGGGGCTGGAGATGCGCTCATGGAAGGAGGCACTCCATGTGCAAGGAGTGCATCCCAAGGGACTGGCTTCAGGGTGATTCATAGGTTAGGTATTGTAACAACTTCTCTTCTGCATGTTTTTTGCAGAAGTATCAGAAACGTTACATCTAGAACCAGGAATAGAAGTCGCCTAGAAGCTCTGATACAGGCCAGCTGCTTGTGATTCTGCAGCATGCCCACAAGAACCCAAATCCAGAGAATAATGACTGGTAGTCTCTAGAGGAAAGTCTCACTCTAACAAAATGTATTGGCTTAAGAAGGATAAAGCTCTACAGCCTGTGCTACACAGGAGCTCAGATAAGATGATATAATGACACATAGTAGTCATAAAATCTATGCTTTTATCAGTCCAGCTTGCTTATGTCTCTTAATCACTGGTAAGTCCAACTTGCACAACTCCCCTTGTTCGGGCACAGAGAAAACAAGGTGGTATGTATTAAGCCTTGCTCATGCCAATAAAAATGTATTACAGGAATGAATGTATTTATTAACTCTCAGCAGTGATGCCAATGGTTTTGGCTCAACTACACTTTCCTGGCTTTGGACACACGGTCACAAATCTCTAAGACTGTTGAATCTGGAGTAAGGAAACTTCTAAATTCTGAGCTGGAGCTGGCTGCCCCACAGGACAGAAAGCAAAGCCCTTGAAACAGTATGTTAATTTTTTCTGCATTCAAACAGGACAATTTAAACATTTGCAAGAGCAGGAGAAAGGCTGGCATCAAGATGTTTTGGATCAGCTCTTTGCACTTAAATTCTGTTAGATGCAAAGAAAGGGGCGAGCCAGAGCACTCTGCCTGGGAGACCCTGCCACAGCCTGAGGGTGGGGGGGCTATTCCTGAAAGCCCACAGCAGCACGTTGGTCATCCAAGCCCTTTCAGGAACAAGGCAAGTGCAGGATTGGCTGGAAGGCAAGAGGAAGCATGTGTCTACCTGGCTGGCAACCAAACTCACAAATGCAAAATTATATATTATTTACCAAAACCAATTATTTTCTGATGTAACTAGCAAAAGCTACAAATTCAGTCCTTTTAGCATTTTATTAGAGATTCAGAAAATTACCATGGAAGGATGACCAGAAGTCCTTCTCGCTACCTTGAAAACAGCATATGTGGGCATAAACAAGGATCACTATTATGTATCAGTCCCAGCCATGATCCTCTCATAACTGTAAGAGTCTTTCCATTAACGTCAATGCCCCCCCACCCCTTCTCCTCTGCATGCCTGAGCTCTCCTGTCCTTTGCACCAGGACAGGCCATTTTTCTTCATTTGGTTGCATATTCAGTGTCTAGCACAGTAAGAGGCAGATTACTCACTGGAGACTACTCATGCTCAAAACTAACAAAAATACATTTAACATTTGCCCATGGCCAATCAGCCAGGCTCAGGTTCAACCTGAGCATTTTGAATACGTTCAAACAGGTGTATCATACGCAACTGCAATGCTGGCACATCACTAAAAATAACTCACTTTGGAATCCCCTTTCTAAAGGTGGCCTAAGATGTGATGGCACACATCTCAGTGAAAGCTGATCAAAATTATGTTCCTAATCTAAATTTTACTTTTAAAAAATCAATGCCTAGTGATTCCTATCTGTAAGGCATCTCTCTAGGTCATATCCAACCAACAGCAAATAGTGGGCACAGGGAGTATGTACTGGCTGAATCTGGCCTGAAGAATCTCTTCTGAAAAGGGGTCTTGGCCTCTTAAGTCCCTAAACTGTTACTGAGAAGGAAAGTAAATGCAACTTTAGATAAGGGAATTAGGCAATGGGTTTATGCAGGAGCATTTGGAGACATTCAGCACGTGCTCTAAGCAGAATTTGCCAAACAAGGTTTACTGAGGCTCTTTCTCTACTTTCAGACTGATCCTCTTTCCTAGCTGAAACCTGGGAGAGCTAGAGACACCCTTCTTCTAACACAGACAGGAACTACACTTGGGAAGTCACTAACCTTACCAGATAGATCCATCCTATCCAGCCCTAAAGGACAGGATTAGCCAATTGCTTTTATTGGAAATCTTTTGGATTCAGATTTCATTTACACACCTCTGTCAACTAAAAATCGGAGACCCTTTCCCCAGTCTGAACATACACTGGCCACAGAAGCAACAAGTTTTACATTTCTCCAAGAAGCATAAAAACTTTTTCATTTCTTAAGCAAAATCCATAGATATTGAACATTTGTTCGTGTGTTGAAATCCCTGCCATTAGTGCTGAAATTTAACCTATCAGAGTTTGCATTTAAGGAGACCATCAACAGCCTGTGGTTAAATCCTCAAGGGGAGATAAGGCACCTGAACACCTGTGAATGCCTGGATTTATAGGCTTTCAGCAGAATCCCTTTCTGCCCATAGTACTTAACATAAGCATGAGCGGTACGGAGAGTCACTGAACAGCCACCCCTCAACTTTTTCAAAAAACAGCTTTCTCCTTTTGTCCTCTCTACCTACATGGGAGGTTTTCAGGGGAACAATATAGCCAATAATACTGTGAGCTAATAATAACGTATTGTGGACAAAGAACAATGTTAGCTAGGAAAAAAAATCAAAATTAAAAAATTCACATAATTAGGCTAGGATGTGATGTCATCAATTATATGAAGCATCATTAAATATATTTGGCCCAGCTAATGAATTGCAGGCTAGTTTTACAAGTATATATAATCTTTACATAACTAAATGGTTCACAAATCCCTGGCATTAATTCTTAGAATTGAGTGTCAGTGAGTTTCCAGATGAAACAGAGAAGAAAAGGATGTTGCAAGAAAAATCAGCAGGATGATTTAGCAGCCTGCTGTCTTGATTGTTTTTTAAGCAGAGTTTTGCAATTAGGCGAGAGGATGCCTTGTTGCATGTAGACTTAGCGTGCAGACTCAGTAGTTGGGAAATAATACGTCCTAGAAACAGAGGTTCAGTGTACTGAATACAGATGGGAGAGAGCCCCCACTGCTGCTCCCTTTCAAGATAAAATAGCAAAATTCACACCACGCACATTGGGAGCTCCTCTGTGTTCCTGCAGTCTTAAGTATTTGCCTGACCCCCGATTACCACAGCATCTAATCACTACTTCATGGTGTGATACACTCTAGATGCATTGATCCCCACAATATTGCTGTAAGGTGGAAAAAACTTTAATAGCTATTTTACAGATATTAAAAGAGGAGCATCATGCAATTAATTGACTTTCCAAAAGTCACAGAGGAAACCTGTAGAATAGCAGGAAACTGAACACAGGTTTTTCACACTTCAGATCAACGTCCTGTGTTTGTCCTTCTCTTCAGAGCTACTTCATGAAAGATGTCTTGGCTGTAGCTGTTAAACTCCCTCCTTATCACAACTGATTTGTTTGGAGAAAGATGATGCTCATGTGCAAGATGTGCCCATGAAGCATGATGAGGTTATTTCGTTTTCAATCACAAACTCCAAACATTCCAGAGTTAAAAATAAAAGTAGCATTTAGCTCTATGGCGCATGTTTTTTGCTCCAGAAAAGGTTAGTACTGCTCTTGTTTTAAGAAACTAATAATGTTTTTATCATTCGTACACAAGGTGTTTCTAAGGGTGTGTTTGGCCCCAGAACAGCTCTGGATCAGGCAGTGGCACAACCCATCCTCACTGGCAAATGAATCTCTGCACATTTGGGAGCTACAGGCTTGAATGAAACATAAATCTCCTTCAGTGTGAGTGCCTGGACCCTTCTCCAGGTCTGTTACAAAGCAGATAACAAGTGGGGTCACTGCACAGTACAGAAAAAAAGTTTGTATGGGGCTGGAATATATCAAGCTTTACAGTGAGACATAAGCTTTAAGATTTGTACTTCCAGTGCACTTGGACTCTTCTACAAGCATCAACGCAGGGACAAAGACAGCGAGGAAAAGAATCAGCAACTGCCTTCATGCTGCATAAAGCCGCAAGGCTGGGTGAGCAGAGGTACACACATTATTCTGTGTTACAGCTACACCCACTAACCATCTGCCAGAGCTGCCGGCAGTTGGCCACTACCAGTCCCATGGCTGGACTAGCTGCTGTGTGCCCCTTCGTCCTCCCTCTGTCTTTTGCTCTTCTGAAGGAACGATCCACAGGAGCACGGAAGAATGCTCAGAAAGGAAACATAGGAGTGAAACTCTGGTGATTCCCAGCTCTACCATCACACTCTTTCAGACCATTCCTGAACAATGATCCCAAGAAGAAAATACAGCTGTTTCTAACACAGACAGTATTTTAAAACCTCATTGCAATTCATGCAAATTTCCAGAAAAAAATAAATCTGCTTTACACCAACATACATCTTTAATAAAGATAGTTGAAGCAAACTAGATGTATTTCCTAGTATTTCTTAAAAGAATTATCTCACCAATGTCTGAACACTATTTATTGCTTTTCAAGGCACGTAGTGGGTATTACATCAAATGCCTCCATAAGGCATCGTGAAGAGCTCTTTTCTTTCCACATTTGAAACTCCCTGTACGGGGCAGATCTTTGGAAAAGAAAACACCAGTGAGAAATGAAACACTTGTCAGAGGGAAGAGAATCGCATACTCACACTTTACTAAACCTGCTTTTATCAGAGCAAACTTTCTTCTACAAAGAAATATTCACAGCTCTGAGAAAGGAAAACACACTTATCAGATCAGTGCTGTTCACAAAGGAAATGAAAAATGGTGACTGTTTGTAACTTAAAAGTGTTTTTAATGAGCTTAACTGCTGTGTTTTAGTCTTGAAGGAAGAGTGAAAGTACTTAGAAAAACAAGCAGTATAACAGAGATCATGAGATCTATTAATTCGCCTTGAACCACTTTGTACCAGTATGTATTCTTTCACCATCTTTGCCGGTCCTGTTTTATGGCATGTGGGATAATTGCATTCTAGCACAGAAGGAAATGCCTTTTGCCAAATGTGAAAGTGAGCTACTAGTACCTGTGTCACCACCCTGTTGGCTTCAGTAAAACTCATGACTGAATCACCACCCACTTGCTGCCGGCCTGCTCACTATGTTTAACTTTCCAGTGGGGTTCTTCCATGACAATCCTTGAAGACAGCAAAGCACATTCCCATTTTCCTGCTCCTGTGGCTAAAACACAAGGGCTGTGTTGCAGGTAACAGTGCAGATGAATCCAAGTTTGAAACCAGTTAAAGACAGCAAGTTAGAACAAGAATCTGGGAGTGTAACAATTTCATTAATCATCTTCATTATCTTGGCATGCATCAGGAACTTATTAGCAAAACTTAGGAGCTAAGCAAAAGAGCATGAATACTCAAAAAACTGCAATTAAAAGAGGACAACACACACCCAAGGGAAGATCAAATAAACACTAATCTGTTAAAAAGGAAAGAAGAATACAGAATATTGGAGAATAGGTCCTTATCGCTAGTATGTACCACACAGCCAGATCCTTCTGCCTCCGCTGCACCCAGACAAGTTTCCCTGCTCCCCCACAGACTTACATGCAGGACGGGAGCTTGAGTGCTTTGAGAGTCATGTATGCAAATAGGCAGAGACTGACCATAAGGTAGGGTGACCCTAAACAAATAGTAAAAGACAGAGGTAGCAGCTGGGTCAACCTGTAGCGGGTGTACTATCAAATCCGGGGACTCGGCATGCTTCCAGGTTGCCAATACATCCTTAAACGCTTACTGGCCTCTACAATAAATGCAGTTACAAACTGAAGGGAAAGTCCAGCCCCTGCTGCTGCTCAGTATGAATGGCAGCTGGAGACAGATTTAAGAAATCTCCAACAGGATTTTCTGGAAGAGAGGTTCCCAAACGAGCATTAGAAAAAAATCTCTTGCACAGTATGTAAAATCTTGCAAATTTGGACTAGGTAGAAAGCCAGCTGCTTGGGGAATTTTGTTTGTTTTTTCTTCAAGATATAGTTTTAAACACTGTTCTTGCTTAAATTTCACTAATGGAGACAAAGTCACAGTACCAGCCTGGTTTTAGCACAGGGAAACCAAGGCCTGTCTGAGTTTACATGGAAAAACTGAGGCATCGGTAGTCCCAAGGTATTATAATGGCAGACACTGAACCCTGGGCAGGCCATATCGTTGTGGAAACACCAGGCAACAATTTTGGCTGAGCTACATTGGCACATGCTACAGTCTGACATTCCTAAACATTGCAAAAAATTCCTTTGAATGCCAAGTGACTGGTGTTGCAAGGATTTTTGAAAGCCCACAGCGCAAGCACCCTTATTACCTTCAACGTAACAGTACCACTGGAGAACAGAGAGGTGCCTCCCCATGACATACTGAAGTAAAGATAGAAAGGAGATATTCCCAGCAACAGAAGCCAAGACACAAGGCAGTCTCACGTACTGGAATTTCAAGTGTAGGACGTCTGTCTTTTGGGAAATAACAGCCAGGGTTAACTTCAAAATGGGGAGAGCAGGTACCCCTCAGAATACGTTCCTTAACCACGACTACTGAAAATTGCACTTTCTAGGAAAACCTTGTGAGAATCAGTTGGGCTATTTCTGATTAAAATTAAGTCAGACCTCCAAAGAGAAAATAAAATAGCAAAGGATATCTAAATCAGCTTATACATAAAGACAATTAAGAAGACAGACAACTCCCATTCTGCCTTCTCCTCCAAGTAGCCAAGTGAGTGAAATGCTTAAACACTTCAGATCTAACCTCATATTTAAACTCATACCAGTTTACACCACCTTGGGAGTATATAAAATGGCCTAAATATAAGCATAAATAATTATGTGTAATCAAGAATTCAGGCTCCCTTTGCCTGGGGTGGAAAAAAAACCATATTCATTCCAAATCCAAATTCATTTTGGAAATGAATTTTCATGACTGATCAGCGTTATCTGCTAATCAACATATCTACAGTCTAGCCCTGTAGCATGAATGCCAAGAACAGACGGTACTGATGACAAAAGATGATACAATCTGCATGTTCATTGAATTTATCAGAGTTTGACGGATACCCTGTGCCCTGGGCAGATAATTAAATGTGATTGATTGTGGTTGGAATGGACCAAGATGAAATCAATTTCAAAAATTTGTTTTTTCTCCAAAGCAGTAGCCAAGAGCAGCGACCAAGTCCCCAGCACACAATCTTACCATTCATTGCAGAATTTCAAGGTTGTTCGGCTCAGTTGGAGAGCCACAGGAAGACCTGCTGTGCCTGTACAACAGCAGGTCATGACTGCGGACATGAACTCTGAAGACGCAGTTGCTGGGCATCTTGCAGCGATGACAACAGTGCCTCTCGCCACCAATTTTGACCTCTGACAGCTATTACCCAGACAAGGCTACCCGAGATAGTGATGACTCGTCTCCTGCAATCTCTTTGCCTTACACGTTGGAATAAAAGTGTGGCAGTTGCAGAACATGATAGGTACAGTACAGACCTTCCCTGCTACGCCAGTCCTGACCTCCCTCAATCACTGATCTCCACTCCATGCCAATAAGGTTCACTTACTGCATTTTAAACTCCTACCACACATCATTCAGAGCCTTTTAACCTAAACCATTTTAAGGTTTAAAGACCTAAAGCATTTGCAATGAGGTGATGACTGTAAAGCAGGGCCCAGATACACCTTAGTTTCCCCAACAGTGTTATGAGAGTGATAGCCTGCAGTGGATAGGCACCCCTCATCTGTTAAGAGCCCTGCACAAGTGATTCCTCCATCCATTAACTTGCTGGAACTGCCAGCCCATGAAAGCACGCAAGTTTTGTACAACTAGAAAGACTGAGTAAGGAAGCAGGTAGGCAGATATACTTGTTTCTAAGTACAGTCAGAGCTTACAGCCAAGGAACCGTAAAGGCAGACATCTCTAGCATAAAGCTTAGCAATTTTGCATAAGCTAGTTGAAGCATTAGCAGCTGAGACCTAGAAACTCTAACTACAAAATGCAAGCCAAAAGTATCTGACTAGTGGTCATGTAGACACTATCAATGATTAAATAGAATCTGGCCTTTCTTACTGCTTTCCAGTTCAGTTACCTGCTCATTAAAAAGGACTGGTTCACAACTGGAATCTTCTTGTTAGCTTATCCTTGACAAATCCCACTTTTAAGTCTACCATTTTCTAGACACTACTGAGGATGAGGAAGAGCTGAAGAGAGAATATATAGATGAACTTTTGTTTTGCTGCCTCTTGCTCAGCGCTTACTTTCTGCAGCCTCATGAAAGAAAAAAGGCAAAAGCCCAAACACGTGACATTTCAGGATTGACCTAGTTAGTTACTGTAGGTTTGGATCCTTCGCGTTCTTGGCACCCAGCATTTGCAACTGCATACATGAAAACCAGCACACAGAAACAGGGATTGTTTTTCCCATGGCACTTCAAAATAAGGTAAAGGTTGAATACTGCCTGGAAATTCACACTGAATGAACCCATCTGTCTGCAATCTGCAGGCTGTAAACAGCCATGCTGCTGGCAAACAGGAAAATTATTATTTAAAGGGAAGAAATAGCCCAAGTGTGGTGATTTGCTGCACCATGCCTGTGTTTTCATCCGCTATTAGAAGACTGCAGAAGTAAATGAACATCTACTAATTATTTAAATCTAGAAATGGAAAGGCAACATCTACTGGCTTTATTCCCATGTCTGTCTGCTCCCTGGAAATATTTTACTGTGAACTTCAACACCAGTAACTCTCACAACAAACTGAGTGCTAAGGTACACATCTGTAACAGTTACTCAAATTTGGCTCTTGCTACTCGGCTTGTTATGGCAAGTATTGAGACATGACAAACCTCCTTGCTGGCTCTTCATTCCCATCCACTGACCTCAGATCTTGTAACATATTTGCTATATAAAGTCACCCATTATTCAGTAGCAAGGATTAGATGCTACAGTTGAAACCTGTGGGCCCTGATGTCAGACCTGTGTGCAGACCCATTGAATTGGGAAACTAAAAATTTGTACTTCAGTTTACAATAGTGATAATTTAAACAATCAGTCTCGATTTGAAAATCCCAACTAAACGGGAGGAATGGGCTCAGCACATCACCTCACTCCATATTGCTGGTCAGTAGCACATCTCTACCGGCACACCAAGGCACGCACACCCTTTAAACAGGTACTTTTGAGAAAGAAACACTCTCCCTCAGACAACTTGGCTCTGCACAGCATCCGCTGTTAGCTCTTCTAGCTGAGCACGCTGCTGCATATCCACTTGGCACAGCCAAAGGAAAGTGCACTTTATCCTGCATCCGTCAGCATCAGTGACAAGCAGATTCCACATAAGGGCATGAAATAGCACATATCAGGGACAAGGTACTCATAAGAAATGTGTGAGATTTAAACAAGAATTTCCATCTTTGCACTTCTGCCCTGGGAGAATGGACTTGAGATGCTGCTCAGGAAGAGGTAAGATTTTTCCAGACCTGCCAAAGAAGTTTCTACAGAGCGACAGCAATTTTTCCTATCTCTGCACAGTTTCTAACACACAACTGCTGTGAGCAGTGCTGAGCCTTCTGCAGCTCATCTGAGTCTCATTCGCATCAGAAATCTCTGCAAAGAAATGCAAGCTCCTCTTTCCCCAAAGGAAGAAGCTCAAATAAAGCAGCAATGCCTCGAGCTGAAGTAGAACTTTTCAGAGGCCAAAGTCAGGTACAGACAGAACAAACCGGGCAGCAAGTGCCTGGGCTCTGGGATGGTGCTTGGGTTATGCTCCTGACTTCTTCTGCCAAACAACTGCAGTGTCTGGAGCAGCCCATTGAACCGGATTGTACCTCAGCCTGTGCAACAGGTCTCTCAACACTACTCTGAGAATCAAATCCATGGACTTTAAGTCCTTAATACTGTCATGAAGAAATTTTTCTTTTTTCTTTTAAACAGTACTATTACTAAAATAGTACAAAACCCCACAGTTACTCTTCTAGGGCTCACTTCTCCCTTTATACACATGATAGGCCAAAAAATTTAAAATACCTTACTCACTAAATTCACATATTTGCAAAGGCATGTGTGTTTGTAAATGCAAACACATATATATGCGGACCCTGCTGCCTGTGTTTCATTTCAATTCCCGGGCAATTCCACAAGTTCTTAAACCCCCTTTGGCTAATCAGTTCAGACTATATATGGGCAGCCCGTTTCTGGAGTAACAGATGCTCCTAATTTATCCTTCAACATCACGCCTAGAAATTGTCACAATTGGATGCCAGAGTCCCTGATTTGGAGCGTTGCCTGTCGAAACAGGGATGGCCACAGAGCAAGCTTCAGAGACGCTCTGCTATTCAAAACAACGTGAACTATTAAAAAGGAATAATAGAAGAATCAAGCCAGAAATCCCAGCTCACTAACACACGCTGCAGAGAGAGGGCAAAGCTGCAACAACTTAGCAAGAGCTGAAATTCAGGAAGAGGAAAAGAAGAACCAAAAATAGTTTACTAGTGAATCAGAGACATAGAAGGAGAGACAGTGAGCAATGGAATAGCACGTGGGGGAGCCCTATTGGAAAATAAATGCACACATTATCATGTACAGAAAATAGAAGACGTGAAACTGAAATAGAGCTATTCCTAAACAAGTATTTCTGTGGATAGAAACATTTTAAAATAATTTTCTTCGTACTGAGTCCACATGGTTCTTGTGTTTGCTCTATGTGACTGTTCTAGCAAATAAGGATGTAAGTAGGAATGTTGTAAACAAGAGCATTTAATCATATGTTGGCGTATACTCAAAGAATTCACATGCAAAAGCATTTTCACTGAAATCCTAAGCGTTACACTCATCTAATCTAAGAAAAGAAACAAAATCACACATGTAAAGTGAAACAGCATATTATCTGAATTTAAAATACAATACTGCCAACTCAGCCATACAAATGTCATCAATGAACACCTCTGCTTTCCATTTTTCTCATGGAAGCTGATATTAATGAATTAAAAGAACACGCTCATCAAATAGCAAGGCACAGACAAATGTGGTAGTGGCCAAAAACTAGTGTGTCTTCTCCCAGCCATTATATCAGTTGGTCTAATAAAAGGTAATACCTCTCCCAACAAAACCTTCTATCACCTTCTAGCTAGGTAGGGGGAGAAAGGAAGAATTAATTAGCCCAAAAGACGTGCCAGAAAAATCATCATTTACAAAAGGCAGACAAGTTTAACAACAGCTGGAGCCCAGTTACTGGAAAATAACTGAAGATCTTAGATGAGATATTCCTTGAGACTGTCTGAGTCACTTTCCCAGTAGCGGATCCCAGTGGTCTTCAGAGTATGTGGCAATGTGAGGAACTGATGGCACATTGTTTTTAAAATACGTCAATATGTCACCCAGGCAGTAAAAATTGGAGATATTTTTGCAGCCATATATCACATATAATGAATGTAAAGAAAATTTTTTTTGGAAATAACTTGCAAGTTCTTTTATGTGGGAATTGAAATGAAAACATTTATTTGCTTTATGAGGAATCACTGAATTATACACCAGTCTCGATATCAAGGTGCAGTACTTAAAGATTTCTAGACCTGCAGCAATTCCATCTTGGAAAGGTTTATGTTCAATTAACTGAGAGCAGGTACATTTCTCAGCCTATTCTAAAACAAAGAGCTGATACAAAGCTATGGAAAACACAGGCCCTTTCGTGGGATAAAGTCTGATTAACAAAGACATAAATAAACAACAAAGTTCAGTCTAAGCCTTCTGCCAGATCTGGCTCCTTTTGGAGTGTCTCCATCACTCATGTCCACCCCACACCCCAGCTGAGGTTCTCTGGGGAATCGCTTTTGCCTTTTTGGGGTACATAAACCAACAGGAGCTGAATACAGCTAAAGCCCTCCTGTGCACGTTACCAGTGGAATCCTTTGAAAACGAGCAGAGTTTGTTTTAATTTTCTTAGATGATTTGGTTCCACATTTAACAGAAGTAGTGGAGACTTTAAAATATGAAGTGAGTCATATACTGCAGGTTTTATTTGCTTATGCATTTTTATATATAAATAGTAAAAAAAGCGATTTTTAGTATTTATTTCTCAACACAGATAAGGAAGTTACCATGGCTACCAGTCTCCAGTACCATGGTTTAAAAGGACAAAAAAAGGAAACCAGACTGAAGCTTGAAATAGTCAGGTTTTTCTGCCCAATACTCACACCATGCTTGTTATGATAGGAACAGGGGACTGAAATCAGTCAGGCTAGAAAAATACAACACTGAAAACAAAAACAAGGAAAAGTAGTCAAAAAGGTATGTGAGCCATGTGTGCAACTTCAGATTCAATATATTTTCAAGTACACAAAACATCTCTGTAGGACTTAAGTGGCCCTGGATTTAAAGAAAATACAGTAGAGTCCCTGAAACAAATTCAAAGACAACTGCTTTGTAAGGAGATTAATTCAGGTCCATGGGCAGCATACACAGGGTAGCCCTATCTGTGGGATGAACATCCATTTTAAGGCTCAGGTACCTAGATTAAACACTGGCCCAGGTCCTGAGCATGCCACAGACCAGTTCCGAGTGACCTGGAAAATTTCTCAGCATGTCCTTGCCCTGCTTCCGCCCCAGATAAAACCATGGATAAAAAACACTTTCCAGTGCTGCAGACATATGCTGGAAGTTCTTGGGTTTGATGTGCTCAAATGCCCTGGCACTGAAGACAAGGGAGTGCGCAGTAATGCTGCTCACACAGGCTGTGCCAGCAGGATGCTGAGTGGCAAGGCACCACATTAATTAAACGCCAGAAAATAATGTTACATTTGTATTACAGGAACAAGCTCCAAGAAGAGACTACTATTACTTTACTACTGAAAAAAAAAAAAAATAAAAATCAATTTAACACTGTCACGCATACACATGCATCACATCACAGGTGGTTTAGATGGGAAGAAGTACACAGCCTTCTGCCCCCTCCCAAGTCCCTGAGGAGCAGAACTCCAACCTTCAAAATCACAGCAGCCCCTCCAGACCCACCTTGCCATGATGTCCTGCCAACTCCACCCACCGTGAGGCATCACACCAAGGCCAAAGGAACCCAACATATACCAGTTCCCAAAACCTTTGGTGGCCACTCCAGTTGGTCACCTTTGAGTCTACATCAGCTGCTGTATTTATACGTGAATATTTAAAACAGGTCATTTACCCACACAACGGGAGCGATGGTACTTTGGTGTACCTCCACATAGAAGTGGAACCAGCATAACTTGTTTCTACCAGACTTTTTTCATTCTTCTGTTTTTATGACAGAAAATAGTTCAATTGTCTTCAAAAAGAGGAAATCCAATGCTTCGTACACTTGATTTTCTGATATACTGGAGGTCTTTAGACAGATATTTGAACTATTTGTTGGTACAAAGGACTCTTTGTATACCAGACTTTCCACCAAGAATAGGTAAAGATATATTTTTATATTTCAAAAGCTGAGCAAAGGAGGTGTTAAATAAAGGCCTGAGAAGAATGTGTGAGTGTGATTCATTTTATAGTGACACACACATTTTTCACAAAAATGTAGCCTTGTTTAAACACTGTAATATATTTAGAGGAGGAAAAAATTATCCAGCTACACAAGATGATGCACTTTCCAATGCATTGTCATACGAGTGAGTTGAGTGTAGCGATAATTTATTGAGAAAGAGGTAATTTGTGCTTATACAATTGGGACTTTAATATTTAAATCATAAAGAAAACTGTGGGCCTCATTTCTTTCAAAATTATCATTTTTTCTTTCCCCCCCTCACACCTCCTCTAATATCACCCTTATATTCCCTTACTACTGATATCAAGTATTTAGAATGCATTTGCCCATCCAGCAACAGGCCCCATTGTGTACACATCTGAATACTGCTGAGCAGCAGTGGGGAAGGCTCGGTCCTTTCATACGATCTGCCTCCTAATTTGTCTCATCCTGAATTTTCTCATTACTTTAAATCATATGAGCGAAGAACAACAAGATGCCCCCTTGGCAATGCCAGCAGCATCAGCAAATTTTAACAATAGTTTGTTTGTGTGCTTTTCAACCTCATGATGGCTTCTGCGTGTTTGGCTCCAGAACATGATATTTGTTGGAAATTCTGTAGTGCCAGAAGTGTAATCTTTGTGGAAGAGTTAGAAGTATGAATTGTTTCCAAAAGCATCACAAAAGTATCTCTCTGAAAGATGAGAGGACAAACATTTTTTTTTATATAGTTAAATTTTAAACAGCCCTAATTATACAAGCAAAAATTATCTTTCTGTCCCTCACTAATTTATCCCCGCATGCCACTCGGCCACAGACCAATGAATTGCAGAAGTACTGCATCTTGTGCAATGAAGCAATTTTTCCTCCAGCTACTAAAGCAGCGCCTTCTGCAGAGATGCAACTGTTCAAAGTGTGCATGTTATTTTAATGAAATATCATGATAGCTCGTTAAAGAAAGATGGCAACGGAATTGTGGATTCTCTCCTGTTCCCA
The DNA here is from genome assembly GCF_000708025.1 of Charadrius vociferus. Classification (NCBI taxonomy): domain Eukaryota; kingdom Metazoa; phylum Chordata; class Aves; order Charadriiformes; family Charadriidae; genus Charadrius; species Charadrius vociferus. The sequence goes on from NW_009647412.1 coordinate 798,390, forward strand.
TGTTATGTATACAAATGAATGCTCACTTTCTTCCAAAATGTACAAGCAGAGTTCAGCTGAGACAGATGTCTGCTGCATCAATTGTTCTAACAACCACCTCTGACAGCCAGCCTCCAGTACGAGGCTCTGATTACTACAGCTAGACCGAGCTTATGGGTCATTTGGGAATTATGATTAGACCATATACATTTTTCTTAGAAGGCAGAAAAACAGGATAGAATAAGTAAATTTTGGCACACTGGAAGCTTTTTTTTTTTTCCTCCTCAGGATGGAGATGCTCAGGTTTCTAATGAATAATACTTTGTAAATGGCTGAACAAGAATGGAAGAAGGAGTAGGGGGGGGACAGGACGACAAAAAAAAGCAAACAAGAAAAGCAAGTAATTTGTACTTGCAGACTACATTCTGCAGTGTTTTCTGGAAAACAACATGGGGGACTGACTTTAGCAGAATGATACACACAGGAGAAGCACCTGAACAATCCACAATTCAATCAGAAAGGATGCAGAGATGTGCAAACACTCCGCCTACGAGTTTTAATACAAGTCGTGGTAGTTCACAACCTTGTTTTCTCCCAGTTCCCTACGATGCTCTGAAGGGCTTCTCCAGGAGGTGTTCTTACACAAAGAAGATCCTGGATTGCCAAGGCTGAAAGACCGTGAGCTTACAGGTAACCAGCCTCCCACACTGCTGTCTCTCTGCAGATCTGCAGCCAGGCTAGCGAGAAATACAAGGTGAGGATACACTCTGCTCCTCTGCACCGTGTCAGTGAGTCCCTGGGTTCTGCTTTTGCTCTCACTACTGATCAGCCACCCAAGTTTGAGAATAAAATCTGCAGTATGAAAGAACAGATCAAGCCCTTCACTTCTTGAGTCTGCATAAAATTGGGAAAACAATTTCTGCTGCAGCCCTGAGGCAATTCTCTACCTAGAAAGGTCTTTGAGACTTTCCTTAGCTGAAGAAACTACAGAGTTCAATTATCATCTTGGAAGTATCACAGGAGGCTGGAGAGGACAAACATACACATCCATTTCATTCCTTGCTATACTACCGACTTCATGTGTGACCTTAGCAACTCATCAGCCTCTCCTGGGCCTCATTTCCCAATTCACTTGTAAAAAAGTCTGTGGTTTCTACACAGACAGGTAAGATCAAATGATCCAGATCTTTGCCATTATAAAGTTCCCCAGTTCTGTTTCATATCAGCAGGTAATTTGGCTCAGCATTTCTTCTGGAACAGTTTGTGGCTCTTGCAAACAAAATAGTGGAAAATGGAGAGAGAAGCTGTGAGAGTAAGAAGGCTGTTAATTTAAATACTAGATGTTTAAATGCTAAAAGCCTGGCACGAGTGACACAGTTTGACCCTTTGGACAAGGAGATGCTTAGGAAAAGCCTTCAGAACAGTAAGAAAATGGCTTGACAGGAAAAAATGCCAGCAAAAGTGCCTGAGGCAAGTTATTCCTTTTAGCAGTCCCTCAGCCAGCTATGTTTCCATCCTGAACAGAACAAAGGAAAAAGTTGAAGGGGAAAAAAAATCATGATTATTCATCAGATTTACCCTAAGAGACGTAACTGAACAGAATATAAATCATCATTATTATTATTACACAGATCAAGAAAAGCATCTGAGAGCCTGCAGCAGGTTCACTCTGGAATACCTCGAAGCACCTCGCCATGCCAAGGAGAATCTCGAACCTCCTCCAGGCTTCCTATCAAGATGCAGCACACGGAGTTCCACAACCAGAAGCTGCAGCAATCAGGTGAGGTGATCTCCTGCAGGCCTGGCACTGCCCCATAGCTCCTCAAGGAAGCAGAGCAGAGACAAACACAACCGACACCACGCACCTCTGACCTGTGTACTGGGAGAGATGGGTTTTGTCAGAGATGCAGTCTTCTTTAACAGGGTCAATTTGAAGCGTCACCTCTGTCTCCTGCCAGGACTCTGGGTTTTTAGGGTCCTGTGAGTACCTGCCAGGTGAGGAGCAAACCTTCCTGTACGTTCATTCATTCCTTATACATGCACAGTTCCAGCTCTTTCTCATATGTTAAACTAGTATTCAGTGAGCTAATTCAAAAATGGTAAGTTTGTATTAACCATCCCATTGATACTGTAGGACTTTACATGCACATTTAATGCAGCATCATCATTTAAAAAAAAAGTAGCAAGACTAGTATTTCATACCCATCCAGTTTCTCTTGAAATTGACCTAATGTTTCAATTTAAGTAATAATAAAGAGGAAAGGAGAGTTTGATATAGCACACTGCTCTGCAGATTACACTTAGCTGCAAATAGAAAAGAAACCACCATAGAAAATAATGCAGAGACCATGCAGGAAGTGAGAGAGCGCAAGGGGAGACAAGAGCAGTCAATTTTCAGGGTTTTGTTTTTTGTACCCTGCCATTTTTCAGTTAGGGCGGACTAGGAGTGCACCAATCACCCACTTCAGGTGCAGTCTAATCCTTTGTAGAAGAATCTCTTTCTGCCTTTGATTTGGACTGAACTTTCCCGATGTGTATCCTTAATACACCCCCTACTTTCCTGCTAAGCTGAGTCTGTTCCCTCCACTGAGGCACATGTGACACTTGGTTTCTAGAGTCTGGATCAGAAAGTAGAAAAAAACCCAAATGAGTGCACAATACTTGAGGAACACTAAAAACCAGGTTTTGCTTCACTGAATTCTTAAAAGTTGTCAACATGTTGCTTAGAAATGACAAACTTTAAAATGTAGGTAATTATTTTTCTAGGCATAAAAAAAAAGACTTTGCTAAAATTCAGCAGAAAAAATATGGAGGGAAGTTGAATCCCAGCAGATTTCTCTGCTTGCTTGTTTGAGCACTGAATTGACCCCCCTAAAAACCTCCAAAAATCCAACCAACCCCAAAAAACAAGCCTCTCCACATGGCTCAGGATGCTGAGTCAGGATAGATATTAACCTCCACCAGCACATTACTGCACTGGTTGAATAGAAGTGGACTTCAGGATAAGTCTCGAGAAAAGCTCTAACTCACCACTCTGCCAAATACTTCAAATTATTCATCACTGCACCTGTGCCTCTCCAGTTTTCTTAGCTTCTTCTCACCACCTAGCTATAAAAATGAAATGTTACAAGTGTGAGGCACAGAAAGATTAAGTGGTTGTGCCGCAGGATCAGAAACCAAAGTCAGGTTCCCCATGCCAAGGTGGTACTTGGCATAAGGCTCGTATTTAGAAAGGGGTTGAGCTCTAGCTTCACACAGGCACTTAATAAAATACAGAAAGTGTTCCTGAGAGAAGTGCCTTGGAGATAAGAGAGCACCATTGTTATTACCTAAGCCTTACATACATTTTTATATATACTCAAGTGATCAAATGAGCAGGGCTGCCTCATTTCCAGTGCACAGCATCTCTAGTGTGTCTCACCTTATGAGCTGAATTCAAGAATGAAAATAAATGGATCTTTTGGAATATCCCTGAATAAAGTTTTGGCAGTTGCTTCTATAACAGGGTCTTTCTAAATTAAGTATTACTAAGAATATGAATACTCAATTGAAAAAAAAAAAAGCCACTGAAAAGAATTCTTATGATTAGGATTTATGACTCTCTCAATTTCTATACTAATTATTGTAGAATCTTTTATTCACTTTTTTATTACAAAATGTTATCAAATTCAAAAAGATATTCAGTTAAAATTTGTACTTTGATACAGCCCGACAAAAAGCCACCAGCATAATGAGAAAGGACACTGCAAATCCTAACAGATGCTTCCTCCAAGTCATCCATTTCCACTGCCCACAAGGAAGAATTCCTGAGAGCATCCTTCTGGGTTAAGGTATATAGCTCATTGATTTATACACAAACTCATTTAAAAGAAACTGAATCTACCTACATAAGTAAAGGCTACAAAATACCGATTCCAAAAGACTTTCTATTCTGTTAATCCAATAATGCATTTTCCTTTTATTTTTTTTGCCTTGATATTTTTTCCACCCATATTTTAAGGCAATTTCATGACAAGTAAATCCAGGCAATAAATATTTTTGTTGAGTCTGATCTGTGAATTATCAAATCTAATGATACACTGACACAGCGCGTTCTTCCTGCCATGCAAAATTTATTCACATGCAACTTGAGCACCTCTGAGCAGGAATAGTCTAACACTGTTGATTTATGTGGCTTGAAAGGAAACGGACACGTTTTAAAGTTGCAAAGCTGCAATTCCATTTTGTCTTCTGCTGGGCGTGTTTGATCAAATCAGAGCTTGCAAACCAAGCTCTCTAGTGCGGTCTATGTTTGAGAGGGAAGAGAGTTCTTTTTGTGGGAATGATCTAGCTCGGGAAAAATGCCGAGGTTAGCACACCCTTGTGTAAAACACATTGCCGGCATTACTTGGCACTGCTGCCTGCAGGTCAAGCTTCTGCTCATGTCAGCAATCTTGGTGCGTTTGGAGGAAGCTTGACAGGATGATGGAAAAAACTGTACAACCCTCCCTGATGAATCCTCCCCTCCTGTCCTCAACCTCTGGACACCAGCAGCAGCACCAGTATAGTTGGATGGTGCTGCTCACCTGGGCTACAACATCATCTAACGCTATTTTTAATCATGGTTTTCCTCCCAGAGAAATAAAAGTTATTCAAAGTTTCCTTGGCACCTCCCAAAAAGTCCTAAGGGATAAGAGAAGTAAAGAAATAAAGAGAAAGTACTACTAATCACAGGAAAAGCAAGGCCAGATGGAGACAGGTTAAAATGACTTGAGTAAGTGGCTGATTAGACTTGAAAATAAATCATATTAATATGCTGTGACCAGAAACAAGTATGCTTTCATAGGCTAGTGTGTATCACTTAAGCGCACCTAAATGTGATGCACATCCACATGTTGCAAAATCACCTCTTTCAAAGACTGTTAAGTATCCCAGTGAGTGTGGCACTGACTCTGAGAAATTGCTTCACAGAAGGTAAAGCTGACTTGGAGAGAGCAGGCACAGTGTCCCTGCCTCAGAGAAGATGGGAAAGAACCAAAAAAAAAAAAAAAAAAAGAAACAAAAATAGGACCAAGATTTGAGAAAGGAAACTGCTCTAGCAAACCACAAGGTTGTCTTGATGCTTCAAGCTGCCGTGAAGAAATGTTTAACACCAGGGAAAACCAGGATTCAGATTCTCCTGCCCCATAAACCGGACTCTCAACTGAAAACATTTCTGATGCATCAGTGGCACTGGGACCAGGCAGGCAGCTGAGTTCTCCTTATATCCACGGGAGGGCAGAGCCGCTCACACATTAGACGTATGACACAAGCACGTTTTCACATAATATTAAGTCTGTAACTTCAGTACCAAATATCCCTTACACAGTTTCAAACAGCTTTGGTTAGAGGAAGCAGAACTCATCTTTTTAAATAGATGTCACACAGCTGGAGGAACAAACACCCAACTCTGTTCTTAGGAGAGATCTGCAAAAGAGAATTAAATTGAACTCTATAAACTGCAGCTGCAGTCCCATAGCCAGGATGAGGAAATTCCAAGAACAGATGATTGAGGTGGCAATGAGATGGCAGGAAGAGCATTTACCCAGGAGAGGAAGAAAAGACTATTTACACAATGGTATTAGGGTTCTTCTTAAGCATAATTGTAAGGGCTTTAGTAAAAAGAAAGGGCAAGTACAGAACTTCCCCAATTAAGATGACACACAATGACTAGGATTGCAAAAAGTGTAATTTAACTTTGCTATATTAGGAATTAAGTTACTGAGATTTGTTTGCATAGATTGAACGATCAATGCTTGCATACACAAATCTTCAAAATGATTTAATGTAGCTAAAGTATTTCTATTTTAATTCTTCAATAGGTGTGCCTGTTACTATTTTAAAGAAGCCATAGGCTAAATGCAGTTCTCAGTAAGCAGTGTCTTCAGCTCATGTTATTCCTATCACCAATGGAATGCAGAAGACTGACTACAAACCATACATACACTTCTGCTTCTCATACTGAAAAATAAGTCACCAAGTCACCTTTGATTTACAAAGATTTTAAGGTTTTTACTCCATATGGAGTAAAAAATGTTAACCTGTTTATTCACATTATCAGGTCCATCAGTTCCAACTCAGACAAGAAGATAAAATGAAAGACCCCATGCAGACCAGTGCACAAATACAACGTGTGAATTTTCCTCTATCAAAAAGAGAAGAATGTCCTTTTTACAGGGCAGTTACATTAGTTTATAATATTTTCATAAAGTAGATCCAAGTTCTGCATTTGGCACACGTTATTCAGCAGCCAATAGAAGAATTAAATAAATCAATATAGTTGGCAGCATGGAGGCCTAAACAGCTGGCCAAAGTAGTTATGTGTGCAAACATGCAGCTGCGTGCATTGCTAATCCATGCAAACATGCAAATGTGCATATAGCAGGAAGATTTAAATTAAACCACATCAGTTTAAAATACCCCAGGTATCAGAACTGAAACAAATACTCCATTGTGGAGCATTTCAAGGAAGACAAACATTTCTTTGACAGCTCCAATTTTTCTCTTTGGGACTCTCCACCTGCCAGGCCATAAGGTTCCTCACACATTTTATCTGAACAGAGATTTCTCTTCTACTCGAAAGTCAAAGGAAGCTGCCCAGGAATTAGCACCTCCTGAAGCCAGGGCTGTTAAATGGGGTGAGGTAACTCCTCCCAAGCTGTCCTACAGAGAAAGCAGAAGTGAAATACAGCAAAGGAAAGAAGCTCCAGACTTCCTGAAGGTCTCTCTCCTATGTCATGCAAGATCAGGTGGAGGCAGAGACCTCCTTCGCTCACACCTTCCCCTCAAAGGGCCAATCCCCACTGCGATGCCAAAGGTTCTTCGCCTTTCTTCAATACATCCACTTAATGGTTATTTCATTGGTCCCTTGCCTGTTGTGCCTTCATCACTGAGACCATCTTAAAGTTTATCTTCCAAGATCATTTGAACCTTTGGTTTTGGGGAACAGCTGTTTGAGAAGGTGGCATGCTGAATGTCTAGATTTGTGATCCCGCATGCTCCAGCGAGGACATAGGCACAGAGAGGCTGTCTCCAGGCTGCGCATGTTCCTGCTCAGTAGCTTCAAGAATGGACCACTGAAGAGAGGGCAAAAGAGTGCACGAAATTCAAGTGGCCACAGGTGGGCTTTGTCCTACCAGCTCCTGAAATACAGAAACTCTATACTAGAAAAGCACCTGTAGCGCTGAATGCCACAGAGAAACCACCTACATTATGCTTAGTAGGAATGAATTGAAAGCTGCTCACATCACACCTCTGCCACTGTTTTGGAAAAGTAGATAAGAGCTAAGATCTACTATGCTCGGAATTAAAAAGGAAAGGGTGGAGGGAGTTAAGAGCCAGTTGGCACTGACACTGAGGTGCAGTGCTCTGGGACCTGTTTGGATAATCCTAGCCTTGAAAGACACACCAGCCAGGTTCTCCTCAGGTCCCTGACACTGGTCAGGTGGTCACTGCTAACTTCAGGCAAAGAGGGATGGATAAGCATCTTAGTTCCCCCTGTATCAGCTGTTAGGTACAACTCTTTGCCCTGTCGGTGTGATGGTTCAGGACATCATAAAAAAAAAGCACTAATGTTTAAGTGAGCCCCTCTCCCCTCCAAGCCCACCATCTCTCAGCCAATGGACAACGCACAGAGACAGATGAAGTTAGCAACAGGCAATGCTAAACCACTCTTGAAGAAAGCTGAGCTTGAGCCAATATCCACAGAAGTCACTGTGAAATGTTCCTCAGTAGGTGTTGGGCAGGAGCTATACAGTTCATCACTCGTTACTACGTTAAATGGAGGGGGATAATAATTCTAAAATGAGGAGCCTTAGGGATACGATGCTTTACATGGAGACGGAAGATTTAATGTTACAGGCGAGATTTAACACTACTGTTACAGACAGGTGTTAACCAGGAGCAAACCTATTGAAGTGAGTGGACTTACGCCAGTGTAAAACCTGCACAACTGAGAGCAGACAGGGTCAACATTAAATGGAGATAGCAGAGGCGGGGATTTTGAGAACCGCCTGTGGAAAAATGTTCACACATACTTTGCACACATCATTGCTGTGATTAATTTCTTGTGCATGCATGAAGTACTCAAAATGTGGGCTTGAACTCGCTAACTCCAGCAGTATGAGAAAAGACTCACACAGCAGATACTCAGCTGGAGTAAATCAACATAACCCTATTGAAGCCAAAGGAGCTACATCAATTTATAGCACCAAAAGATCTGTTCTGGAGGCATTCAAAAACCGCATGAGGAAAACAAACCCACCAAAAAACAAAAACAAGAGGAAACACATTGCAGGGAATGTGCTTTTCTATCCTAAAAAGCAACTTCTTTCCCTGGGTTTGCAGCATTAAGTTAATG
>NW_009647412.1:806763-828158 GCF_000708025.1 Charadrius vociferus
TCCCTAAAGATGTACTTATTCATCCTACTCCTCTGGGAGTTGCTCACAAAGCTTTCTTACATTACTGTCCATTTAGTGTCAGGTTTCACTCCCACCAGCCATTCAGTTTAGGGGCTCCCTTGCTGATTAAGAGACTTACAGTAATTCAGTAACAGTCCAGATGCTAGACACTGCCTCTCTAGGTAGCTATTTGAGGCCTGGTAATTTAAAACCTTTTATTTAAACCTCCGTCATCTTCCAAAATACAACTTTCAAGACCTAACTTACTGTGCTTTCAAATTACTGAAAGCAGCAGGTGGGCTATAAGGAAGCAATTTGTTATAAACATGATGCTGCCTACATAATGGTAGCTGTTTAATCCCTGCAGTGGTTAATGGCCAGCATGCTGGAGAAGAGCGCAGAACAATTTATGAATTCCAAATATGCTTTTTGTAACAGAATTCTGGCATCCAAGAAGAGTAATGTGATATATGGAGCCGACTACTCTGATTATGCCTCAACCTGAAGGAAAGATTTTAGGCTATTCATAACCTAGGGTTGTTTAGCAGACTAATCTTCAGATTGGAAACACCTTGAATCCCTGGGGTCAATTTAGATTTTCATCCTTTCCGTGTACAATAGGGGCATTGAGATTGGGAGGCATTTTTGAGGATGAAAGCACTGCAAACAGTACAGGAAGCACCATCTTGGATTAGACCATACAAATCAAGAGGCTCTGTGTTGCTTACAGATATCCACAGCTTGGTGGCACACATGGGTGCTGCCCAAAACCTTGACACCCCACTCCCCCCAACTCTGAGAACTATTTTCTGTTAATGTATTTGAATCTTCAGCATCTTCCCTGAAAGCAGTCTCTGTATGGGCTGCTGGGCAGTGAAACATGCTCTTCTCCTCTCTGAGGAAAGTTTTCCAGATTTCAGTAGTGATTCTGAGAGTCCTTTTGAATGTTCTCATCCTAGCAAACATACCAGGGACTGAGCATCACTCACTAAAAGCAAGAACTGCGAGGCACTTGAGAAGTTCCAGGCCGCAATGAGCATTTCTAATCACCTTGTTACATTATTATAATAACGATGATAAGTGTTTGCAACATGCAGTGACCAAAAACTCACAAACACTTCCATCCCTAACACTTTGGACAGGTGTGAAAAGGAAAGAGATCGTATCTCTGAGAGTGTCTGTGTTGCAATTGAAGATGGAAATGCAACAAAACAAACAGCAATCGATATTGGTTCACACAGCAAACCCAGTAGAAAAATAGCATTAATAGTGACACTGGAAGGTTTGTTCTGTTTTGGGGGGCGGGGGTTAAGTAAACATCCAAGCAATGAGTTGGAGCTGTACTGATAATGCATCACCAAAGACCAACACTGCACAGAGGACAGCAGAGGCTCTATTTATGAATCCTGGATTCAGGACTGAACCAGTACTTTCTAGTGTGCGTAGCAAAAAATCCAAATGTGCAGAAGAGGAAATAACCCCACAAAGAGAACAAGGGAAAGCTTGAGAGTGATGTCCCTTCTAAATGAACTGGAAAGAAAATGCACTTACCGCTTTGACAGCAAATCACAAGGTAATTGTTTCTTCCCACAGACATTATTGTAACATAGACAAAAATTGGTCACCATTAAACAAAGTTTACTCAGTGGCATTTTTACTGTTCTGCTGATGGGCCAGTTAAGAAAACACTGAATAAATTATGAAACAATAGAAGGAAGATGGCTCTTTATAAGCAGTGTTCGATATAACAATTTTAAAAGGCTATAACACAAGTTTATTGAATTTGGCAGGGCTTATAAATCCTAACTCCCATTACTGCACTGCAACTTAAAAAGAAGTATTCTTCAATTTGTCATTGGAAATTTCAAGTTTAAGTGGTCCCAGTGCAAAATGATAACTTACCCACATGCTCAAATGTTTCCATGCACACACCACAGGTCAAACATCTGGCTAAATGCAGCACTCCTGTGCAGCCTGTCCTGTGTATGCAAGCATGTGTGAGACACTGGTCTTGACATATACAGCTGACCAAATACTTATCCAATTTGAGATCTCATTGGTAGTTTTGTTTTGTTGGTTTGGGTTTTTTGTTTGTTTGGGGTTTTTTATTTTTATTTTTTTTTAAAGAACTCTGACCCTCTTGAACAGCTTTCTACGATGATTTGGTGTTGCAAAAGCTCAAAAGGAATACCAGAACATTTCAGTTAGGGCGCCCATGAGTACACCCAGCTGGTTTAATGGCAATCAAGTAATAAAGGGTGTTTCGGGAACCTTTGATTCTGTTGCAGGAACTGAAGTGCTTGCCTGCAGACTGTTTCCGGCATGCAGCGGTTTCAAGTTGTGGAGTAATGCTGCCCAGTAATTAACCTGGGCTCAGAAGACCTTCTTCTTCCCATCCAAAGACCATGAGATCTTTAGAGCCCTGATTTGCAGCAGGGAACAGATGAGACAAAAAATGCATTTGGCCGCAAGGCAGAGTTGTAGAACTAAGTCTGGAGGATTTCAAAGGGAAGTAGGTTCTTTTCCCCTTCTCTACAAGTGTGCTAATATGAAGCTCTTCTAAACAGACAACTCTTTTCTAGAATATTGTCTTACAGGTAGGTCCAATTCATTAGAGAAGAACAGGATTGGAGCATTCAACATTCATTTTTTAAAGTGGGGAAAAAAATAATTAAAGAGACTTCACTGCTAGAGCTGCTAGAAATGCAGCTGCTCCAAGCCTGAAATGCCAAACTGTGACTAGAAGTAGATTATTCAAAAATTTGCAAAAAAAAAAGCCTGAAGCTTTCTACTTTGCTTTCGTTCTATGGAAGGTATACAGCTGTGCACAGACTTCAGATGAAAAGACGCAAATATTTTGTAGTAACAAGTTCACATCATCCTGCTGTATTTTTCTTTTAATTTCGGCTTTGAATTTACAGCTGAAATAAAAATCCATGCTACAATAATTGTGAATAAGATCTTTCTATAGAACAAAACTACCTTGAAAATTACATAACCATGTAAGGGCTTGAACCAAAGATGAACAGGAGCTGATGAAGAAAAATCTGCAAATCTTTAACAGTTTCTGAATCGAGTCAATGAAAGCTTTAATTGCTCCTTTTTTTTAAATACACATATATAATTATATATCTGCAAGCAAGATAAACTGTGTTTTCACTGTGACAGAATGACTGGTAAATGGGGACTTTTACAGGGATTACTAGGTTGTGACAGGTATTTTTAAATCTAAAAAATGCTTTCCAGAGTTATGTAGTCTAGATCTACCTTGAATGAAATGCAGCACCATTTAAAAGAAGGATGAGAATATCCATAAAACAGAGATGTGTCTGTTCCTCCAGAGACACAAATAGTTAAATTAGAAGCTTGAAGTTCATCACTTGTGTTTGCGTGAAAGCACACTTAAGTCAACTGACAAGCTCCACGTTTCTAGCAGAAGATCCGTGATGTTGTGATGACGCTTGGGCTGTACTAGCTTCTGAACACCAGCCTTCATTTAAGAGCTTTCTTTCAATACAAGCAATAATATTTGGACAGCTCCAATAGAGCAGGATTTACTGCTCTGCTTCTACAGCCCCCCTCTCTAGGACGAGTGCTTTCGAAATACTAATGTTTTTTTTAAGCCTCCTTTTCTTGGTGAGGCACAGAGAGAGTAACAGCTTTGCCCAAAGTCAAGTGAAGTGAGAGGAAAGTGATATTCCTCAAGGTCACGCTGAAAACCCAAGGCAGACTAAGAGCTGCATTCAGATCATGATTCTCAGCTCTGATCCAGGAGCTGCTGAAGTCGATGCAAGTCTCTGTACTGGCTTTAATGGGCAACAGACCAGAACCCTTTGGCCTTAACCCATGGGTTAATCCTTGGCACAAGCCTGAAGATAAGTAATTGCAGAGCAACTACGCTTCTTACAAAGTAGCACATCATGACAACAGCCAAATTTGCTTCACATGGACTGGGAACGTGCAGCACACTAAAAAGTACAATCCCCATTGTTATTGAACTGTTGAAACCCTTAGAAATTTGAAAGTGCAGTCTGCTGCTTTGAAAAACAACCTCCTCATGCACATTTCATGTCACATCCCTTTGTTATTATAGGGTCATGTATTGCCCAGGATCCATAAGCTCTGTTATTGGTTAGGTTTGCTAGACAAGACCAAACAAAGGACACTGGGAACCTGCCATTTTCTCACCTGAAAGTACTGATACTTTTTTAAATTCAGTTAGACTGATAAGGATTGCAAGTTTTTATAAGAAAACAGATGAAATTACAGTATGAAGAGGGAGATTTTGCTCTAAACATAGGGTTTGCTTATTTCAGAACAAATATTCCCTATAAAAAGCATTGAACTCCTATACATCTCAGAGTTCAGCTGTATTTTGATTCAAGGTAATCACATTAGCCCAGACACCAGCTGTATGCTAACAAAATCCTTTTTTGAAACGTGCTCTAAATAACACATTCTGAGATGTCATTAGACTAAATGCAAACAGAACATGAGCCTTGAAGCGCTGTACAAATTAAAAAAAAAGGATTCCTAGAAGTTGCACTTTATGGGACATATCACGCACTGCTGACGTCCTCGGATGCTTTGCCAGAGCCAAGATTAATAGCCCATTTTAAAGCCTGAAAATGTTTAAGAACTGAAATGCTAGTGCTGATGGCTGAGCTCTCTCATGTTCCACTGAGATCAATGAATTTGAAAGCGTTTGGCATCTTACACGATGGGCGAGCTTTGCTCTAGCTACCAAATCTTGATTAGTACAAAACACAAGAACTTTGAACACAGTCTTGGAAGAATGTAGAGGAAAATGTGAGCTGTCATGGAAGAGAAGTAAATCTCCTCCCTATCAGCCACAGTAAATATCTCTCCCTCTCTCTCTCTCTCTCATCAGTATTGCCTTCCCCACCACGACCCCAAAGGAAAAAAAAAAAAAAAAATTGATCTTAATGGACAAGACTGGACCACCTGATAGTGTATTTCTGACCAGCCATGTACAACCTCCTGGGAATTTCAACAAACATCATAAACAAAACCAGGTGGGAAACTGGTTTCATTTATTTTCATTTTACAGAGAAGTTCAGACTGAAATTGAGTTGTTTACAAAACTACAGGACCTTGAGGGGCCAGGAGAGAAACCTATGTCAGTCTGAAATCCACAGTCCACATCTCACTAAAAGCAACAGTATATTTATGTTATATGCCCAGAATTAGCAATAAATAAAGAAACTCTGTTAAAGATGCAGAGGCAAAAATTCTAGTTTACACAGCTGCACCAACCCAAAGCATTTTATAAAACTATGCAGTACTGAAAAAGGTTGAATTGCAGCCTCCTATAAAAGGGAGTTTCACGGCAGTTTACAACAGGATGTGAGGGTCATCAATACACAGTTATAGCTGCAAATTAATTTAAAAATAGGTAGAAGTAAGAAGCTGGATTTTAGCCCGAATACAGGGGTAATTTGCAACACGAGTTCTTTAAAGCTGATGAGCCATTTGAAATTAATGTTTCATCTCACTGAGAAGATGCAGATTACCCATTTGCACTATGTGAAGAAGGGCTCAGATTGAAAACCGGAATGTCAGCTACATAGTCATCCTAAGTATTCCTCAGAAATCTCTCTCCAACGCATCTCCTGAGCTACTGAAACTATGGGTAGAAAATACAGAATGAAAACTTTAACCTCAGAGGGTAGGTTAAGATCCAATTGTGGCCATACTTATATTTGAGAACATCATCACCTCAGCTGGCCATTACCAGCTACGTGGTAATACAGGCCTTGCTGTAAACAAGTTAATGCTATGACATGAACCCTTTCAACTGACTTACCCTATGCTTAGAGGTCAGCAGTTCTACAACAAACATGCACCAACAATTGAGTCAGCAGCATGCTCAAGCACAAGCAAAACTTCAGAAAGAAGCATGTGAGGATCCGCAGCCTCCCCAAGTTTCTTGCTTATGAATGGGTGAATCTTAACAGCAGAGCATGACAATGAGACTTAACTGCAGGGCAGAGACATCAGTGTTTTTCCATTCTTCTTGACATGACAGTAAGTGCGTGTCAAAGAGAAAATGGCAACACTTCCTTAATCAAAGCAAGGAGCAAGTTTTCACCAGCCGAAAACATAGATTAAGACTTAACCCTGATGAAGCTGCTGTCAGACTAGTATGACTGAAAAAGATTCACACCCTTGCAGAAGTAGGCTAGAGAATGTCATTTAAAAGAAAAAACGGTTTGCTAGCACAATCTGATCTGTGTGCAGCTTCTCTGCCATTTTTCATGCAAATTCAGAAAATGCAATTTCATGAGAAAAGGAAAAATTGCAACTTTGTAAGAGATGAAAATTCAAAAGGCCAGATCCCACTTTATATAAAGCAGCCCCTTTCCATCATTTAGCTGAGCAAAGTAGCTTAAAAATACATTAAATTTAAATTTACTTTTATATCCCGTTAGACTGCTGGGGTGGTACAGATAGTCTTCCACGTAGTTCAGAATCAAATCACACTGCAAGTTACAGAGTCCTGAATACCCTATTTTATTAGCACACAGAAAAGCACCACTCAATACCAAATAGCTTTCCAGTGAGCCCTTCACAAAGTGGCATGGTAGGGCAGACCCCACCTCTGCAGCTGCACATATGCACCGATGTCCTTTGTGCTATTTCATTTTAAGAAGAGACAAGAAAATGGGCAGACTGCACAGAAAATTGACAGATTTCCACAATCGAAAAGTGAGTCACTGTGTCCAAGCCTACAGCTGTTGATGGATTAAGGTAATTTTGGACTCCATGTTGCCCAATATGGGCAACACAGGGATGAAAGTGGCGATATTTGCCTGAACGGCCTTGCCACCTCCCTCCCACTGCACTAATCTTTGCATAACTCTATTGTTATTTCTCCTTTCGTGGCAATGAATAAATCCCCAAGTTTCAGTCACAGGGAAGGTTCTCCCAAAAGACTGTACGAGTGTATCAATTCCAAATGTTTGCAGGTCACATAACAGAGAGAAAAACAGAAAAGAAAGAAGGGTTAGACTAAGGGTCAAGAAAGCACAGAGAATTGACCAGTATGTAAGCGGCATGCCCTGGTGCTCGAGGCCCTCCCCCAGCATTGCTGAGTTCTAGCTGGATACTTCAGTGTCAGCTCGATGGTCATGCAGCCACCTCGTATAGAGGAATTCACTCTCATACATATCGCTTTAAGAAATAAGCTTGGCCACCCTTCACAGCCCCAGCTTTGCCAGAAGCTGCCTTCCTCAATCACGTAGCTCCTCCCAGCCAGATCACCTACAGATGACTGTGATTTCTGTCTTCCCTAAAGCCGAAAACAGATGTAAAATCATAGAGTGGTATAGGTTGGAAGGGACCTTTAAGATCATTGAGTCCAACCATCAATCTAACACTGCCAAAACCACCAATAAACCATGTCCCTCAGCACCACACCTACCTGTCCTTTAAATATCTCCACAGATGGCGATTCCACCGATTCCCTGGGCAGCCTGTTCCAATGTTTGATAACCCTTTTCAGTAAAGAATTTTTTCCTAATATCCAACTTAAACCTCCCCTGGTGCAACTTGAGGCTATTTCCTCTTGTCCTAACACTTGTTACTTGGGAGAAGATACCAACCCCCACCTCGCTACAACCTCCTTTCAGGTAGTTGTAGAGAGCGATAAGGTCTCCCCCTCAGCCTCCTTTTCTCCAGGATAAACAAGCCCAGTTCCCTCAGCTGCTCCTCATAAGACTTGTTCTCCAGACCCCTCACCAGCTTCATTGCCCTTCTCTGGACACAGTCCAGACTCTCAGTGTCTTTCTTGCAGACACTGGAAGCTGACAGAAAATAATAATATAAAAAATAATAATATAAAAGAACTAACCAACTTGCACTAATATTCAGGAGGAACATGTTGTGCAGCTGAAAGCACCAGGTAAACCCTTGCATTTTGTTAGTTTTGAAAGATGAGAATGTACAAGATGAGGAGAGGGCTAAGAGCAAGAGATTGAGGGCTGTGTTGGAAAAAAGGCAGATGGACTGTTCTGTCCTAATATGCAAAATCATTTTGGTTGATCTCTGCTGTGGTGCGAGTGTTCTGAAAGGAAACATAAAATAAACTTCAAGAAAAATATCTTTTCCCTGTGCCTCAGTTCTCTGTCTACAGTTCCCTAACCACCAGGGTATGACAAACATGCTAAAAGTTGTGATGCATTTCTGTCCTGCAGCAGGATCCATACAGAGGCTCCATAACCCTCGTACAAACTACACGTAACTCCTCTCTTGGAGATTTTTGAATAGATATGCAAAGTGTTCGTGTAGCTCCCAAGGAGTACTGTGATAATTTTCAGCAATGAAGAATAGCCAATTATTTCTTGCAAAGTATTCAGGGTGCTTACTTAGGTTGTAATTTGAAAAAGAACAGATTTTTCAGCTAAAACTTGATAGTAGCACCATGACCTCTAAAAATTTATGCCAGCTGAAGTTGCATTCCTGGACAGTGCCTTTTTTTGTTTGTTTGTTTATTTGTTTTGGTATTAGGATTATGCACCTACTGCTATAAAAAAAAAAAAAAAAGACACTTAGGAGACCTTACTTAAAATTAAGAAAAGCACATGATCTCAGAACAAAGTAGTTTAGAGAAGAAAAATTAACTTACCACCAGTTGAAACCACAGCCAGATTTGTGAAGTAGTATTAGCGTAAGACATGGCACTGAAATGGCCTACACTGACACTTGACTGACACTGTAGAACTAAGACCAGTGGAGTTCACAAGAGGAGCAATCGTAAGTTTGCAGAGGCATCTTTAACTCAGGCAGACGAGCTCTCCCTGTTACATTCCCATTATTAATAATTTTACCTTCACTCACGGGGACAGTATTATGAGGGGCAGTAGTTCAGTCCTCAAGGTAAGAAGAAAACACCCACGCATTCACTAACAGCATAATTTCTCTGTTCTTAGCACTTCTCACATGTATTTGTCGATCCAGTCCTTTTTACTTGGAGACCTGCAGAGATCTTACTGCAGGCATTTTAAGAAAATTTTGATTTGCTTCCCTGCCTCCCTCTCTCTCCCTTTCTTTGTGTTCACAAAGAGGACAGATTAGCTATTTTTATTAGGGAGATACTTGTGGCCAATGATTCAAGCCACATCTGCTCAAGTAAGGCTTTAATCCGCTCGATTTGGGAATAACCATAGTTCTCATACTCTGGTTTGAAAGTAACTTTTCAGAGTCCAACGTGCATTTCTGAGAACCAAATATATGTTTCATTTGCAACATGCCTGCTTTTTTCATGTGTCATTTGCAACATGGATGCAGAGAAAAACTAGTAAACCAAGACCGAAGACTACACAAGAAACAGAAAATTTAAAGATTATAAGGTATACAAAGCAGATTTAATCTTTTTGCAGACATTATCTATATATCCATACCACTGACACTTTGCAATCCACATTCTCATGGTGGTCCAGTTATTATAGGTTAATTTACTGATGCAGTTTTGCATCATAAAAACACCACATCAAATTATTTACATGAAGTAAAAATAAGAAGAACAAAAGCCAATTTTACCCCCTTTGTCATGGGTAACATGTGCTTTTGTAGGAATGTGCTCTGAGTACTAACCACAAAACAACCAAAGTTGCACACAAGGAGCATGGTCTTGTGGGAAACTGAAAAAGGACAGTGCACAGAACAACATACAGAGGAATCGGTCTCACTGCTGTGAGCTCACTGCCATTATCAGGTGACAATAAGGTGCTTAGTTACGTGTTTTCTAATTTGTCATTACTAGTTTTCCAGAAATTTGTTGCCTTAGGATTCTTGAGAACTGATTTTCCTCACACGCATTCTCAATTTTGTTAATTCAATGACAAACTGTTGCTTTTGTGGTAGGCCATGGTCACAGGAGGACAGCTGTGTTTCACAGAATCTCCTGACAACCGGAAACAAATTATGACTGGGTTCTGTATTCAACAGAAAAAGCAGTACCCAAAAGTTGTAACTGCTAGAAACGCTGTAGTTGTGAAATACAGTTGTTTGCCCCAAACTGGGAATTTTCATTCCAAATAGGATTTCCAACAACTCCATTAAAACACTCCAAATATATTGAATATTTTAGTTACAGGATGAGATTTTTCTGTTTGATAAAAAAATAAAATCAGGGAGTTTTGTTGTCTGGAAGCAATCCTGTAGGCTGCAGCACAAGAAGCAATAGACTAAGATCACAGTCTGATGGTCTGGTTTCTACTAGCAAAAGCAGGAAGAAAAGGCAAGTAGCCGTGTAATCCACATTGGTCCCACAAAACAGTCCAAAAGACTGTAAAAGCTGCAATAATGCTGGGGTTTCTTTTTTGTTGGGTTTGGGGTTTTTTGGGTTTGGGGTTTTGTTTGGTTGGTTGGTTGGGGTTTTTTTTAAACATTCACTACGTCTGCAGATACATTAATTTGGTAAAGTCAGAGCGATCTCAAACCAAATACTTATTCATGATGTGGAGCCACATAGATCAGAGGTAGAGTATGCAGTGAAGACTCACACTTACTAATGATAAACATCTTCAAAAAGCTTCATGAGTCACTCTTATAGAAAACTCCTACTTCAAAAGATCCTTAATCTTAATCCCGAAGTTGCATTCTCAGAAGTCAGTATAACCTTAAAAAAAACCCTCACGACAATTCTTCATAGTGTCTCTGAAAGGATTAATCTTTCCTTTTGCACATACTGTCCTGAAAAAGTTACAATGAGAAAAAAGCAGTTATCTTCAGTCTGATGCTGAATTTATGCATGAACTTGAAAAAGTTATCAGATAAGTAATTTAATATGAAAAGCAACCTTTCTTAGTCAGTCCCATAAAATGATATTTGTAACGCTTTGCATCTAGTGAAAAATTAATAACACAGAAAAAATGAACTAGCTCCAAGCCAGATTCTCAGCCGAGTTTAGCTTGCATTGATCCTCTACAGAGAGCTATTTACATTACAGGTTCCCCAAAAGGCATGATCTGTATCCAGGGCCTATTATGCTACCTTCTGACAGCCTCTGCCACAAATGAATCTTACAGCTGCAACACAGAACAGGTTGAGAAGGGAAAGCATCATGGAGAGAGATTACTTTTTTTTTTTTTTTTTAAAGTACTCAGAGCAACTCAGTGGCACAAGATAAAAACGAGAGTGCAGCCACATTACTGCACTCAACAAAGCCCAGATGGAGAGCTGTGCTGCTGGGACCTTCCCCCCACACCAGGTCAGAAGACCCCCTTAGCAGTACTGCCACCTTCCCCCTGAAACTCAAATGGTTTAGAAAAAACACCCATAAAGTTTGATCTTTCCCTTCTGCCAAAGATGCCATAAAAGGCCTTTGACAAAGAGCTAAGTGAGTGGATTTTGATACCATCAGAGCAGGATTTACAGATCTTTCTCCACTGTGGACTGGCCCCTTTGATTGTCTTTTCGTCTTGTCTACACTGCCTGAGCTGCACTCATCCTTCCATCCTCTCCTCCACTGTTGCTCTGCTTAGCTGCTTTCTTCCCAAGACATCACACAGTTATAAAACAAAATGATGCCACTAAATCACTGTCTCTAACCCTTGCATCATTCACTGTGCTTGCATGCAACATCCCTTTCTCCTAGACTAAATCAGTCTTGTCCGTTTAGGAGAGGTCAGCTCCTTAATACTTACATTTCTACAGTGCTGACTGAGTTGTATCCTTGTCAGCTCCTAGGCTCTAGCATATCACAGGTATTGAGGAGACCAACTCATCATGGTCAAAACTTCAAAAATTTGCATCAGATGATGACCCAAAGGGCTTTTAAGGATACCACCTGGCAATGCCCTTGAGGAGGTGTGCTCAGCAGCTTTCTAAATCAGACTTAAAGCAAGCCACCGTAGTAAAATTCTTTTCATTCAACTGGAAACAGAGACAACTCATTGTCACCAAAGTAGTAGTAGACAGCAACCTAGATTTAGTGCTTTGTCTGGTAAGTCTCCTAGAGACATTGCAAGGCTGAGCAGACAATCCAAGACTCACAGGCACCACCCCAGCGGTGTATTTAAGGCCTCAGCTCGTGAGCCTTCAGCAAATCTGTCCTGAAAGTTCTGGCAGCAAGTTATCTCACACCAGAGGTGTTATGAGTGAAGAAGCATAGCTTCAAAAAAAAAAAAATCATTAATGAGTTGGGGTGTGTTGTTATGCAACTCAAGAGCACATCATGTACCTGGCATCCAGTGACACCCTGGAACAAGATGAAAGACATGTTTGCTAGTGCACAATTCCAAACAACCACCACTCATTAAAGCCGCTTCCTTCTGCCATCTTCTTCCCCTATGGGATGAGCAATTTCTACTTTTCTTGACATGACACCAAGTACTAAAAGTGAAATGATTTCTCCCATTCTCTTTGCTGTGGACGCACAGCAATGGTTTATGTCAACAACAGTTATTTGAGAAGTTGCCCAAAGGTTTAAACCCACAGATACTATATATGCAAACTGAAGAGATGCATCCTTGCATCTTCAGTCATGCACACGTCAGAAGAGGCAGTGGCACATTGTTAAGGAGATCAGCCTAATCCTGGGATTTTCCACAAGGATTGGTGTAGTCACACAGACTCTGCTTTCACAAAGCCCCCCACAGGCATGATACAGTCACTACTCGAACACATATAACTATTTATTTCCTCCAACCAATTAGCTATTTCTCTATGATGATCTTATGCAGAACAGAACACAGTAAACTACAGCTAATACAAATTCTCTCTTAACGCACTTTTCCTCCCCTCTCCCCCCTTAACCTTCTCTTAGGGAAGAAAAAAGTGTTTAAAGGTAAGGTTTGTTTTAGTCAAGGTTAGAGAGGAAAGACACTAATGTGCTGGGATGAATGACTTGGAATTGAACTCCATTATCCCCACTCCGTGTGCCACTGAGAAAGTTATTCCTTTCTCTGTGCCTTCGATGCCAATCTGTAAAGCGGGGTAAGACTTACTGTTTCCCATCTCTTGTCCACCTTGTCTTTTTAGGCTATAATTCTTCAGAGTGAACTTCTATTTACCTAAGCTAACACCCCACTCCCCAAATAACAAAAAACCCCAAACAACTCTCCCCCACCCACTGTTTCCATTTCTGCCCTTTTTTTAAATGTTTTGAATGGGGCATTTCCATGTAGATGCTGTCCAGATGTCCCACACACAGAGGTTTGCAGGGGTTAAATCTTTCCCTGATGTGTGCTAGCCATAAGGAAAGCACCATCAGCCAGGCCCCACCTCCAGACAGTCAGAGACACTGAGCAAGATCCTTGGCCGGTGAAGCACTAACATCTAAGCAGCAAGTTTCTCAAGAGGGAGCAAAGCTGCACTACTGCTTTATTGCAGCTACTGCCAGCTCACCGCAGCCTGTCCTGCCCTTGCTCCTTTGGCCACTGTTGGGGCAAAGAAGAAAGGAAAAGATCACATCTCCACAATGAACTTCATTCACAGGGGCTGCAGCAGCCAGGCTGAAGGTGACTGTCTTCTGTGGATCTCTACTTCAGAGAAAGCTAGCAATTCAGGACCAGAAGCTATGGCAATAGCCGTGCTACTGAGTTACCATCAGACCAATGCTCCCTTTGATCTCGGTATTTATTTTCATGGCACATACAGAGCACACATCTTCAGAAAACAAAAAGTTAATTCACAAGCAGTTTCAAAGCCACAGACAAACATCTCCAATATGCTGCTTACTTTTGTCTGCAGCTGTGCCAGTGATCTGAAGACCAAGTTGGATAATTCCATTAATGGGAATAATCAGTAGTTCAGGATCCAAGGATCTCAAGGTACTTTCACAGAAAATAAAATGGATAACATCCATAGCAGCTAAGTGTCATTATTATAGCATATTTCACAGTGGGGTAAAAATTAATATAGGCTAAACTGAATTACCAAGAACATTACTAGAGCAAGACAGAAATATAATGAAAATCTGATTCTCAGTTCCCGGCACTGTCTGGGCTGTGTTGCTTCCTCTGTTGTGCAATTACTACAGAATCCTGCTCATCCTCACTGCTGCAGAAACTGAGGAGAGCTGCTCAGGAGCAGAGTTCACCAGAGATAAATAGAAAAACATTTCTGGTGAAAATTCAAAATGCCAACAAACAAAAAAATCCCCTTTGGCAGAAGAGATATTTTCATTTGGAAACGCTGCCAGTCGATCTTATGGGAGTCGTAGCCTGGGCCCATGCAAGCTGACAATCTGTCACTGAATGGCTGCATTCTTACCCTGCCACAGTTTTACTTTCTTAAGCAGGCAGGACCATTTCTTCAGAAATGGGAGACAATATGAAAATAGGCATACTAGGGAGCCCAGTCCCAGAGAACATAACATGAAATGCCTTGGAAGCAACCTGACATTTCCTAAAGGAAGTGCACTCTATTTCTACAGAAAAATTTCAGATCTCAGAAATGAGGATTTTCTTTTTAAAAAAAAACAGACAAAACTTTTGGCAGAAATCACATTTTTTCAGCCCCCAAAAGACAATGATTGCAACAAAATGTAACTTTATTTCCTTGAGAGTTCTGTTTTGACCAACATTACTTCTAAGCATTTAAGAATAAAAATGGAAGCTCTACAACTTAAAAAAGCCATGCATAGAGGATAACATAGCCTACTGTTTTTCTGATGAACTCTATTCATGTTTTCTCCCTCAGCCCTTCCAGTACCCTGGATACTTTTGCCTGTTGTGTTCACGTTCTGCACTCTGTTTCATATCTAAACTAAACCCTAGGCACAATGACAGCACAATGAAGCCTTGATCAAGCACTCTGAGCTTTACTGTAAATACATCAGAGAGGATGAGATCTTCCCATTTGCCCTCTATAAGCTCTGGATCAAGTCCAGGACAAAGAGAAGTTTATTAATGCACACACATTCCTACTGGCCTTTGAGCTCTTTGGCAAAAATTGTTTTAAACAGGCCTCTGTAGAGACTGAATGAGCAGTATTCAAATATTTACATCGAACAACAGAGTTAATTACACTTCAAGACATTAGTAAGATTCACTTTGCTGCAACCTCAGCAACATACTACAGCAAATGAGCAACATAAACCATTTTCCACAATCTGAGGCGGGCAGCTTTCCATCTGGGTTTCAGCTAAGGCAGGAATGTTTCTGTCTACAATAGAACCTCACTAATCAGCACTTCACTAATCCACACATTTTATTAACTTCGCCAAAAAACTCACAGCCTCTCCCTGCCCCTCAGCAAAGATTTAATAGCAGAGACCTCAAGCAAGGTCTTTCATTACCAAACCACATTTTTTAGGCAAATGTTACGTGCATTTGAGTCAGACATTACAAAGCAGTTTGATAAATAATTTGAGCAAAACTAGAATTGTCAAAGACAGAGCCAAACCTTATGCATATCTGGAGAAGAAAACCCAAGGCAACTTGAAGTTGAATCTACAAAAGAACATTTTATCAAAAAACACTTAATCCTTAGTATCTCTCAGGATTTTGCTCTTTGTGAACAAAATAACACGCACAAATGAAATTTACTTCCTTCTAAGTTAACACTACATTTGCCCACTTACTTACTGGCTCACAAATTCAATAACTTCCAAAGAAATCTCCCTCCAGCCACTTTTGACACTTCATTCTTCCTCTCATAGAGTAGTCTGCATCCTTTAAATGTAAGCCAACAGGAACAGCAAAGCCAACAAAAACATTTAACAATACACTGGAATGAAAAGCTCTGTCCATCCTAATGTCTTAGCTCTGTCTTTAGCAACTGTTCATACCTCTCTGCCCTAACCATTAGCACTTCAAGTTTGCAGCTATGGCAGCTTCATTTTTCAAGCCTACCAGATATTATCCGCATGCCACCCTTAAAAATGAAACTAAATGACAGCACACCATTAATTATCCTTCCACTTCCAAGGGCATTTTTAAACAAGTGAGAAGATAACCAAATATACTAACTCGCTGGGTTTCTTCTTCCTCATCAATTATGCTTGCTATTGATATAGAATATGAATAATGCAGTGTATAAATTATGTACATGCATTTATAGAGGAACATAAGGGAAATTCATATACAGAAAACAAATAAATTGGATGGCATTTATATTGATCTGTTTCTATATTTTTATATGAAATATTTAACAACACATAGAAAAGAATGCCATTTAAATTCTACAAATGTTATTTCATTATATCTATTGGTTTTTTTACCTTTTAGTTACAATTTTGTTAAGACTCAAGCAATTAATTTTAGAAGCATGAATAAGTACATGCAGAGAGAATAGTTTCCATTATTTTCTTCATGGCAGAAAACTTATTATAAAAGCTACCTTCACCTGTAAGGAACAGACAAAAAAACCCAACAATACAGAACTTAAGAAGTTCTTATCTTGTATTATTATGTTTGGAAGTGGAGGAAGAAATTAATTTGTTTTACTTTATATATTTTAAATAGGGTATTGCTAAAGATTTCTTCACTGGGTTTAGTTAAGACCCTTACGAGCAGTGACGTACTAGTGTTCCTCCATGTGTAATGACCAGCACACACGACAGAAGAAAGTGAATGGCTCCAGCCACTGATAATTTGTGAGACTGTGCCTTCTCAGGTCATCAGCTTGAATAGGAAAGCCATATACACTGAAAGCTGTACATTCAGCTAAACTTGTGAATGCCTGTGTTCCATCACATAGGCATTCAAAACCCCATGATTTACACCTTTGCATGGGGTCTCAGCAAACTGGTCAAGCACTGAATTTGCACAAAGACAACAGACAGAATGAAACAATACGTGAAAAGAAGCTTATTCTCTCACATAAATTAAACAAACCAATGGGTTAGAGGCCAGATTTGTCCAAAATACAGTTGGACACCCCTTTAAAAATTCACCCGTTCAAGAGATTTTGTTCCCCAGGCAATACACTAACTGCCCTGGCAGTCAAGAGGGACTGTGAGCACCTGAACCCACAGGGATTCTGACAACTCCACTTATGCTATGATCGGATTCACATCCTACCAAACCCACCTCTCCCCCGACTTCCCTGGTGTATAGCACAGTGCAAGCATTCACAAGTTCTCTTTGGAGTGCCAGACCACAGTTCCAGGCAAAGATATGATATAGACCCCATATATTCTCCTTGAGAGCCAAGGAAGAACAGAAGGGAAGCTTCAGCAAGCAGATGGAGCACACAGAGAAGGGGAGGAAGCTGTGGTCTCACACGTTCACTCCAAAAGCTACAAAAATCCCTGCTTCATATAACATCCTCTGTACTGCCACAGCCCAGAAGAGCACAGAATCTGAGTGCTTTTACACAAGTTCATTTAGAAAGCACATATTTCAATTACCATCTGGTGGCCAAAAAGTAGATGCAGATAGATACAGCCAGAAAACATGCCATCAGTTTGACCATCCCCATTAGGCTCTATGCTCTTCAAAATCCTATTTCCTCAATCTAGCAAAGTTCAGATGGATACATCAAAAGCATGGGTCCTCCAGAGCTCTCAACCCTGGCAGTATTCCTAGTTGCAGATGTATCATGCTGGATTTACAGCCAGCGGTGCCATGAGCCTCAGGAATAACATAGTTTATGTCTGCTAATGATCTAACTCGGTTTATTACACAGATCTTGACATTTTAAATTAAATTACACTCTTAAAGTAAAGAAGCATACAAGAAACCCTGATGAACCATTAACTTTAAGTGAGACCAATAAAAAGTAATCCTTGTACCAAGCAGTAACATTGTCGTTTTGACTGCATGTTCACTGACTATCATCATTTATTCTCCAAGTCAGGATTTCTGTTGAATCCTTGCAATTAGCTCAGTAGGTCAAAATTGGAAAATACCACATTGTATTTGAAGAGCCGAATGCTGCTTCTGTCCTTGAGAGTTAAAGCTAATACAATATTCCCCTTTACCTCTACTTGAACGACGCTGGAAAGACAGGCTCTGCCCATCACTAGTGACAAGATCCATACACCCACTTGAATGTCATTCTCAGCTTCCCACTGATGTTTACTGGAGGATATTTTGATTTGTTCAAATATATGCCCTGTAAAACACTCACCTCACCAGAACAGACATGATACTGCGGCAGACTTTGACTTCGCACATCTTTATCAGTTACCCCCAAAGTCTTAATTTTGGAAAACTATTCTGCTTGTTGCCTCTTCATTTGAACTGTATTTAATGATAACATACATTTTTACCTTCTATAGCATATACTGCCCATAAGTAAAAATCAGGTCTCCCACAACTCTTCTGCATGAGATGGAGGTTTTGTCAGGATTCCAGTGAAAGGGGTCCAGAGAAATTAAAAGATATGCTCTATATACACAAAGCTACGTGGCATAATGAGGAACGGATCAGAGAACAACTCATTCTCCTGGTTTAAACTTAATCCTGAGTATCCGTTTTAAGAAGGCAAACGTCCTCCCCTTGCAGGCAGACAAGGAACAGAAGGCGCCTGATAGCAATCCTTCTCAAGCTTTGAAGCAGCCTGTGGAACTGCAAGGAAGGCAAGAAATACCTTCTTAAAGGGTTTGCTTAAATGGCTTCTGAGATCAGGTCATCTGATCTGCTCTGACATGTGGGCTCCTCTCCACATCCTCCTTGCTGGGTTAAAATCCACTTTGCATTCTCGCATCTGCGCTGTCACAAACATACCTCATTGGCTAAACTCGGAACTTCTTAAGTAGTACAGAAACTTTCAATAAACCGGTCTGAGATCAATGAACAAGGGAATCTTTTTGTGATTTGCTGAAATCACAGAGGTTAATGTCAAATTGTACCCGTAGCTGAGCATCAGGGACAGGTGTGACAAAGCCTTCTCTCCTAAGGCAACCTGCTTTGCATCCAACAGAACAGGAGAAACATACCCTGCGCTGTTATACACCTGGAAATCCACCTCTGGTATGGCTATTTCAATCAACTTCAGTACACGTGGTATGATGCATATGGCAGAGAGACTTCTTCTATCAAAGAAGCATCTCACAGCCCAGTGTAAGTGATATTAAGGAGAACATTAAAACAAAAATGTATCTACAGATTATTTCTTACTTGAAACAGTCAACTAATGTATCTGCAAGCTCCATTTTCTTTTTGAAAAGCTAAGAAAACCATTTCTCCCACTTTATGGATTACACCTCATTTGTTCTCACTACTCCAAATTGCTTTGTAAGATTTCAGTTAAATTTAGGCAGGATGCCAACACCATATTCTGCATCTGGCCAAACATCCTGTAAGTACACAAACACCTACCTGTAAGCATGCACATGATTTATACAAACATAGGTACACATACAAAGTCACTTTATAAACAGAGGCAGACCACACCTCAAGCTTCCACTCTGCACAGAAATCCAACTCCTACACCACTGGGAATTTCTAGATACGTTCAAACTTGAAGTCAATGCTGGGTGTGCTTTGACCCCTGAATTTTTAGGCCTAAGACAGATCTGAACTTGCACAGAAAGGTTTTACAGATATCTCCTCAATCTCCAAATCAGACCTTATATTTTAAAGAACCAATTTATCAATAGTAGCCAGCAAAAGAATTACAGCACTTAATGTAAACATAAATTAACAGCCTATGGAACAAAATTGTTTATTATTTTTATAAAGGAATTTAATAATACCAAAAAATCAGGAGAGACCTAGCATAGACAATAAAATCAGTCTGAGACATGATAAAATTCATTAGGTCTTTGTCTCCACCTACTGTATGGAGGAATAATACTCATAACTCCTTGAAGGATACAGAGAAAGATACTGAATACCTTTCTCATTATAAAACCCCAACATCTATTCCATACAGATCACAGTACTTCAACCTTTAGCAACTGTTAAAACAGCTACTGTTAAAAAGCTAACATTGAGAAACAGTCACAATGGCTTCTTTACTTAAAATAGAAGAGATCATTAGCCCATAATTATCACAAACTGGCAACTGTTATGGTTTTGTGGTACACTCTTCCTTTGTAATAAAAAAGGTTTTGAAATACAAGAAACTGTAAGAGGTGATTTGGAAACTTCCTGAACAGTAATGAAAATTAAAAGCCTTCATAATATTTACTTCAATTTTTTTAATGACCAACAATTGCATTTCCAAAAAAAACCTGCAGGATTGCAGTCTAAACCTGCATAGACCTGTGAACACTCTCAGGTGTAAAGGCAAAAGGAATTAAATGAAACTCTCTTAATTAAAACTGCCAATCTGTCAAATTCTGGAAAAGATTCCAGAAGTCTGATCTATGGTTGCTCTATACTTTGCATTTCCTAATTTGACAAAAAAAAAAAAAAAGCAAGGTACGATTTTTTTTTTCTAAAGATAGCCCTTTCCTGCTATTTTAGCACTCATCTGACCAGTCTGTTTCTTTCCTACGTGTCACTAAATTTCTGTACAATCAGAAGCTAAAATAAAGTTTTTCATTGCTATGGACTTGGGAAGACTGGTGGCAGACTCTGCTTGAACAGAAACTGGGGAAGCCCCAGGAGTCCATTAAAAACTTGACTGAAATTGTTAGGCTGATGGCAGAGAAACAGCCAACCTGCACAGCAAGGGGGCACAGATGCACCCCAGGCAATTTCGTGTTTTTATTTATTCAAACCACATGATGTTTCCAATCCTCAGAATGTGTTCAGGCAGTAGATTAAAAAATGCCAGAAAATTGAACTTTGAAACACACTGGTATTGGTGAACAAGCTCTTTCAGAAATATGCCCTGGATGTACCCAAGTATGTACTTGTAAAGGTACATAGGGGAATTGTTTTGTTTTCACAAAGAACTATATTGACTGCATGTTACATATCTGTGAGGTCTTTCAGCTATTTTCAAAACTGTTTGTAGGATTTAAATAACCAGTTCCCTGTTTATTTAATATGAAAAAGAGGATATGGGTACTGTGGCAATTTCAAATTTTAATTCCTTTCTTCTCTGTGTACAAAATTATATTGATTGTTCTTACTCCAACTCAGGAGCACGCAAAGACAATAGAGGCTCTTCCACAGCAGATGGACCTAGAGGTATCAAAGGCTTAAAAGAAATATCTTCCATTCAACTCCTCATAAACCTCAGGAAGGCCGATATAGTAACCACCTATGTATTTCACCTGAAATAAACAAGTAGTTTCATACAAGAGGTAGGAGATTTTATATACATTTCCAAGCTGCAACAAAAGTCACAGTCAATATTATTTCATCACTTGTTTTTCATCTTCACTTAAGGAAGCCTTCAGGCAGCCCTAGAGCCCACACAAATCAATGATGAATCTGGCTGTGAGTGGTACATGAGAGACCCACACCCTCCTCTGTGGATGCAGCAGGGTGAAAGGCATCATTGCACACCCCTCCAGCTGGACCAGCCCAGCCCACAGCAGGCAGGATGGGTAAGAAGGGAGTAGTGAATCGTATCACCAGGAA
>NW_009647412.1:828179-842775 GCF_000708025.1 Charadrius vociferus
TATCACCAGTAATGCCACGGCTTGGCCACATGTGCACACTCACAACTGAATGCTTTCATGTCTCCTGTCAGATTGTTTTCCTGAAGGACAAAGCTTTGCAGCTCTAAAGCAAACGGACTTAATTCAGCAAATACTTTCCTTCTATTACTTATTTTAAAACCATAAGCAGAGGCTCTACATTGGATAAAAAAGGTTTGATAATATGAAGAAAATGTATGGCCACAACAAGAGAGTCATCTTTGCATAATAACCCTAGAGGTCATGATGGCAAATGCCTAAACACACATTCTTTTGTGCTCAATATAATGGGAACAATCCCTGACAAAAGTAAGCAGTGTCAGAAGCACTTGGTCTTTGACCTTTGCTGGGCAGATGTGCTGTTGGTGCAGGCCAGACGTCAGGATGACAGAGCAAAATCCTTTGGTTTTATTTCCTCTGCTTCACTCTGTACCGTTTTTATAACCTTGCTAATATTATTGGGTTTTTGAGCTCCGTGAGGAAAGCTGCATAGGAATTGTCTAACAGGATCTCACCATGAGGCTTATGTGCATCGCTTCACATTACAAAGAACAGGTTATATCTTCCAACAGGTTCACAAACATTCTGCAGCAATCAGCCACGATGACAATGGTGGCAGCACCTGCAGCTTCAGAGGAAACAAGCCCTAATGGAACAATAATTGCATGTCTTGACCTTAAAAGTCATTGCTTCTTAACTTTTTCATTTACTAGTCAAGGCATACTTTACAGCAGAAACGTTCAGAAGTGCAAGACCAGTTTCAAGAACAAGTGGGCATAAGCCACTCATATAAACACAGACAAATGTGTGACTGCATTCTCTTCATCACGCACACACCAGACCCACGGTAGTACCTGTTAGAGCTCTACCCACATTCAGTGGGTCACTGTAAGCCGTACTTGTCTTCCCCACTGAGGGATGGGTCACTTCTGCCCTTCAGTACAGAACTGAAGAATATGATTTAATGAGATTTAATTCAAAGATGCTGTGAAATAAAGCACATGTTTCGGGAACAGCTATATTTCCGGCTTTTCTGATTCCTCATGGCAACAAGTTCCACCAACTAATTCATGCAAATTAAAAGCACTTTTGAAAGTTCTATTTGATTATAGTGAAAGAATGGGAAAAAAGGGATTCTTTGAAGTGAAATGCACTGCAGTCCTAGAACTAAGGAAGCTTTCGTAACTATAGCAACACTGTAATTTTCATTATAAATTTTAATAGCTATTTAATTTGGCAAATCGTAGACTGGCATTCAAGCCATTTTTTTCCAGCAGACCCAGGCTTTTCAATACATGAAACTATTCATGTTTACTAGCAGTGGCCTCTGAAGCACTTTACAACATAGCTACCTTCTGAATATAATTTTCATATCAACCTTGACAAAGAAAATTTGCTAAGTGGTTTCTATGTCTGCTGTTACTGTCCCTGACAATTACTTTTTTTTTTTAAACCAAGTGAAGTGTTTGCAAATGTTCATTTTTTTAGAAGAAAGAACAAGTAATGGTCTTTGCTGACTAACTCACAGGTTGTTAAGAGTAGCTGAAATACTTTGGTTTCCAAATCCTGTTCAATATCCAAGTTATTTTAAAAGTATGTAGCTGTACGGATAGAAGATTAATGAATAAAGTTGGCCCTGAGCTATGGTAGAATATTATATCAGAATGAAACCCACCTGCAAAAGGCTTTCTGAAATTCACTGCTGAGGATAAGACCGCTAAGCAAGAAAAAAAAACATGCTATTTATTACTAGTGGATTTGATGAAGCACTTTGGTAGTAGAATAAGTCTCCACGCCTAAGAATAAACTGCATTCCTCTGTAGTATACTGCGCACTGTAAAAGGCTTGAAAACAAGCAACTATTTCACAAATCCAGAACTTTCTCAAGATAATTATGACAATTAAACGTGACAGATTCTCCACTGCAACAGATCTTAAGTCTGTAATGATTTAAAAATCCACAGTCAAAAAATATCAGCAGTGAAAATATGAAGTCAGAAGAAATTTGGGATATGTCACATTATCACAGTTCTCTTCTATCAGGGTATGGAAACACTGTCATGATTCATAGGATTTTGTGCTAGAGTGCAGGTTTTCTAGTAGAGGACTATAGTTCATGCTACCCTGCTTCTGGGTGGGACCATGGAGATGAGATGTCATCTTCTCTCATTCAGTGTGACCTCTATGGACCACTTGAAGAACAAGTTAAATCACATGCAGTCTTGTTCAACAGAAAAAAAAAAAAAAAAAAAAAAAAAAAAAAAAACAAACCAAAACAAAAGGATACCATTTAACAGTGGTGCAAATACCCTATTTTGCCAGATAATATCAATCAGAGAGAGACCTCCTCTAAAATTACACAATTGCGACAGTATCAGTTGTGTGATAGTAAACAGGCAACAAAAATGTGAGAGAAAATATCACAAAATAACAACCTGTAAACACTAGCACTAACACACAGTCAACAGAAGTGTTAATGAAAACAGAAATTAGTCTAATTAAATCATCCTTACAGCATCTGACAGCAAAGCACATTGCTATACTTGTCATTTTACCTGAACAAGAAGATAGTTAAAACTACTGAGCTGTTAAAAAAAAAAAAAAAAAAAGAGGCCCTAAATGTCATCCTAGATGTAACGACAGAATCAAGAATAAATCAATGCTAAATCCTTGATCATACTTATTTTTTAAAGCAAGGATCTATCTAGCCACAAGTACCTATTCCTAGATTGCAGTCTCCATGAAGAGATGCAATGAGATGCCCCGGGTGGAAATTTGGAATAGACAAGAATAAAGAAATTTCTTTGTTATTATTAGAACATGGAGGATATTTGATAAGACATGGAGAAAACAGCTGTTGCCTACATCATTAAAATAGCATTGAACGGTCAAACAGAACCTGCATGGATTAATCATGGGAAGAAGTACTAAAAATAAATATCCCTCTCACATCAGTGTCATGTCTAAGGTACCATAGCAAGTACAGAAAAAAAAAAGAGTACAAGGCACTCTAAACGAGAGAAGGGAAAGCTCTTAGCTCAATTATGTGAGGCTTCAATTAATCAAAGAGGAAGTAATCAAGTCAAAGTCGAAGCATGCTCCAATTGTAAAAAAGAGCAGTTACTGCACACTCTCTCTCTCTGTGTTCTCCCATATTTACTTCATTTCAGCCTCCTCCCACACTCACTGTAACGTGTTTCTTCTTTTCTTTAGCTAACATCCATTTCTGGGTCTTAGTACTACAGGTGGAAACAAAAACTAAATTTAACCCCACGCAGAAGCAGCCACTAAGTACAAAAAAAGGAAAAGAATCCTTCCAAAATGGAAAATTCAAGCAAAAAGTGAAACACAAACCATAGAGGTAATACCTGAAACCAGGAAAAATCCTATTGCCAAACCTTGAGGACTGAACTGGGCTGGAAACTAGCATTAAAAGCTCAGCAATATCCAACACCAAGGTAAGCTGAACGAAAATAACTAAGCCAAACTTGAAAGGATATGCAGAAAAAGAAGTTATTTCCCAAGTACCTGGAGTCTCAATTATGGAACAGTTAAGTCCATTAGCAGGACGCTGAACTTAGTCCTTTTGTTTACAGGCAGTCATGATCACAAAGGCTGGGTGTTACCAATTTCCCCAGTCCTATAATACCTTACAGCCACGCTGCTACATGCTGGCAAAATGGCCACATCTACCCCCTTTTCAGATAGAACTTAATTAAAAGTAAATAGCAGTAACATAACCTGTAAGTGACAAAGGTGTGAGTGGCTGTTTTAAGAAGTTGATACATCCTTTCATCAGAGTTGTGGAGGGATGGAAGGTGCCTTGTGCAGCCAGCATACCTGAGAAGGGCTTTCCCTCGCTGCCATTGCCTAAAACCTAGGCAATCTCTCCTATGCACAACAGAAACCCTGCTGCAGTTAATGGGAGAGATGATGAAACTCCCCATTCTTTGACCTGAGAATTTACCTCCTTGCATAATCAGAAGCACCATCATTAAAGTTAGCGTTCACAACTGCAGGCAGGAACCAGACACACAAAGTATTCCTATAGGGCTACAGTGCACTTTATAGACCACATAAGAAAGCCTGTCCTTAAACCAAATCCCAGATCTACCTGAAGAACAGTTCGCCTGCTTCTCTCCAAAAGACTAACACAAGTGCAGATAATAAACTAAATGTAGTTCTTATCTAGTAGACAGGCAGTCTCTGCCTGAGAAACATTTATCTAAGTGGCTTTATCTATAACATCTGACCAATCCCAGACTTCTGGCAAACTACAAGCTGCAGGGTTATAGGCCCAATTAAACAAATCAAGTACGAATGATGCAGAAAAGCTAGAACTAACCAAAACAGAAGGTAAAAGGTGTTTCATACCAGGAAAATAATGGCCTGTTTGAAGAATACGGAACTGAAGGTACTGATAAACATAACACTGAAGACAAGGGTGATCTAGAATTCTAGCAAATCCAGTAGTGACAGCAGACAAGAAGATGATGGCGGCTTCTGAATTAGCACTGTGGCTATTTACCAGCTCCACCTCTGTGCATTCATTTCAGATTATCACAGGTTGTGATATAACAAGCTAACTGCAGCCGAAACAAAATTTGCAAACTTCCCTTACATGTGCTTCTCCTGTACTAAAGAGAATGCAGCAACTGAGATTCCTGTACCAGACCCGTTCCCCCCCACGGACTTCCTCAGGCTGGCACACAGGGACAAGGGCTTGTTCCAGCAGATCAACACTCCAGGTACTACTTTGTACATCACCTCACGTGTTTATACTTAATAATTAAACCTGTACCTATAGCTTTAATTTATCTGTGAAGTAAGAGATTACAAAATGTGTTAAACCAATATGGAAGAAGCATTTCTTCTGCCACAAGAATTCTTTGGCTGTAGCCTGGAGGACAGAGTGTTAGGCTGCATGACCAAAGTGATCCCTATCTATGACATGTAGCCATTAAAAGTTTAAAATAGCAGCTATATTAATTTCCCCCTACACCCTTCCCCTTCTCCCTAGGGGAGTTTTAAGGGGGGTTCAGAATTGCAATGTAGTATCAGATGGTTTTTTATAACAGACCAAGTATATTTTGGTAAAATGCAGTAAGTACAGCAACTGGAACCAAGCAGAAGAATCTAACAGGCTCGCACAGCATGAAATCTAGACATTCCTTGTTATCCTCCTCTACAGATACTTTATTTTCACAAAATACGCTATTTTTGAGCAAATAGAGTTCCTGAGTTTTCTAACATTGTCTACTTAAGGGTATATCAAATCCAAACCAAACATGTAACATGCTTCTCCTGACAAAAAGGGCGATTTTGGAGCTACTTAGTTCAGCCCCCAATTCCTTGCAGAGGATCCACCTGAGACACCATCAGCTCAGTATTCATTCATGCCAAATACCTCAATACGAATTGGCTTCAAACAGCATTGGCTTTCAGTGGCTGCCTACCCAGGCTAGAAATTAATTCAGATCTAGTGCTGAACAGGTTCCAGACTATCGCCACTCCCTCTACTAAGACAATCCCTAATACATAGTTTTGCTTTGTTGCCCATGCTTCTGTTGGAAGTATCAGCTGTTCCTCTGGCCTTGCTACTCCAATTCTACCACACTCCTGTCACCAACACTGTGAAGACCTGCTTCGCTAAAATACTTTTCCCTACTCTCTGGAACTCCAGTTACATAAAAGGAGGTTGTACTCTCTGCTGTGGAGTGTAGGTCCTGTTTAATCACACTGTCACACCTATTTACTTCCCCAGAAGCATTCGAGCATGTAACACGTACAGCAGGAGACAGAGTTACACAATTCCCAGCCGTCCGTAGCCAGCCAGTTCTATATTACAATGTTGAACATTTACTCACAAACCCATAAGGTGTCTGGAGAAAGATTACAGATGAAATGATATTACTTTATCTGTGATAAAATAATTAAAAAATAAAATATTTTCTAGTATGCGTTAAATACTGGAAGGAACTCCTCAGTGAGAATGTGAAAGTTCTGGAGTAGTTCCTGAGGTAACGACAGAAATACTAAATATCTCATTTAATGTTGGAACAAGGGTCTGCAATACCTACGCTAATTAAAACTGCAAAGCAGCACAATGAGAACTTGGCATTCTCCAGTGCTCTAGGTCTCACAGAAAATGTGTTGCTCAATGTAAATTTTACTAAGGACCAATAGCTCAAAAAGGACAGAGCAGAATTAACTGGTATTTCCCCTTGAGGGAAATAAAACAAACCGAGACCTCAGGCTCATAAACAAATACATACAACTTATGTATACAACTCAGTCTTAATGAAAAGATTTTCCAGGTCTAAATGCAGAAGTTGCAGGCTGGTAGAAAAGGTTTGAATAAAATAATTCAGGCCAGAGAATCAAGACTTGCTAAATTACAAGAAGTTAACTTTGTTAGGCTGCTTTCTGCTACATCTCCTGAAATTAGCCATCCTCCACGTGGAAAAAACAAACCCACCAAAAACAAAAACACAAAAAACTCACACACCAAAACAACCTGCAAAGAAACAAATATAGACATTGAGCCACATTTATGTTTTTTTTTTTCTCTGTGAAGGTCAACAGTTACTATGACTGTAAAGAAAGCCCATTATATCAAGAATTAAAATCCACAGCAATAATGAAATACTGAACGTGATCAGAGACGACACACACATTGCATAGGGGGATATACAGAGACAGAGCTTCTGCTTGGGTAATGTGTTACAACAGTTCATACCAGCTGAAGATCCATTCCAAAAGCTTAAAGGAAGCCGTTTCCATCACTAAAAACAATTATTAGGGTTGTATGCTTTGCAGCTTTTTTTAGTAGGTTACAGTTTCTTCTGCCAAGCTAGGAAGCTATGCTATGAGCAGCTGGTACTCCCAGGACTAACACCACCACCACAATTTTACCCTCTAATACTCAAGCCTCCCATGTCTATGTTTGCAATACAGAACCACAGAGGGTAACTATCACAAGTTCCTTCCCCATGCCTACAGAGATTTGCCCACTAGATTCACAAAATGACCTTTGTTACAATGGGATTTACACTGGTGTCCTTGGAAGCAGCAGATGGTCAGGATGAGCTGCTGCCATCAGCACTTTTCCTTTAGTCTGTGAAATTATTCACATAGTCCCCTCAACAGTGGAGTTTTCTCTGCTTAAGAGTGAAAGCACACTAGTTAAAAGATAGGACAAAACAGGTCAAGCAGCAGTGTCTTTAAATGACACTAAAATGGGTGGGATTTTGTGGTTATACAAGAGCAAGAAACCACTATCTCAATATGATGTATGAATTAAACGCTCTACCTTACCAACAGGAAATATGAACACATTTCCTTCAATTATTTCCTCTTGCAAATCATTCCCTGTAGGTCTCAAAGGAAACAACAGATGCACCCAAAACAAGTTTTCATTTCTTTGCTGGCCTGTTCAAAGAAAATGCAAAACTCTCTTGTTTTGTTTTGGTGTGTTGTTCGTTTGATTTTGTTGTTTTTTTTTCCAACACCTCACTATTTAGACAAATTTCTTGCTCAGAGAATTTGAAGTACTTTACACACAGGCTGGTAGCATTATCTCTACCTGTAAAATAGGGAAATGAGACAAAAAGCAAGAGCAGCTTCAGAGATGTACCCAGGTCTCCTTCTGAGTAATCATATTATGCCACACTACTAAGCCTCCCCCACAATATAAACCGGGTAGGATATTAACCTGCAATATTAACCTGCAGTAGTCTTCTGTCCTTTGAATGGTATCTTATACTATAGGTATAGAAGAATGGGGAAATCTTGTTAGAGATGTATGTGCATTTAACTGAGAAATCTGACACTTCTGACCAATTTTCCAACTCATTTAGGTACCACCAATATGTTTCTTGTATGTGTACGACCTTCGTCCTGTAACGGGACTCTTTTTCCTCCAATAATCTGAGCAGGCTGAAGGACTGACACTCTTAGTTTGAACTGTTGACTCACGTGTTACCTTATGTTGTTTTTAATTGCAATGTATTCTTGCCTAGAATGACACACTTGTGTCAACACAAAACAGGCTCAGTGCAAGATTCACAATGGAATTTGAAACACTCTGTAGTGCAGAAACACTGGAATCCATGAGCTTGGTTTCAAATCCTTCCAGGCAGATGCTTTCTGAGAAGTCTGCATCTGGTTTTCTAATCCCACTGAAGTTTGAGAGCATTCAGATCAAGCTTTACATTAAGCTCCTTCCCCAACAAGCAGGGCCAAGACGAACGAAGTTACATTTGCCAACATATCCCTAGAGAGCGTAATGCATCTCTGCTGTAAAATCCTCATGCCGTTTTTTTCCAAAGCTGGTGGGGGTGGTGTCAGTTTTAACTTTAAAGGGAAACTGAAAACAAATCTCTTAAGTTTACAATCATTTAAAATACAAACAGCTTGGCAAGACAGTTCCTACTCAAATAACAAGACAGTCAAGATAGACAAGGCTGACTGCAATTAAAGGTACAGGCTGAAAAAAACAAACTTGATTTAGACAATGCATAGAAAATGGTTTGAAGACTTCAGTACTGATAGAATTTTGGAACCATAGAAGAAAATCATCCTAATCAATGTTATAAAGATTACCTGTTTATCCTTTTAAAACAATTACAAAAAAGGCGTATTTGCTTCCACAGAATTCTGTTAGTTTCATCTTTATTAAATACGGTGGGACATCTCCCACAAGCACAGTAAAAAAAATATATTAAGCCTGAAGTCAAGTGATGTTCTTTTCTCAGCCACGGGAGAAATTTTTCAGTCCAGTAAGTATAACTTCAGAGTAAGATTAAAAAAAAAGAGAAACTAATCGGGGCCAAGAATCATTCTCACTGGAGAACAACAGTGCTATGCAGAACACAGATCTAAATTGCTATCAACGTTAGAAATCCAGGCCGAGGATCTGACACTTGCTGATGAAACTTCGTGCCAGATGAAAATATGCTGAGCAGGGCAGACAATTTTTTGCTGCCCCCTGCAGCATAGTGTTGCGCATTGCCATCTGAAGCTGAAGCCTGGGAAGCTATAAATGGGCTTACAAAATAATCTGTGCTTTTTCAGAAGAGCTTTCACAATTTACTGGTGTATTGTTATTTCAACAGTAATCTGTACTCAATTTCTATTTATTAATAGTGCATTTATAAATGCAAATCAACAATTTTTCTCCAGTTGATGAGTCAGGTATAGTTACGCTCTGAGTTTCATTCCTGTTTTCTCAGAGAAAGAATTCACTATATATCCAAACCTGGTAAACTGGGCGTAGCCAATTCTCACTTCTGTTCCACAGAGTCAAGTGCATGTTCTAACCAATGGAGGCCTCAAAGAGCTGCACTCTCTCTCTTACACACAGCAGTTCACAGAACAAAAAAAACTCCCCCAATGCCTTAGAGAGCACAGCTAGGGCTTTCTTGCCCTTCAGGGAAAGAATAGTCTGTTAGATTGTGCTTTCTGCTGTATGTATGTGTTCTGGAGGCATGCCAAAGTAAGTTTTGATGGAAATACTAATTCCTAGATCACTCCATCATATAGGAATAAAAGAACAGGCCCTCTTTGTTGCAACCTTACCACCAGGCTTCCACTCTTTACTTGGACTGCTTGCTAGCTACCAAGACGTAACCAGGAACAGCAACGTACCAGAAGAAAAGACTCTTCCAAGCTCTGGTCCTCCTCTGCTCTCAAGGAAAAGTTTAAGCAGATACCGCTGTGTTATTCGCTTCCTCCTTCCAAACTAATGCATAAATTATTTCAGTCTCATACATTGGATAATTCATTAAAAAAAAAGTCTTCCAGTGGTAACTGTTAACTCCTTGCCTGAGAATAAACAAACATGGGTCCTCTGCTCCAGTATCAGTCAGTGTCAAAACACAAAGCCATCAAAAGGTTCTTGAAAGATAAGTGATTAATGAAACATAAGCATTAGTAGAAGATTGTTACTCAAGTGACCCGCCATTCAATTGACTCATATACTTCATTTGAGAACATTCCCTTTAACTACAAAGCAAAGCAAAGCAAAGGCAAGAAGGATATGGTTCTAGTTCCAGCTATTGTCTTAGAGACTTCATGGAGGTATTTTGTATTCCCATCTCTTCATTTGCCACTACTTAAACAACAACAAAACAAGTCTTTCAGCAGCATCAGGAACCTTAATTCACTACTGTTTGCAGGACACAGAGATTATATACTACAAGACACTATGCAAGCATAGATATTTTCTTTGTGATTACACATCTGATGTTGCATGAGAACGTTACAAATACAACTCTGAGACTGGAGGACAATATGCCCATATACAAGAAAGTCTGATGTGGGGAAACCTTTGCTGGGAGGCAGCCTTAAGCACTCAGCGTTGCTTATTGGATGCAACAGGCCCTAGTGTATGTCCACATGTGTATTTGCAAAATGTGTATCATGTATTTGTAATCCCTTTATACTGAAACACATAAAAATAAGAATGAAACAACTCATTCTGTACTTGTCATAGCTAATTTTGTTAAACACCAGTATTAGATACGGAATCACAAACTGCAACATAGAAATACAACAGAGAAGCTGGAAGAGGGAAGAGTTTTTAAATCTATGAGAACCAATTTCACAGCATCAAATGAAAAGGAAAGCAAACTACAGGTTATGCAGACACACAGGGATCAGCATGTCGAAACTGGCAAAGCTTGGCAAACAAGCTGAAGTTTAGAAATTAAAATACTTCCTCTCAAGCAACTTATTAGCAACAACATAGATCTATATAATACAAACAAAAAGTCCAAAAATGCATTGACTCCTTACAGCTAGCACCTGCACTCTCATTTCCAGAGATCAAGTGTGGTCAATTTATAAACAGCCCAGAAGCAGTCTAAGCAAAACTTCGGAGATGGTGTAGCATTTCTGGCCTTATTCAGAATTCTG
The DNA here is from genome assembly GCF_000708025.1 of Charadrius vociferus. NCBI lineage: Eukaryota > Metazoa > Chordata > Aves > Charadriiformes > Charadriidae > Charadrius > Charadrius vociferus. The sequence goes on from NW_009647412.1 coordinate 839,115, forward strand.
CAAGCAAGCCAAAGGACTTGACATGACTCAACTGCTGAAGAACATAATCCAACTCAGAAGCCAAACTTAGTTCTGACCAGGGTCAACCTCATTCATCAGCATCATCGAACTGGCCAGTCTCAGTCACTCTAACTGGCGGCACAAAAGCAAAGCAAGCTGCATGGTGACAGCTTGGGTTGTAAAACGAATCCTCTTGCCATGAGTATGAGGCCAAAAGATTATTTTCCTGAAAGCTTCCACAGTAGAGATCGTCAGCATCTAAAGAAGATCAAAGAAAAGATTTAAACCATGGGACATACTTAGAAAACTAGTCGTATAGTGTAGCAGATTATTTTGCAGGTCTACCACATCTTCCAGTTAAGTATTTCAATTTGATCTGCCAGCACTCATGAATCAGACCAACAAACAAAGCAAACAGAAAGCTGAATTTGGCAATGTCTTCATTTTAAAGAAGGTTCTTGCCACAGAGACAAAACAGTTTTCCAAGAAGCTCAATGACATACCTGAAATCAGAACATCCAACACGAGCTCTTACAGTGCATGCAGTTCTAAGTTTTCTCCAGGTATAAAAGGCTCATGAAACCATTACTTTTATTTCTCCTCCCCTTTCCTGCTGTTTCCATAACCACATCCCAATAAAGAGCCCTCCAAACCCTTTAACAACTGGGTTACTGGAAGGGTGGGGTCCTGTAAGAGCGAGCTCTGAACATTTCCACAAGGCTAGAATTAAGCCTAATAAGCCTGTTATTTAACCAACCTAGCACAAAAATAGGGCAAAGTCCTTTCACAGAAGCAAAAGATTTCTAGCCAGCAGGCACTCAAAGGACTGAGCAAATGAAAAGCCCAGAGTATGGGGCAGCAGAGAACCCAACACAGTATATCCACGTGTCAGCCTTCCAGTAGCACTGCCAAACAAGCCATCAAAGCAAGATTTTTTTTAAAAGTTTTTTAAAAAACATAAAATGACCAACCAAGCACATTTTTTATTTGTAGCAGTTAACAATTCAGACACTTGAACTCAGTATCCTTCACAAGCACCTGAATCCCATAATCACAGCTTCCTTAGTTTGTGAGGATTTGAAGAGCAAAAGCTACAGGTAAGCATGAGTCAAATAAAGGAAAAGAAGAGAAATTGTGACAATTCAAGAAAAAAAGAAAAAACAAATCAAAATATTTCATAAATTTGAGCATGTGAGAGATTAAAAGGGAATCCCAGGAAGGAAGAGAGGGAAACATCCGAAAAGGAAAGAGTCTTTTTCCCAGATTACCCAGTGTGAAAAACCACTACTGTATTTCCATTTTAAAATCAGAATGATTTTATAGGAAAGCTGCAAACATCCTTCTGTTATCAAACAACAGAACTTGAATATAACAGCCATTTATGGAATTGAAGTAAACAGAGCATTGATGTTTCGTAAGCAAAGAAAGGTCCGTTTGTATTAATTACAAAAGATATGCATTAACGAGAAGAAAATGGAAATGGTACTGTTCTCTGTCAACAAAGACACAGCAGGTCACCCCTGCTGGCTAAACTCCATCCACTTGTTCTATCCTAACATACAGCCTGGCAAATGGAAGATTGAGACATGAGTCACTGTAAAAACAGTTTACAAACTGGAGGGCTAATACAACTCTAAAGATGTGGATGAAACTGCTTCTATCCATTGCCACCTTTGTTCATAGGACTGATCACATGCACAACCACTTAAGAGGATCAAGCTTAAAAAAAAATAAAAAACAAACCAAACAAAAAGACCCCCAAAAATCCTACCACGAAACAAAAACAAACAAAACAAGCAAACAAAAAAAAAATCCCAAACCCCTACAGCAAAAGCAAGAATAAACCGTACCCAGAGACTGAGCATTTGTACTGCTGCCCTCCAAGAACTCCATGCTCTAGAGGGACATTACAGTGTACGGTCTGGATGAATTTTCTTGGAGGAAAGGAAGAACTCCTTTTACACAAAAAAAAAAAAAAGTTACATTGCAGCACCCCATGTACCTCTTTCTTCTGCTTCAGAAAAACAAAGATACACTGCTGAGACCTAGCTTCTCCAGAGAAACTCAATACACATACAATTCTCCTTACCATTCCACTCCCTAAGAATCCAATTGCTCAAGCAAGAGTTTCATGTGAACGTCACAACGCTGCCTTTAAATCCTGTATTTGACAACCAAATTATGCATTACAAATCCATGAGGTCAACAACAACAACAAAAAAAGCTGCCCAAAATAGAACATGGAGTTATTTAAACACATTCTCCTGCAAATCACCTACCTCACATCACATACTAATCAAAACTCAAATGAAGCACAAGTAAATTTGTACTCACCATAAGGATTACATTCAGAGTACTCCAATTCTTTATCCCAGTCCTCCTCCGCTTCATACACAGAAGCAGTCTGCACCTCTGGAAAAGTTATAGCCTCAGGCATACCGGTGACTTCACCATCTAAGTCTTCCAGGTCAGGACGTATATGATCACAGTCAACAGGAGAGCCACTGAGATCATTTTCATTGTGAGAAATATCAGAGAATTCACTTTCTTCAGACTCACTATCAAGAACATTTGGAATATTCTTCAGCAAACATTCTAAAAACAATAGAAAGACCCAACAGAGATACTTAGGAATTAAACAGGAACAATTACATTCTCAGCATACAATAATTCAGCCAGGTATATGAATGCATTTTGTGACTACCAATCAAATTATAATATATGTAATTCCTTACATATGTAATAACATGACAGTGCTGCTTCAGGTGGTTGGGAACATCAGACATAGGTTTGCATTACAACACTAGCCCAAGTCAGGATTTTCCACAGACTTTTGTTGGAAAATAACTGTTTAAACTAGGGCACAGGACCCAGCAGTCTTGTTTCACCGCATTCACCATGGTATTTTTAAAAAAATAGGTATGTTGAAAGAACACAGCTCTAGTTTACAAAAAAAAAAAAAAAAATTTTTTGTAGTATTGACTAATTACTCTTGCACCTAGGCATACACAAATATCTATACGGAAATAATTCAGTGCACAAACTGAAGAGACATTTCCCATGCATCACCAAAGAATTTTAAGTACATTTCCTCAAGCAGAGTGTAAGTTTCATTACTTGCTGTCTGCTTTGTTTTGCTCTAATAGTTTAGGCTTACCTTTTCTGGGCTTCCAAATCATAGTTTCTCTCTTATTAGGAAGCTGTTCCTCCTCAAAGCTTGCCGACTCAATGGCAGCCATCACCTACAAGACAGTTTTAAAGAATCTAGTAGCACCTTTCATTGATTCCTCCAATGAGGCTCACACCAACTTCTGCTGCATTTGGGTGTTTCTTGGCCCTTAAGCCTGACCTGTTTGTTTGTCCCCTTAATGAATCAGAGGTTTTAAACAAGACAGGCTTTTGCTTCAGAAAGCAAATCTGCCGAGGGATGGCTCATCCTGCTGCTGCCATCACTCACCCCAGGCAGCAGCCCACACAGAACAGCCCGTCTCCTCAGCCATGGCCATAATCCTGCTGCCGCCATTTTGGGAACAGGTCCCGAAACTGCCCCCAAATGCCCCCATTTATCAACAGCAGCTGACTGTGAAAGCTGCATAAGTAACAAAGACATAAGGAGCGGAATTAGTACAAGCACCAAAGGGTACGAACCAACCACCTTGGG
>NW_009647412.1:842845-843125 GCF_000708025.1 Charadrius vociferus
GACACGGGGCTGGGGCACAGAAGCTAACACTTCAACTGGTTTCACAGTCCCCAGAAGGTGAGGAAAGGGCGGGCGAGTTATCCCCACCACTTCCACTACAACAAGGATGACTCTGCTAAAGGGCCGTCCCTGCCAAGGGCGGTGGGTACAGACAGCTGGGCTCCCAGGCACCCCATGAGCCGAGCCGGGCAGGCCCGAGGCTGCTGGGAGGGCACTGGCAGGGGCCGCGGTCGGCGAACAAGGGCACAGCACCGCGTACTTCGGCCAACCCCGCACCGCC
>NW_009647412.1:843423-856291 GCF_000708025.1 Charadrius vociferus
GGCTTCTCCCGCCTCCCTCACGGCCCCGCGCGCTCTGCGGCCGCTTAACGCAGAGCTGCTCTCAGGGTGTCCGGGGGGAGAGGAAAACCGCCCGACGTGAGGGCAGAAATAAGCAATTAAAACACCTGGAGAATAAGGGCAGAGAAATGCAGACATAAAAGCTGTAAGAAAACACCTTTACACTCATAAAGTTGTGAATAAAACACATCAATGCCTCTCCCGGCTCTGTGGCTTTTTAATCTCACCGAAAGACAACAGTTTCTGCTCGGCCTCGTGCTAGCGGGGGGGAGCGCAGACGGGGCAGGTGCTCCGTTAACGCTTAAACCCACGTTCAGGAAACACGCACCGCTCAAAGGCGCTGCAGGGACGGGAAGGGGGAAGTTCTGCAAGGAACCAGAACAGGTGAAGGAAAAGGGCCCACTTTCTAAAATGGTCACGTTATAAGCTTTGCTGGACTTAAGAAAACCCAAACAAATAAAAACCCCAAACACAACAAAACTCCCAAACAAACAAAAAAATGCCCCAAACCCATACTTTGCACTTAAAAACTTTTTGGTGTGCAACTGTAAAAGCAAGACAAGTGATTCAGGGGAGGGAGTAACATCATAAAGGGCAGACAGGATAGAAAAGCAGTGATTACTGCACGAGGAGCTCGATGCCAGAGACGAGACGGTCCAGAACTAGCAGGGAGACACAAGATGGCTTGGCTAAAAGCAGGATGTACTTCAGACATCACAGAAGGAGCACTCTTAACAGGCTGTTGCTCCAAACTTTGTTTCCAGCTAGTCAAAAGTTACTGGAATTCATTGCCAGGAGCTGCAGCTTCTACTTGTGTGAAAAATCCTGAAGAAATGTTTCTCTGTATTGTTACTATGTCATCATTCAGTCACTGGGAAATCAGATAAAGGAACTATACTTCCCCTAGGCGTGCTGTTTTGGTCTGATAGCATTTATGCTGATTTAATGGGTTTGACATGGGAAAATGCATCTCTGCAAACAGCCAAGAACAGCACTGTCTTAAACCAACCATTACCCATTTTTCAGGCATTGTGGACAGAAAGTTGAAGCATAGATCAGAACTTTCTACTGTCACATCAGGGCCATTTGTAACAGATCTCAGCTCCCCTCTACATTTCATAGACACACTCAGAATTACAGCTGAGGATGCAAACGCCAATCAAGGTGGTTGCAGAGGTTGTTTTGGGTTTTTTTGTTGTTTTTTTTTCTTCCCAAAAAGAGGATTACAGATTACTTCAAGGCTCGAAAACAATAAATACTATCATTTTAAAAATTGTTTCTCCAGTGTTCCACTTTTCATTATTCAACTTAGTAAGATACGAAGATCTCCCACAGGTGTAGTTCAGGTGTAGTTTCCAGGGAGAAGTTGCATTTATATGTTGTAAATTAGCTTCCCAGAGTGTAAAAGCTGATGCATTATGACTATTCCATATGAATGTTTAGGCAGGAGGACGAGTTTTCTCTCACAAGTCTCAACAAAGATGCCTTTGCTTTCTCCTGTAACTGTGCACTTGCCCCTGGCAGAAGCAGCACTAGAAACAACTGCAGTGAGGCTGATGATTATTTTTTTTTCCCCACATATGCAAGAATGTAAAGAAGACACCCTTTAATATGATCCAGGCATACATTTACCTTTGTACAAAGAAGTTTTAAAAAAAACAATCCACACTGTCATGTTGTAAGTATTTATAGTTTTTCATAAATGTCCAGTTTGCAATAAAGTGTATTTGGAAACAAAGTCTTCCACCAGGTCTCCCTGCAACATCTTCATAGCTCGCCAGTGTATGCTCCCACAGTTTTCTGGTTTGCCTTGGGGATGACTTAGCTCTTCTTTGATATAATCCAGCCAGAGAACTTTAAAAGAAAAATAGAAGTTCTGTTTAGATTTTGATTGGATATTACTTAACAAACATACCAAACCTAACCTAGATGTGTGCTTGATGTTAACACAATGAGGCTTACTTTGTGAAACTACAACCCCCTGCCTCCTGAGGGCCAAAAGCCCAGGTTCTGTTCCCAGCTGGAACAGCAATGTCTTGACAAATAACGCAAAAATAATGGAGCTGTTTATTTTCTTAAAACCAATACTGCAGAAATCTTGATTAAAAAAAATAATAAATAGCTCCATACTGTTCACAAATCCAAATGAAAGGTGACGTGCATCTCTTACACCAGCCAGTGTCAAAACCTTATTTGCTAACAGCTCTGCTGAAGCCATCCCACTGTGACCAACAACCCTGAACTCAAAGTGAAGGGTCGCTGCAGTGTCATGCACTTAATGGCACACAAGAAATAAGCTCCACTTTGCATGACAGCAATCGCAAGTGCAGAACAAACAACTGCCTTTTGAAATGGATGGAAATAAAAGAGGCAGCACTGAATGAATAAATAAATAAATAAAATCTCCTTACCAGAATCTGTTGAACCGAACTCTCTCAAGGCACGTTCATAGTATTCTCTCAGATGAAGCATTTTACAGGATTCCTAACAAAGGAAGGTATTAAAAGGCCATTTATTTTGTACAGAAGTGAATCTGCAGCTTGATTAAATTCTTACAAAGAAAGAGAGTCATGGTAATTACACGCGCACACGCACACTGCCAAAGATTAGTTACCATGGAACTTGGTTTTGTATTACATGCTATGAATCAACTGTAGAAGATAAATATGAACAGATCACAAACTAATGACAGTACTCATAAGCCCTCCACTTCCTATATAAATCTGAAGTTAGAAGTGTATTTTACAAATACAAGGCCCTAATTGGGTATTCAACAACTTACTTGTTCCTTTTCTATTTGGATCATCTTCCTGAAGAAGTCAAGTGAAAACGGACGATTTTCACACAGGCTGAAGTAAAAACATAAGTAACTTTAGACTTCAAACCTTTTAACATACACCCTAGAACAATTGCATTGGAAGGTTTATATTTGTTACCTGGTAAAGAGTCTTCTAACTTTCTTATAACCACCATTTCTGTAGGTCCAGTCAAGATACTTTTCTTTCATAGTCACAGATTCAGCATGAGTTGTGGCATGTAAGGATCTCTGCAAGTTTAAAAGGAGAAAAAACAAAAACCAAACCAACCACATAAGCTACAAATAACAGGCAGCAAGAACAAACCAAATAGTATCTTCTCCCTAAGTAGGCATCTGACAGAAAGCAGATCTCTTAAGTCAGACGAAGTACTGGACAAAAGCATCCCAAATGATGCCTGAAATTTTCATATTTCAGATTTTTCAAAATAAAATATTAGTTGCAACCTAAAATACATGTCTTGTCCAATATTCCATACAGCCGGCAATTGGCATTTCCCTAACAACCTTCACGAAAAGGGTTTCACAATGCTCTACAAGCAACTGAATTCAAGCTTCTACCTGAAATACATGTTTTATGTTGTAAATGGGGGGCAAGGGAGGGAACAACCAACACGCCAGGCAAAGACGAAATATTTTGCCCTAAGCTATTGAAGGAATTTACAGCGAGATTAAAGTCCCAGTTTTCTTCTTTTCTGTAACAAGGTTGATGTTTTCACACAGATGGGAAAATTCTCTTCTGCATATTCAGACAGAAATTTGAAAATAGAGCAAAACTTCTAGACCACAAAGTAAAAGAAAAGTAAGAGTCCATCACCAGTTGTGCTTACAAACATCTAAATGTCTTAGAAGCATGGGGATGACGTTTGTGCTTATGAGCCTATGTCCAACTGATTTTTGGTAACACTCACAGTTTTACTTGGAATTCTCTGATAGCAACACATCCATGAAAGATGTGCAATATAAAGGATTTGTTAAATGCTCCGTCCACACACATTGTTCCCATTCATTTACACACTGTCATAAAAAGTAGATTTCCATTAGCTAAGTACCTGGTAGAGAGCTTCTGTGTCTTCCTTGCTGTTTGTGCCTTCACTCCATTCCACCCAGAGGGTCCATAATGGCAAAGTGCCCTACAAGGTAAGCAGATCAATCAAATGACTGAAATACAGTGCCTTTGATTTAAAAAAACCAGACAGCAACACATCCACTGGGTTCTGTATTATAACTGCTATAAAAAACGTCCTTTAGACATAGCTCTTAGAAAGACAACTTGAGACTGCACACTGAAATTACTCCTTTCCTACCTCACTTACAGGACAAATACTACTTAGCTGGACAGCTGCAAGACACGTTGTCAGGGATGAGACACAAGTTCTTCTGCATCACCAAACACTGCAGCACAAAGGTAACTTCCGAGAACAACAAGGAAGAAAGAAACAATCACTTCCTTGTTTCCTCTCCTCACTCCTTGTGCCCAGGGTTTGAAATGGAACAGTAAGAGAACACATAGCTAATTCAAGGCTTGAAATACCACATACGAAAATAACGTATCAGGACAGTGAAGAAAAGGAAACACATTTTTCATGTAAGACACAAAGAATACCAGCTGACTGCTAGAAGAGTATGCAAAATGTCACCTGTGAGCATTCAGACTTTAAAACTGAGAATATTAAGTGAATTCGCAATTCCCTAATGCTTCTGAATGTGATGTTCATGTGAAATGTAAAGTTCTTATTTTTTACCTTAAAAATGGCTAGGGACTTTGAATGCCTTGTACAGGAAAAAAACCCCACTCAAATATCAGAGCTTTCCTGTCTAAGACTAATACATGCAAGTCCATAAAACCATCACAGACCTTAGATTTCACGTGCTTAATGGCTTCTTCAAAACACTGGGTCACATCGTCACTCTTCAGTTGAATCAGCACCTGCAGCCTCATCTGCCACATTTCCACTGACAGGCTGAAGCGCTTAGTTGCAGCTTCTGCCACCTCCGTAGCCTTCTCAAAGAGGTTGGACTCCAGTAACAGTTGAAGCTAAAACCCAACAGATACAGCTCATCACCACAAGAGATTTGTAATACCTTTTTAAGAAGCAAGGCCTTGAACACAATATTGCCCACCTTTCTATCTACTCAAAATGGCAAAGACAGGCATGCAAGCAATGCAGGAGAGTCTCACAATCTATTTTTCTGTGTCAACTCTTACCCACTGTTTATAGAGAGCTTCTGGCAGCAAACTTGACTCATGGGCTTTGTGGAACGCACTCAGTGTCCTCTCCAGCCTCTAGAACCAACAAAGAAGAAAATAAGCATTATTCCTGCATATACTAGATCCCAGCATTACAAGAAGCCCAGCGGATGAGTGTATCAACATGTCACTGAAATTCACTAAGAGTTACGTATGTAATGCTTTAGGTACCTGCATACCTTCCAAGATAAAGCGGAAATCTGAGCATTGAATTACTTCTTTTCCTTAAGGAGCAAAAGAACAACACAGCAATATTCTTTTACTGTGTTAAAAGGGAACTAACCTGCATAGGATGATTAGTTAATTCACTGAGTCATAATTAAGTTCCCACGTACCAGCACCAAACTTTGCTCAGACTTATTTGCAGAAGTCATTTTAATTCATCCTTTTTTTTTTGAACAAGCACAGGTTTGCAGGACTGTCAGTCCTGCAGAAGCTTGCACTCTGAACTTCCATGCAAAAAGGTCACTGTACTTCACCGACAAGACTGGTTTATGCTCAAGTTATTCATGTTCAGGCAAGCCATATGTGAGCCTGACAGTAAAAGTGATCCCCTCAGATGGAGACTAAATGATTTTTAATGATAGCCGCAGGTAAGTATTCTTGATAAAATGTCAAAATATATTTGCTTCTTGTCTGATGGATTACAGCAGTCAGTAAAAATAGGAATGATTTGTTACTTATTTGTTAGTAAACTTTTACCTTTTGCTTTAATTCTCCACTGTTGGTTTTCCTGTTATATCTCTCTAAGCAAAAAGTGATGTAGCATTTCCACATGTCCTCTGTAGGATCAAAGGCATAATATCACACTTCATGGAACCACAAGAGTAAGCACAAATATCTGTCTTTAAGGAATACAGAGAATCCAAGCCATACATGTTAATACCAACTTTGTTTTAAAAGGTTGTATTATAGAAGAGGCCCCACATTTATAACATTAACATTTTAAAATGGCTTCCCGGTATAAGCTGCAGCTAGTAACTCTTTCTAAAGAGCATCCCACACTTAGTTCAGCTGAGGTTTCAGCACACGCTGTGTCAATTAACATTCACTACACTCTTTGCCTGTAGTTTTCAATGGGCCTGCAAGAGTGGAGACAGACACAGGCAGCCAAGAAAATCCTGCTTTGTCTGCCTGGCAAAGGCTACGTAAGAGCAAGTTGGAGTCCGCTCCACAGACAGCCCCTTGATCACCTCCTTTGAGAGTAAGGACAATGCCAGATGTTGAAGGTGGATATCCACTCCACTGGCAACTCAAAAACATTGCTTACTCACAGCTAACCAGCAATATACTTCAGTTCTACAGGTCTCCTTTATTTAGGAAATTTTCTCTATTTACAACTCCCAAGCCTCTATTCATCTGCAGGCTTCTATTCTCCTTATTGGTTAAGTCACATTAATATAAGCAAACAAGCAACTAAAAGCACTTTCAGTCAAGCAGCCCCTTCAGGAGCATAAATGCATTGGAAAATAACCCAAATAACACATAAAATAGATCCCAAAAAGGTAGCGTCTAAAAACCGCTTGCCTTCTCTTAGGTATGGCACAGCCTGCCAACACCCACTTCAAAAGTTTCGCAGTATACAGAATGCTGAAGTACCAGGCAAAAATTATGTTTAAATGCAGGCAGAACTTTTCACCTGTTGAAACTGCTCTCACGGCCTCTTCAAAGACTGCACAGCACCGCTCCTCTCTCTGGGTCATTTCAGATACTTTCATCTGTTTCGTGGTGTGTTCTGTGGACGGCAGCGACCCCAGCTCCAGTTCACGACGAGCCATGTAGTCCCACGTAAGAGGATCACCAGCATACTTGGTCTGCAAACTAAACACACCATGTCTGTGATACCCCTCAACCGCCATTCTTCTTTTGCAAGTATGTTTAGAAGGGTTGTTATATTGGTATAGAAATGTACTTAATTTCTAAGTAACAAAATCTCAGACAATAAAAAATTTTACTTTTCCACACCAGAAAGACAAAATATTAGTCCAGTCTGGGGTTTCTTTGGTGGTTTGCTTTTTTTTTTTTATATGGATACTCTACAGTAATAGCATGAACTAGACAGGAAGTTTTTGAGATCTTCCTTCCAAAAGAGGAACAACTGGAGAAACTAAAAAGGCAAAAGAGCCACAAAGTACACTAGGAAAATCCACAGTTCCTGCAGTAAATTTATGGAAACAAAGTGTAGTAATTATTCAGTGACAACTGTATTTTATCTACATTCTTCTTAGCAACTTCTCAAAGCCTTTTCTGAAGTTATATACAAGTATCCTTTTCTAAAGAGCACGCTTGCCTCATGTTTCGTTTTTCTTAAAGGATTTCCCTTCGGCCTTAACCATTCTATTTCCCTAGAGGAACAGCTGTTAACCTGTCAACCCACTATATCTTAGAGAAGTTATGAGTACATGCTTCTTAAAAAACAAAACAAAATTTAAAAATACCCACCAAAACCACAACACAAAGCCACACCTCACCTTTCAAGAATTTCTTTTTGCAAATCTTGGGTAAAATCAAAGAGCTTTGCAATAGAGAGGACAGCCAGATGGAACTCAACACCTACATTTCAAAAGGAGAAAAAAACCTATCAAGTAGAGTATTACAACCATTGCACACTTTGCATTTCTGTATCTTTGCAAGCTTTTATCAAGACACAGTTAACATTTAAGTGCATAGATAGATAACCTTTTCTTTTCTTTAAGTCTTACTGTTCCACCCGTATGATAAGCCATAAGTTAAATGTTGATTCCCTGACTATATTCTTCCTGACTTCATGTTATCCAGTTACAAACAAAGGCCGTGAGAGGCAGGACATTCCTGACTTCAGAGTGATGAACTAGTCCTGTCCCGACATGCTTACAGATCTTTCCAGGTTGGTTCCGCTTGCAAATTTAATCTACACCTCCTCTACTCCTTCATTTGACTCTGCCATGAAAACACAGAAGGCTCCACACTTGGGACAGACCTCTCCAAAGCTGCACACAGATATGTCAATGAATTATATCCTTGTCTTGTATCTCTAACATCTGTGAGAATGCCAAGTGACATGACTTGACCTAATTAGTTCGCTGTGAATCCCTATCAGTCATTACGCACCCCCTCATTTTTAGGTACTTACAAATCACTTGCATGCCTATTTATTCCAGTATTTATCCAGGAATTTAAATTAAGCCATCTCTTTCTATAATTTCTTCTAACGCCTCTTTTCCCCTCTACTTTTCAATGCTGTTACTATATTTTGCCCATTGTCTTCCAAAATATCCCCATCTGTCATGGTTTCTCAAAGATATCTGCTACTACTTTGCAGTTATTTTACCCAATTATCTCAATAAAATAGCTACATTTTACCAAGCCCGGTTAATTTAAAATCATCTAACTTGTTTTATTATTAGTCTGAATTGTTACTCATTTGTCACTAGTGCCAGCTGATTAGTTGTGGTCTAATGTTCAGTACACAACAAAGCAAAAAAATTGCATAATTCTGAACTGTCCTCCCAAAACAAACAAGTTCTGAGACTGTACGCCTGGCACCTATGCCACTTCAGCCCAAAAGTTGTTGTACTGGAAGAGGTGTCAGCCTGCAGAACAGTTACGAAATCAGAACTATCAGCACTATTATTTTATACTTTGGCATTACCTAGGTTCTACTGAAGAAACGGTACAGTCGAAAAACAAGATCTTAGCATGTGCACTGGAGTTAAGTCTATCTGTATTACCAAGTGAGTTAAAGGTGAGAATTTTTCTATTGAATAACTACAAGAAATGTTAAATCACCTTTAATTTTCTGAGCAGCATCCCTGTAGATTATGCGAGCCATTTCCCCATTGAGAATCTCTTCAGAATAATTGAATTCCCCCTGCAATATCAAGGATAATATCACTGAAAAAAATTATTTCCTTTCTCAGCTACCATTTTTGCAAACATGGAAAAAAACCACCACAATAAGATATTAATTTTCTTTTATCTAACTCCTATTTTTATCCAATTTGCATAAGTCAACTATCAAGAAATAAGAAATAGTAAGTTTAACAACTCCTTTCCAGAAATTACTATTTACTTTCAAACTGGGGGATGTAACAAAAGACTTCACAAACGTAAAGAAAAATCAACGTATGAAGTATTTGAGCTAAGCATCAGCTAACACTTGAAAAGCTTAACACAGGCACAGGACGTGAACAAAACCTTTCTCTAAGCTGTTCTCAAACAAACCATGATCCCTTGAAACTATGCACACAAGTGTACGATACCCAAGCAGACTATCTCTGAAGTAAGTTTAGCTGACCTACCAAGTCCATCTTTGCTTGTTCAAATTCTTTCTTTTCTTTCCTCTGTTTTTCAGCATTCATCAGCTCCATTCTGAAATACTGCAAGAGAGAGAATAAAATGAAATTATTGTGGGGCTGTGGATAAATCATAAAACATCCAAGTCCACAAATGTAGTAACACAAGCTCTATCTGAGAAACTAAAAATCAGGACTTTGCCAACATCCCACATATGCCTATATGAGAGTCTTTTTTTTAAACAATTTTAAATTGTTTTAAATCTCATATTTTAAAGACTTTTTTTTTGCACGTATAGCTATCTGCCCTACATATTTACTCCTGAAATTTTCCGCATGTAGAAATTACCACTTTCTAGTAATTCTTTAAACCTTAACTTGTCCTCGAAGAAAACCCTGTTCCCTACCAAAGGGTAGGGATGCCAGATCTAATCCAAAGAACTATGTCTGAGCGAGGCTTACAGTACTTGACAAGGGAATTCTGACACATTTATCAACAAACAGTGTAAAACCCTCACTTTGCATACATACATACAGTATTTGCTAAACAACTGAAAAATGCTACAAGTATAAAGGAACTTTTTCTTTCTTTTTTTTTTAAAATCTTTTTTGACAACATTTCCCCACTGATTGGGAAACAATTTTTTTTCCAGTTTTCTCAGTCTCATCTGAGAAACATGCTGGACTGATTTGCTCTGATTGATCAGACAACTGGTCACAGAAGAAAACTCACTTCTTGATAAAGTTTTGAGCACTCTGGATGGAAGCGCAAAGCACGAAGGAACAAGTGCCTAGCACTTTCTGACGAGAGTCGTGTCTCCATTTCCCATTTTGCTGCCATAATCCACAGTGCTGCAACAGATGACACAAAGAAATTCATTTTAAGGCAAAGGAAGTGACTGGTCATGAGAACCCATTTTGAAGCTACTCTCCAGGACGCACAGGTTGTTCTTGTTCGATCTACCCACCCCAACATAATCCATGAGCTCAGCAATGGAATAAGACTGATTATCTCCCGTGTAAAACGAGTTAAAGGACAGACCTAAGCAGCTAAGCGGATCCAGAAAGTTTAATCTGGTATAGCTACAGATCCAATGACATAAAATGATGTCTTCAAAAGCCAAAAAGCAGCCGTGAGTATTCAACATTTCCTACCTCTGAAACATTTATCTAGTCCCCAGTCTAGCTGGGAAATGGTCATTCAGACCATGGGGACTCCTACTTCACATCACCTTTTGATTGCTCAACACAGTCTCTGTCAGAGCCCTTCTCTCTGAAGTAGCCACAAGGCAGAGAAAAGAGAGTAGAAACTTTTACCCCAATAGCTTGAACTGAGATCTATGAGAACTTAAACCAACACTATACAATCCATATTGAGTCATTTATGCAGCTGTTGCCATTGTTTTATTTACCTGGTTTATTGGGATGAATGGCCAACATGGAAGAAAACACCTTACTAAGCTGATGTTTTGCATTCTGTAAAAGAAGAAGTTTTGTTTTACCCGCTCTAGTACCGAACTGAACCACCATCACCAAAGCTTCATTATGAGAGGTTTCAAATTGTCATGCAATTGTACTGGAAAAGACACTTCTCTGCTACTTTGCCTTCAATAGAAAGTTTCTCACGTTCGTTCAATACTGACCAGCTTTCAAATATTACCAGACTAGATTATCATAATAAACTCAAACCTTTCTGAAGTACATTGCTAACACAAATCTTGCCTAAGACACAAACCCATAGTCTCACTGACCACTTTTGAAGCAAAGAATGCATTTTTCTTTGGCCACTTGCATTACTATGACAAGGTCACCTTCTTCAGTACAGGAATGACAACAACTAAAGGCTAATAATAATGTAAAGACTTGCACAGGTAAGCTTACAAAGTAGAGAATTGCCAGAATTACACTTTTCAGCATAGCCACTGTAAGAAATGCTTGGAACAAAAATCACAATTCACAGACAGGTGATCCATTCATTCCAGAGAAGGTACAACCAGTATTATGATTCTCCCAAACCAAATGGTACTCCAGATTCAATGCAATCAGCCTCACCTTTGCCACCTGCAAGCATCAAATTTTATACTAATTCATACTGAGTCAAATTCCACACTTACACACATAAGTGAAGATCCCAGGAAGCTCCAATAATACTATAAAAACTATTTCAGTAATACAGCATATGGCAGTGAAGCTTGTACCCCTGTTTTGTAATTCAAGTTCCAGGTGCCTGATTAAACACCAATCCAGTATCTCAACTCAGGTAAGATTAGCATTTTGAAAACTCACCCACTGCTTGCAAAATGCAACATGTGAAAGCCAAAGCTGGATGTCTTCCTGTTGGAAATGAAAGGGGGAGAGAATTAACCTTACAATAAGGTGAGCACAAAATCACTTCCACATTGACAAGCAAACAATACACCCTTGTTACGACAACTTGGCATGCAGAGAGAAGGGATTTTGCGTCTCAAATTCTCTTTTTTTTCCCCCAAGTATTTGGCGGCAGCAATATCTAGATAAATTTTACATACCAAAAGGGCATTTTTCAACTTATCAGTACAAAGAAACTTACTTTCCATTTTCCTGTAGCGCGGTTGAAGAGGCTATGGACTCTATGCAGAATAGAGTTCTCAATTTCATCCTTCTTAAACGAATATCCAATGCGCTAGGAGGAAAAAGTAGCATTCATTTTACAGCAATAGAAAATTTAGCATAAAGTATTTTGCACTCTGAATAACTGACAAACTTACTGCTCTTCTTTTCTTTATCAGTTCCAGCAGATTAATTTCATACTAGAATGGGGAGGAAAAAAAAAATTGAAGGCAAATGAGGAGACAGTTAACAGTAAGGAAAAAAAATTTCAGATCAAGTTTTCTATAGCTAATCAGGTGGACAATAAAAATTACATCCAGGAAGACATAAGCAACAATTTTTTGGTTGGATCACTACATTTTTGAGGCTGACTGAAAGTAAGTTGAAGTATACATATTGCACATACTTCAGGACTTGAGCTGTCAGCACTGCACATATCCCTAGAATCGTAATACACAAGCCAAACCTCTAACACCACAAAAAAATAATTACATGCTTAACTACAATTTGCACAACACAACAAGGAACTGGGGTCTCCGCATCCCTGGAAAGAGAATAAACTATAAGAAGAACTCACAACTGGAAAGATTCTCTCATCCTAAACTGAGGCAGCAACTCCTGGCCGTGCTCCGCACTCTGGTGTGTGTTAATAAAGAGTGTGGGCCAATAAACGGCTCAGGAGTGAACGCCGGGGGCCCGGTGAGGAGGGGCCTCAAGAGCCGCCCGTTTCCTACGCGGGGCACTACAGAATCGGGTCCCTTCTAACGGAGCCGGCTCTGCAACGCGAGTCAGCGCGCTCTGCTCATCAGCAAAGCCTACCTGAATATAATTAATAAAATCCTCCTTCCGAAGCGCTCTCCGCTGTATTTTGTACTCCAGAGCCGAGGCCCTCCTCAGGACGGCCCTGCGGAAAGGGGAAAT